>NW_027526897.1:329164-658328 GCF_052857255.1 Amblyomma americanum | reverse complement strand
GCAGTTCTGAGAGAAAAAATTTACACCTTTCTTTCGTGGACTCTCCGACAACTTGTAAAATCGATGCTCGTGAATCTCGCTAGTTACGATCTAAAACGATGTACCCCATTGTTTTGAGCCGGAATACAAGTTTTCGCGCAGTTCTGAGAGAAAAAGTTTACCCCTTTCTCTCGTCTACTCTTCGACGACTTGTAAAATCGATGCTCGTGAATCTTGCTAGTTTCGACCTAAAACGATGTATCCCGTTGTTTTGACCCGGAATACAAGTTTTCGCGCAGTTCTGAGAGAAAAAGTTTACACCTTTCTCTCGTCTACTCTTCGAAGACTTCTAAAATCGGTGCCCGTGAATCTTGCTAGTTTCGATCTAAAACGATGTATCTCGTTGTTTTGAGCCGTAATACAAGTTTTCGCGCAGTTCTGAGAGAAAAAGTTTACACCTTTCTCTCGTCTACTCTTCGAAGACTTGTAAAATCGATGCTCGTGAATCTTGCTAGTTTCGATCTAAAACGATGTATCCCATTTTTTTGAGCCGCAAAACAAGTTTTGGCGCAGTTCTGAGAGAAAAAGTTTACACCTTTCTCTCGTCTACTCATCGACGACTTGTAAAATCGATGTTCGTGAATACTGCTAGTTTAGACCTAAAACAATGTATCCCGTTGTTTTGAGCCGGAATACAAGTTTTCGCGCAGTTCTGAGAGAAAAAGTTTACACCTTTCTCTCGTGGACTCTCCGACGACTTGTAAAATCGATGCTCGTGAATCTTGCTAGTTACGATCTAAAACGATGTACCCCGTTGTTTTGATCCGGAATACAAGTTTTCGTGCAGTTCTGAGAGAAAAAGTTTACACCTTTCTTTTGTCTACTCTCGACGACTGGTAAAATCGATGCTCGTGAATCTTGCTAGTTTCGACCTAAAACGATGTATCGCGTTGTTTTGAGCCGGAATACAAGTTTTCGGCAGTTCTGAGAGAAAAAGTTTACACCTTTCTCTCGTGTACTCTTTGACGACTTGTAAAATCGATGCTCGTGAATCTTGCTAGTTTCGATCTACAACAATGTATCTCGTTGTTTTGAGCTGGAATAGAAGTTTTCGCGCAGTACTGAGAGAAAAAGTTTCCACCTTTCTCTGGAGTACTCTTCGACGACTTGTAAAATCGATGCTCGTGAATCTTGCTAGTTTCGATCTAAAACGATGTATCCCGTTGTTTTGAGCCGGAATACAAGTTTTCGTGCAGTTCTGAGAGAAAAAGTTTACACCTTTCTCTCGTATACTCTTCGACAACTTGTAAAATCGATGCTCGTGAATCTTGCTAGTTTCGATCTAAAACGATGTATCCCGTTGTTTTGAGCCGGAATACAAGTTTTCGCGCAGTTCTGAAAGAAAAAGTTTGCACATTTCTCTCGTCTACTCTTCGACGACATGTAAAATCGATGCTCGTGAATCTTGCTAGTTTCGATCTAAAACGATGTATTCCGTTGTTTTGAGCCGGAATACAAGTTTTCGCGCAGTTCTGAGAGAAAAAGTTTACACCTTTCTCTCGTCCACTCTTCGACGACTTGTAAAATCATGCTCGTGAATCTTGCTAGTTTCGACCTAAAACGATGTATCCCGTTGTTTTGAGCCAGAATACAAGTTTTCGCGCAGTTCTGAGAGAAGAAGTTTACACTTTTCTCTCGTCTACTCTTCGACGACTTGTAAAATCGATGCTCGTGAATCTTGCTAGTTTCGATCTAAAACGATGCATCCCGTTGTTTTGAGCCGGAATACAAGTTTTCGCGCAGTTCTGAAAGAAAACGTTTACACCTTTCTCTCGTCTACTCTTCGAAGACTTGTAAAATCAATGCCCGTGAATCTTGCTAGTTTCGATCTAAAACGATGTACCTCGTTGTTTTGAGCCGTAATACAAGTTTTCGCGCAGTTCTGAGAGAAAAAGTTTACACCTTTCTCTCGTCCACTATTCGACGACTTGTAAAATGGATGTTCGTGAATCTTGCTAGTTTAGATCTAAAACAATGTATCCCGTTGTTTTGAGCCGGAATACAAGTTTTCGCGCAGTTCTGAGAGAAAAAGTTTACACCTTTCTCTCGTGTACTCTTTGACGACTTGTAAAATCGATGCTCGTGAATCTTGCTAGTTTCGATCTACAACGATGTATCTCGTTGTTTTGAGCTGGAATAGAAGTTTTCGCGCAGTTCTGAGAGAAAAAGTTTACACCTTTCTCTCGTCTACTATTCGACGACTTGTAAAATCGATGCTCGTGAATCTTGCTAGTTTCGATCTAAAACGATGAATCTCGTTGTTTTGAGCCGGAATACAAGTTTTCGCGCAGTTTTGAGAGAAAAAGTTTCCACCTTTCTCTCGAGTACTCTTCGACGACTTGTAAAATCGATGCTCGCGAATCTTGCTAGTTTCGATCTAAAACGATGTATCCCGTTGTTTTGAGCCGGAATACAAGTTTTCGCGCAGTTCTGAAAGAAAAAGTTTGCACATTTCTCTCGTCTACTCTTCGACGACATGTAAAATCGATGCTCGTGAATCTTGCTAGTTTCGATCTAAAACGATGTATTCCGTTGTTTTGAGCCGGAATACAAGTTTTCGCGCAGTTCTGAGAGAAAAAGTTTACACCTTTCTCTCGTCCACTCTTCGACGACTTGTAAAATCATGCTCGTGAATCTTGCTAGTTTCGACCTAAAACGATGTATCCCGTTGTTTTGAGCCAGAATACAAGTTTTCGCGCAGTTCTGAGAGAAGAAGTTTACACTTTTCTCTCGTCTACTCTTCGACGACTTGTAAAATCGATGCTCGTGAATCTTGCTAGTTTCGATCTAAAACGATGCATCCCGTTGTTTTGAGCCGGAATACAAGTTTTCGCGCAGTTCTGAAAGAAAACGTTTACACCTTTCTCTCGTCTACTCTTCGAAGACTTGTAAAATCAATGCCCGTGAATCTTGCTAGTTTCGATCTAAAACGATGTACCTCGTTGTTTTGAGCCGTAATACAAGTTTTCGCGCAGTTCTGAGAGAAAAAGTTTACACCTTTCTCTCGTCCACTATTCGACGACTTGTAAAATGGATGTTCGTGAATCTTGCTAGTTTAGATCTAAAACAATGTATCCCGTTGTTTTGAGCCGGAATACAAGTTTTCGCGCAGTTCTGAGAGAAAAAGTTTACACCTTTCTCTCGTGTACTCTTTGACGACTTGTAAAATCGATGCTCGTGAATCTTGCTAGTTTCGATCTACAACGATGTATCTCGTTGTTTTGAGCTGGAATAGAAGTTTTCGCGCAGTTCTGAGAGAAAAAGTTTACACCTTTCTCTCGTCTACTATTCGACGACTTGTAAAATCGATGCTCGTGAATCTTGCTAGTTTCGATCTAAAACGATGAATCTCGTTGTTTTGAGCCGGAATACAAGTTTTCGCGCAGTTTTGAGAGAAAAAGTTTCCACCTTTCTCTCGAGTACTCTTCGACGACTTGTAAAATCGATGCTCGCGAATCTTGCTAGTTTCGATCTAAAACGATGTATCCCGTTGTTTTGAGCCGGAATACAAGTTTTCGTGCAGTTCAGAGAGAAAAAGTTTACACCTTTCTCTCGTCTACTCTTCGACGACTTGTAAAATCGATGCTCGTGAATCTTGCTAATTTCGATCTAAAACGATGTATCCCGTTGTTTTGAGCCGGAATACAAGTTTTCGTGCAGTTCTGAGAGAAAAAGTTTACACCTTTCTCTCGTCTACTCTTCGACGACTTGTAAAATCGATGCTCGTGAATCTTGCTAGTTTCGATTTAAAACGATGTATTCCGTTGTTTTGAGCCGGAGTACAAGTTTTCGCGCAGTTCTGAGAGAAAAGGTTTACACCTTTCTCTCGTCTACTCTTCGACGACTTGTAAAATCGATGCTCGTGAATCTTGCTAGTTTCGATCTAAAACGATGTATCCCGTTGTTTTGAGCCGGAATACAAGTTTTCGCGCAGCTCTGAAAGAAAAAGTTTACACATTTCGCTCCTCTACTCTTCGACGACCTGTAAAATCGATGCTCGTGAATCTTGCTAGTTCCGATCTAAAACGATGTATTCCGTCGTTTTGAGCCGGAATACAAGTCTTCGCGCAGTTCTGACAGAAAAAGTTTACACCTTTCTCTCGTCCACTCTTCGACGACTTGTAAAATCGATGCTCGTGAATCTTGCTAGTTTCGATCTAAAACTGTGTATTCCGTTGTTTTGAGCCGGAATACAAGTTTTTGCGCAGTTCTGAGAGAAAAAATTTACAGCTTTCTCTCGTCTACTCTTCGAGGACTTGTAAAATCGATGCTCGTGAATCTTGCTAGTTTCGATCTAAAACGATGAATCCTGTTGTTTTGAGCCGGAATACAAGTTTTCGCGCAGTTCTGAGAGAAAAAGTTTACACCTTTCTCTCGTCTACTCTTCGACGACTTGTAAAATCGATGCTCGTGAATCTTGCTAGTTTCGATCTAAAACGATGTATCCCGTTGTTTTGAGCCGGAATACAAGTTTTCGTGCAGTTCTGAGAGAAAAAGTTTACACCTTTCTCTCGTCTACTCTTCGACGACTTGTAAAATCGATGCTCGTGAATCTTGCTAGTTTCGATCTAAAACGATGTATTCCGTTGTTTTGAGCCGGAGTACAAGTTTTCGCGCAGTTCTGAGAGAAAAAGTTTACACCTTTCTCTCGCCTACTCTTCGACGACTTGTAAAATCGATGCTCGTGAATCTTGCTAGTTTCGATCTAAAACGATGTATCCCGTTGTTTTGAGCCGGAATACAAGTTTTCGCGCAGCTCTGAAAGAAAAAGTTTACACATTTCTCTCGTCTATTCTTCGACGACCTGTAAAATCGATGCTCGTGAATCTTGCTAGTTTCGATCAAAAACGATGTATTCCGTTGTTTTGAGCCGGAATACAAGTCTTCGCGCAGTTATGAGAGAAAAAGTTTACACCTTTCTCTCGTCCACTCTTCGACGACTTGTAAAATCGATGCTCGTGAATCTTGCTAGTTTCGACCTAAAACGATGTATCCCGTTGTTTTGAGCCGGAATACAAGTTTTCGCGCAGTTCTGAGAGAAAAAGTTTACACCTTTCTCTCGTCCACTCTTCGACGACTTGTAAAATCGATGCTCGTGAATCTTGCTAGTTTCGATCTAAAACTGTGTATTCCGTTGTTTTGAGCCGGAATACAAGTTTTTGCGCAGTTCTGAGAGAAAAAATTTACAGCTTTCTCTCGTCTACTCTTCGAGGACTTGTAAAATCGATGCTCGTGAATCTTGCTAGTTTCGATCTAAAACGATGAATCCTGTTGTTTTGAGCCGGAATACAAGTTTTCGCGCAGTTCTGAGAGAAAAAGTTTACACCTTTCTCTCGTCTACTCTTCGACGACTTGTAAAATCGATGCTCGTGAATCTTGCTAGTTTCGATCTAAAACGATGTATCCCGTTGTTTTGAGCCGGAATACAAGTTTTCGTGCAGTTCTGAGAGAAAAAGTTTACACCTTTCTCTCGTCTACTCTTCGACGACTTGTAAAATCGATGCTCGTGAATCTTGCTAGTTTCGATCTAAAACGATGTATTCCGTTGTTTTGAGCCGGAGTACAAGTTTTCGCGCAGTTCTGAGAGAAAAAGTTTACACCTTTCTCTCGCCTACTCTTCGACGACTTGTAAAATCGATGCTCGTGAATCTTGCTAGTTTCGATCTAAAACGATGTATCCCGTTGTTTTGAGCCGGAATACAAGTTTTCGCGCAGCTCTGAAAGAAAAAGTTTACACATTTCTCTCGTCTATTCTTCGACGACCTGTAAAATCGATGCTCGTGAATCTTGCTAGTTTCGATCAAAAACGATGTATTCCGTTGTTTTGAGCCGGAATACAAGTCTTCGCGCAGTTATGAGAGAAAAAGTTTACACCTTTCTCTCGTCCACTCTTCGACGACTTGTAAAATCGATGCTCGTGAATCTTGCTAGTTTCGACCTAAAACGATGTATCCCGTTGTTTTGAGCCGGAATACAAGTTTTCGCGCAGTTCTGAGAGAAAAAGTTTACACCTTTCTCTCGTCTACTATTCGACTACTTGTAAAATTGATGCTCGTGAATCTTGCTAGTTTCGATCTAAAACGATGTATTTCGTTGTTATGAGCCGGAATACAAGTTTTCGCGCAGTTCTGAGAGAAAAAATTTACACCTTTCTCTCGTCCAATCTTCGACGACTTGTAAAATCGATGCTCGTGAATCTTGCTAGTTTCGACCTAAAACGATGTATCCCGTTGTTTTGAGCCGGAATACAAGTTTTCGCGCAGTTCCGAGAGAAAAAGTTTACACCTTTCTCTCGTCCACTATTCGACGACTTGTAAAATCGATGCTCGTGAATCTTGCTAGTTTAGATCTAAAACAATGTATCCCGTTGATTTGAGCCGGAATAAAAGTTTTCGCGCAGCTCTGAAAGAAAAAGTTTACACATTTCTCTCGTCTACTCTTCGACGACCTGTAAAATCGATGCTCGTGAATCTTGCTAGTTTCGATCTAAAACGATGTATTCCGTTGTTTTGAGCCGGAATACAAGTCTTCGCGCAGTTCTGAGAGAAAAAGTTTACATCTTTCTCTCGTCCACTCTTCGACGACTTGTAAAATCGATGCTCGTGAATCTTGCTAGTTTCGATCAAAAACGATGTATTCCGTTGTTTTGAGCCGGAATACAAGTCTTCGCGCAGTTCTGAGAGAAAAAGTTTACACCTTTCTCTCGTCCACTCTTCGACGACTTGTAAAATCGATGCTCGTGAATCTTGCTAGTTTCGACCTAAAACGATGTATCCCGTTGTTTTGAGCCGGAATACAAGTTTTCGCGCAGTTCTGAGAGAAAAAGTTTACACCTTTCTCTCGTCTACTCTTCGAAGACTTGTAAAATCGATGCCCGTGAATCTTGCTAGTTTCGATCTAAAACGATGTATCCCGTTGTTTTGAGCCGGAATACAAGTTTTCGCGCAGTTCTGAAAGAAAACGTTTACACCTTTCTCTCGTCTACTCTTCGAAGACTTGTAAAATCAATGCCCGTGAATCTTGCTAGTTTCGATCTAAAACGATGTATCTCGTTGTTTTGAGCCGTAATACAAGTTTTCGCGCAGTTCTGAGAGAAAAAGTTTACACCTTTCTCTCGTCCACTATTCGACGACTTGTAAAATCGATGCTCGTGAATCTTGCTAGTTTAGATCTAAAACAATGTATCCCGTTGTTTTGAGCCGGAATACAAGTTTTCGCGCAGTTCTGAGAGAAAAAGTTTACACATTTCTCTCGTGTACTCTTTGACGACTTGTAAAATCGATGCTCGTGAATCTTGCTAGTTTCGATCTACAACGATGTATCTCGTTGTTTTGAGCTGGAATAGAAGTTTTCGCGCAGTTCTGAGAGAAAAAGTTTACACTTTTCTCTCGTCTACTATTCGACTACTTGTAAAATCGATGCTCGTGAATCTTGCTAGTTTCGATCTAAAACGATGTATTTCGTTGTTATGAGCCGGAATACAAGTTTTCGCGCAGTTCTGAGAGAAAAAGTTTACACCTTTCTCTCGTCCACTCTTCGACAACTTGTAAAATCGATGCTCGTGAATCTTGCTAGTTTCGACCTAAAACGATGTATCCCGTTGTTTTGAGCCGGAATACAAGTTTTCGCGCAGTTCTGAGAGAAAAAGTTTACACCTTTCTCTCGTCTACTCTTCGACGACTTGTAAAATCGATGCTCGTGAATCTTGCTAGTTTCGATCTAAAACGATGTATCCCGTTGTTTTGAGCCGGAATACAAGTTTTCGTGCAGTTCTGAGAGAAAAAGTTTACACCTTTCTCTCGTCTACTCTTCGACGACTTGTAAAATCGATGCTCGTGAATCTTGCTAGTTTCGATCTAAAACGATGTATTCCGTTGTTTTGAGCCGGAGTACAAGTTTTCGCGCAGTTCTGAGAGAAAAAGTTTACACCTTTCTCTCGCCTACTCTTCGACGACTTGTAAAATCGATGCTCGTGAATCTTGCTAGTTTCGATCTAAAACGATGTATCCCGTTGTTTTGAGCCGGAATACAAGTTTTCGCGCAGCTCTGAAAGAAAAAGTTTACACATTTCTCTCGTCTATTCTTCGACGACCTGTAAAATCGATGCTCGTGAATCTTGCTAGTTTCGATCAAAAACGATGTATTCCGTTGTTTTGAGCCGGAATACAAGTCTTCGCGCAGTTATGAGAGAAAAAGTTTACACCTTTCTCTCGTCCACTCTTCGACGACTTGTAAAATCGATGCTCGTGAATCTTGCTAGTTGCGACCTAAAACGATGTATCCCGTTGTTTTGAGCCGGAATACAAGTTTTCGCGCAGTTCTGAGAGAAAAAGTTTACACCTTTCTCTCGTCTACTCTTCGAAGACTTGTAAAATCGATGCCCGTGAATCTTGCTAGTTTCGATCTAAAACGATGTATCCCGTTGTTTTGAGCCGGAATACAAGTTTTCGCGCAGTTCTGAAAGAAAACGTTTACACCTTTCTCTCGTCTACTCTTCGAAGACTTGTAAAATCAATGCCCGTGAATCTTGCTAGTTTCGATCTAAAACGATGTATCTCGTTGTTTTGAGCCGTAATACAAGTTTTCGCGCAGTTCTGAGAGAAAAAGTTTACACCTTTCTCTCGTCCACTATTCGACGACTTGTAAAATCGATGCTCGTGAATCTTGCTAGTTTAGATCTAAAACAATCTATCCCGTTGTTTTGAGCCGGAATACAAGTTTTCGCGCAGTTCTGAGAGAAAAAGTTTACACCTTTCTCTCGTCCACTCTTCGACGACTTGTAAAATCGATGCTCGTGAATCTTGCTAGTTTCGACCTAAAACGATGTATCCCGTTGTTTTGAGCCGGAATACAAGTTTTCGCGCAGTTCTGAGAGAAAAAGTTTACACCTTTCTCTCGTCTACTATTCGACTACTTGTAAAATTGATGCTCGTGAATCTTGCTAGTTTCGATCTAAAACGATGTATTTCGTTGTTATGAGCCGGAATACAAGTTTTCGCGCAGTTCTGAGAGAAAAAGTTTACACCTTTCTCTCGTCCAATCTTCGACGACTTGTAAAATCGATGCTCGTGAATCTTGCTAGTTTCGACCTAAAACGATGTATCCCGTTGTTTTGAGCCGGAATACAAGTTTTCGCGCAGTTCCGAGAGAAAAAGTTTACACCTTTCTCTCGTCTACTCTTCGAAGACTTGTAAAATCAATGGCCGTGAATCTTGCTAGTTTCGATCTAAAACGATGTATCTCGTTGTTTTGAGCCGTAATACAAGTTTTCGCGCAGTTCTGAGAGAAAAAGTTTACACCTTTCTCTCGTCCACTATTCGACGACTTGTAAAATCGATGCTCGTGAATCTTGCTAGTTTAGATCTAAAACAATGTATCCCGTTGATTTGAGCCGGAATAAAAGTTTTCGCGCAGCTCTGAAAGAAAAAGTTTACACATTTCTCTCGTCTACTCTTCGACGACCTGTAAAATCGATGCTCGTGAATCTTGCTAGTTTCGATCTAAAACGATGTATTCCGTTGTTTTGAGCCGGAATACAAGTCTTCGCGCAGTTCTGAGAGAAAAAGTTTACATCTTTCTCTCGTCCACTCTTCGACGACTTGTAAAATCGATGCTCGTGAATCTTGCTAGTTTCGATCAAAAACGATGTATTCCGTTGTTTTGAGCCGGAATACAAGTCTTCGCGCAGTTCTGAGAGAAAAAGTTTACACCTTTCTCTCGTCCACTCTTCGACGACTTGTAAAATCGATGCTCGTGAATCTTGCTAGTTTCGACCTAAAACGATGTATCCCGTTGTTTTGAGCCGGAATACAAGTTTTCGCGCAGTTCTGAGAGAAAAAGTTTACACCTTTCTCTCGTCTACTCTTCGAAGACTTGTAAAATCGATGCCCGTGAATCTTGCTAGTTTCGATCTAAAACGATGTATCCCGTTGTTTTGAGCCGGAATACAAGTTTTCGCGCAGTTCTGAAAGAAAACGTTTACACCTTTCTCTCGTCTACCCTTCGAAGACTTGTAAAATCAATGCCCGTGAATCTTGCTAGTTTCGATCTAAAACGATGTATCTCGTTGTTTTGAGCCGTAATACAAGTTTTCGCGCAGTTCTGAGAGAAAAAGTTTACACCTTTCTCTCGTCCACTATTCGACGACTTGTAAAATCGATGCTCGTGAATCTTGCTAGTTTAAATCTAAAACAATGTATCCCGTTGTTTTGAGCCGGAATACAAGTTTTCGCGCAGTTCTGAGAGAAAAAGTTTACACCTTTCTCTCGTGTACTCTTTGACGACTTGTAAAATCGATGCTCGTGAATCTTGCTAGTTTCGATCTACAACGATGTATCTCGTTGTTTTGAGCTGGAATAGAAGTTTTCGCGCAGTTCTGAGAGAAAAAGTTTACACTTTTCTCTCGTCTACTATTCGACTACTTGTAAAATCGATGCTCGTGAATCTTGCTAGTTTCGATCTAAAACGATGTATTTCGTTGTTATGAGCCGGAATACAAGTTTTCGCGCAGTTCTGAGAGAAAAAGTTTACACCTTTCTCTCGTCCACTCTTCGAGAACTTGTAAAATCGATGCTCGTGAATCTTGCTAGTTTCGACCTAAAACGATGTATCCCGTTGTTTTGAGCCGGAATACAAGTTTTCGCGCAGTTCTGAGAGAAAAAGTTTACACCTTTCTCTCGTCTACTCTTCGACGACTTGTAAAATCGATGCTCGTGAATCTTGCTAGTTTCGATCTAAAACGATGTATCCCGTTGTTTTGAGCCGGAATACAAGTTTTCGTGCAGTTCTGAGAGAAAAAGTTTACACCTTTCTCCTGTCTACTCTTCGACGACTTGTAAAATCGATGCTCGTGAATCTTGCTAGTTTCGATCTAAAACGATGTATTCCGTTGTTTTGAGCCGGAGTACAAGTTTTCGCGCAGTTCTGAGAGAAAAAGTTTACACCTTTCTCTCGTCTACTCTTCGACGACTTGTAAAATCGATGCTCGTGAATCTTGCTAGTTTCGATCTAAAACGATGTATCCCGTTGTTTTGAGCCGGAATACAAGTTTTCGCGCAGCTCTGAAAGAAAAAGTTTACACATTTCTCTCGTCTACTCTTCGACGACCTGTAAAATCGATGCTCGTGAATCTTGCTAGTTTCGATCTAAAACGATGTATTCCGTCGTTTTGAGCCGGAATACAAGTCTTCGCGCAGTTCTGAGAGAAAAAGTTTACACCTTTCTCTCGTCCACTCTTCGACGACTTGTAAAATCGATGCTCGTGAATCTTGCTAGTTTCGATCTAAAACTGTGTATTCCGTTGTTTTGAGCCGGAATACAAGTTTTTGCGCAGTTCTGAGAGAAAAAATTTACAGCTTTCTCTCGTCTACTCTTCGAGGACTTGTAAAATCCATGCTCGTGAATCTTGCTAGTTTCGATCTAAAACGATGAATCCTGTTGTTTTGAGCCGGAATACAAGTTTTCGCGCAGTTCTGAGAGAAAAAGTTTACACCTTTCTCTCGTCTACTCTTCGACGACTTGTAAAATCGATGCTCGTGAATCTTGCTAGTTTCGATCTAAAACGATGTATCCCGTTGTTTTGAGCCGGAATACAAGTTTTCGTGCAGTTCTGAGAGAAAAAGTTTACACCTTTCTCTCGTCTACTCTTCGACGACTTGTAAAATCGATGCTCGTGAATCTTGCTAGTTTCGATCTAAAACGATGTATTCCGTTGTTTTGAGCCGGAGTACAAGTTTTCGCGCAGTTCTGAGAGAAAAAGTTTACACCTTTCTTTCGCCTACTCTTCGACGACTTGTAAAATCGATGCTCGTGAATCTTGCTAGTTTCGATCTAAAACGATGTATCCCGTTGTTTTGAGCCGGAATACAAGTTTTCGCGCAGCTCTGAAAGAAAAAGTTTACACATTTCTCTCGTCTATTCTTCGACGACCTGTAAAATCGATGCTCGTGAATCTTGCTAGTTTCGATCAAAAACGATGTATTCCGTTGTTTTGAGCCGGAATACAAGTCTTCGCGCAGTTATGAGAGAAAAAGTTTACACCTTTCTCTCGTCCACTCTTCGACGACTTGTAAAATCGATGCTCGTGAATCTTGCTAGTTTCGACCTAAAACGATGTATCCCGTTGTTTTGAGCCGGAATACAAGTTTTCGCGCAGTTCTGAGAGAAAAAGTTTACACCTTTCTCTCGTCTACTCTTCGAAGACTTGTAAAATCGATGCCCGTGAATCTTGGTAGTTTCGATCTAAAACGATGTATCCCGTTGTTTTGAGCCGGAATACAAGTTTTCGCGCAGTTCTGAAAGAAAACGTTTACACCTTTCTCTCGTCTACTCTTCGAAGACTTGTAAAATCAATGCCCGTGAATCTTGCTAGTTTCGATCTAAAACGATGTATCTCGTTGTTTTGAGCCGTAATACAAGTTTTCGCGCAGTTCTGAGAGAAAAAGTTTACACCTTTCTCTCGTCCACTATTCGACGACTTGTAAAATCGATGCTCGTGAATCTTGCTAGTTTAGATCTAAAACAATGTATCCCGTTGTTTTGAGCCGGAATACAAGTTTTCGCGCAGTTCTGAGAGAAAAAGTTTACACCTTTCTCTCGTGTACTCTTTGACGACTTGTAAAATCGATGCTCGTGAATCTTGCTAGTTTCGATCTACAACGATGTATCCCGTTGTTTTGAGCCGGAATACAAGTTTTCGCGCAGCTCTGAAAGAAAAAGTTTACACATTTCTCTCGTCTACTCTTCGACGACCTGTAAAATTGATGCTCGTGAATCTTGCTAGTTTCGATCTAAAACGATGTATTCCGTCGTTTTGAGCCGGAATACAAGTCTTCGCGCAGTTCTGAGAGAAAACGTTTACACCTTTCTCTCGTCCACTCTTCGACGACTTGTAAAATCGATGCTCGTGAATCTTGCTAGTTTCGATCTAAAACTGTGTATTCCGTTGTTTTGAGCCGGAATACAAGTTTTTGCGCAGTTCTGAGAGAAAACATTTACAGCTTTCTCTCGTCTACTCTTCGACGACTTGTAAAATCGATGCTCGTGAATCTTGCTAGTTTCGATCTAAAACGATGTATTCCGTTGTTTTGAGCCGGAGTACAAGTTTTCGCGCAGTTCTGAGAGAAAACGTTTACACCTTTCTCTCGCCTACTCTTCGACGACTTGTAAAATCGATGCTCGTGAATCTTGCTAGTTTCGATCTAAAACGATGTATCCCGTTGTTTTGAGCCGGAATACAAGTTTTCGCGCAGCTCTGAAAGAAAAAGTTTACACATTTCTCTCGTCTATTCTTCGACGACCTGTAAAATCGATGCTCGTGAATCTTGCTAGTTTCGATCAAAAACGATGTATTCCGTTGTTTTGAGCCGGAATACAAGTCTTCGCGCAGTTATGAGAGAAAAAGTTTACACCTTTCTCTCGTCCACTCTTCGACGACTTGTAAAATCGATGCTCGTGAATCTTGCTAGTTTCGACCTAAAACGATGTATCCCGTTGTTTTGAGCCGGAATACAAGTTTTCGCGCAGTTCTGAGAGAAAAAGTTTACACCTTTCTCTAGTCTACTCTTCGAAGACTTGTAAAATCGATGCCCGTGAATCTTGCTAGTTTCGATCTACAACGATGTATCCCGTTGTTTTGAGCCGGAATACAAGTTTTCGCGCAGTTCTGAAAGAAAACGTTTACACCTTTCTCTCGTCTACTCTTCGAAGACTTGTAAAATCAATGCCCGTGAATCTTGCTAGTTTCGATCTAAAACGATGTATCTCGTTGTTTTGAGCCGTAATACAAGTTTTCGCGCAGTTCTGAGAGAAAAAGTTTACACCTTTCTCTCGTGTACTCTTTGACGACTTGTAAAATCGATGCTCGTGAATCTTGCTAGTTTCGATCTACAACGATGTATCTCGTTGTTTTGATCTGGAATAGAAGTTTTCGCGCAGTTCTGAGAGAAAAAGTTTACACCTTTCTCTCGTCTACTATTCGACTACTTGTAAAATCGATGCTCGTGAATCTTGCTAGTTTCGATCTAAAACGATGTATTTCGTTGTTATGAGCCGGAATACAAGTTTTCGCGCAGTTCTGAGAGAAAAAGTTTACACCTTTCTCTCGTCCACTCTTCGACGACTTGCAAAATCGATGCTCGTGAATCTTGCTAGTTTCGACCTAAAACGATGTATCCCGTTGTTTTGAGCCGGAATACAAGTTTTAGCGCAGTTCTGAGAGAAAAAGTTTACACCTTTCTCTCGTCTACTCTTCGACGACTTGTAAAATCGATGCTCGTGAATCTTGCTAGTTTCGATCTAAAACGATGTATCCCGTTGTTTTGAGCCGGAATACAAGTTTTCGTGCAGTTCTGAGAGAAAAAGTTTACACCTTTCTCTCGTCTACTCTTCGACGACTTGTAAAATCGATGCTCGTGAATCTTGCTAGTTTCGATCTAAAACGATGTATTCCGTTGTTTTGAGCCGGAGTACAAGTTTTCGCGCAGTTCTGAGAGAAAAAGTTTACACCTTTCTCTCGTCTACTCTTCGACGACTTGTAAAATCGATGCTCGTGAATCTTGCTAGTTTCGATCTAAAACGATGTATCCCGTTGTTTTGAGCCGGAATACAAGTTTTCGCGCAGCTCTGAAAGAAAAAGTTTACACATTTCTCTCGTCTACTCTTCGACGACCTGTAAAATCGATGCTCGTGAATCTTGCTAGTTTCGATCTAAAACGATGTATTCCGTCGTTTTGAGCCGGAATACAAGTCTTCGCGCAGTTCTGAGAGAAAACGTTTACACCTTTCTCTCGTCCACTCTTCGACGACTTGTAAAATCGATGCTCGTGAATCTTGCTAGTTTCGATCTAAAACTGTGTATTCCGTTGTTTTGAGCCGGAATACAAGTTTTTGCGCAGTTCTGAGAGAAAAAATTTACAGCTTTCTCTCGTCTACTCTTCGACGACTTGTAAAATCGATGCTCGTGAATCTTGCTAGTTTCGATCTAAAACGATGTATTCCGTTGTTTTGAGCCGGAGTACAAGTTTTCGCGCAGTTCTGAGAGAAAAAGTTTACACCTTTCTCTCGCCTACTCTTCGACGACTTGTAAAATCGATGCTCGTGAATCTTTCTAGTTTCGATCTAAAACGATGTATCCCGTTGTTTTGAGCCGGAATACAAGTTTTCGCGCAGCTCTGAAAGAAAAAGTTTACACATTTCTCTCGTCTATTCTTCGACGACCTGTAAAATCGATGCTCGTGAATCTTGCTAGTTTCGATCAAAAACGATGTATTCCGTTGTTTTGAGCCGGAATACAAGTCTTCGCGCAGTTATGAGAGAAAAAGTTTACACCTTTCTCTCGTCCACTCTTCGACGACTTGTAAAATCGATGCTCGTGAATCTTGCTAGTTTCGACCTAAAACGATGTATCCCGTTGTTTTGAGCCGGAATACAAGTTTTCGCGCAGTTATGAGAGAAAAAGTTTACACCTTTCTCTCGTCTACTATTCGACTACTTGTAAAATCGATGCTCGTGAATCTTGCTAGTTTTGATCTAAAACGATGTATTTCGTTGTTTTGAGCCGGAATACAAGTTTTCGCGCAGTTCTGAAAGAAAACGTTTACACCTTTCTCTCGTCTACTCTTCGAAGACTTGTGAAATCAATGCCCGTGAATCTTGCTAGTTTCGATCTAAAACGATGTATTTCGTTGTTATGAGCCGGAATACAAGTTTTCGCGCAGTTCTGAGAGAAAAAGTTTACACCTTTCTCTCGTCCACTCTTCGACGACTTGTAAAATCGATGCTCGTGAATCTTGCTAGTTTCGACCTAAAACGATGTATCCCGTTGTTTTGAGCCGGAATACAAGTTTTCGCGCAGTTCTGAGAGAAAAAGTTTACACCTTTCTCTCGTCTACTCTTCGACGACTTGTAAAATCGATGCTCGTGAATCTTGCTAGTTTCGATCTAAAACGATGTATTCCGTTGTTTTGAGCCGGAGTACAAGTTTTCGCGCAGTTCTGAGAGAAAAAGTTTACACCTTTCTCTCGTCTACTCTTCGATGACTTGTAAAATCGATGCTCGTGAATCTTGCTAGTTTCGATCTAAAACGATGTATCCCGTTGTTTTGAGCCGGAATACAAGTTTTCGCGCAGCTCTGAAAGAAAAAGTTTACACATTTCTCTCGTCTACTCTTCGACGACCTGTAAAATCGATGCTCGTGAATCTTGCTAGTTTCGATCTAAAACGATGTATTCCGTCGTTTTGAGCCGGAATACAAGTCTTCGCGCAGTTCTGAGAGAAAACGTTTACACCTTTCTCTCGTCCACTCTTCGACGACTTGTAAAATCGATGCTCGTGAATCTTGCTAGTTTCGATCTAAAACTGTGTATTCCGTTGTTTTGAGCCGGAATACAAGTTTTTGCGCAGTTCTGAGAGAAAACATTTACAGCTTTCTCTCGTCTACTCTTCGACGACTTGTAAAATCGATGCTCGTGAATCTTGCTAGTTTCGATCTAAAACGATGTATTCCGTTGTTTTGAGCCGGAGTACAAGTTTTCGCGCAGTTCTGAGAGAAAACGTTTACACCTTTCTCTCGCCTACTCTTCGACGACTTGTAAAATCGATGCTCGTGAATCTTGCTAGTTTCGATCTAAAACGATGTATCCCGTTGTTTTGAGCCGGAATACAAGTTTTCGCGCAGCTCTGAAAGAAAAAGTTTACACATTTCTCTCGTCTATTCTTCGACGACCTGTAAAATCGATGCTCGTGAATCTTGCTAGTTTCGATCAAAAACGATGTATTCCGTTGTTTTGAGCCGGAATACAAGTCTTCGCGCAGTTATGAGAGAAAAAGTTTACACCTTTCTCTCGTCCACTCTTCGACGACTTGTAAAATCGATGCTCGTGAATCTTGCTAGTTTCGACCTAAAACGATGTATCCCGTTGTTTTGAGCCGGAATACAAGTTTTCGCGCAGTTCTGAGAGAAAAAGTTTACACCTTTCTCTAGTCTACTCTTCGAAGACTTGTAAAATCGATGCCCGTGAATCTTGCTAGTTTCGATCTACAACGATGTATCCCGTTGTTTTGAGCCGGAATATAAGTTTTCGCGCAGTTCTGAAAGAAAACGTTTACACCTTTCTCTCGTCTACTCTTCGAAGACTTGTAAAATCAATGCCCGTGAATCTTGCTAGTTTCGATCTAAAACGATGTATCTCGTTGTTTTGAGCCGTAATACAAGTTTTCGCGCAGTTCTGAGAGAAAAAGTTTACACCTTTCTCTCGTGTACTCTTTGACGACTTGTAAAATCGATGCTCGTGAATCTTGCTAGTTTCGATCTACAACGATGTATCTCGTTGTTTTGATCTGGAATAGAAGTTTTCGCGCAGTTCTGAGAGAAAAAGTTTACACCTTTCTCTCGTCTACTATTCGACTACTTGTAAAATCGATGCTCGTGAATCTTGCTAGTTTCGATCTAAAACGATGTATTTCGTTGTTATGAGCCGGAATACAAGTTTTCGCGCAGTTCTGAGAGAAAAAGTTTACACCTTTCTCTCGTCCACTCTTCGACGACTTGCAAAATCGATGCTCGTGAATCTTGCTAGTTTCGACCTAAAACGATGTATCCCGTTGTTTTGAGCCGGAATACAAGTTTTCGCGCAGTTCTGAGAGAAAAAGTTTACACCTTTCTCTCGTCTACTCTTCGACGACTTGTAAAATCGATGCTCGTGAATCTTGCTAGTTTCGATCTAAAACGATGTATCCCGTTGTTTTGAGCCGGAATACAAGTTTTCGCGCAGCTCTGAAAGAAAAAGTTTACACATTTCTCTCGTCTACTCTTCGACGACCTGTAAAATCGATGCTCGTGAATCTTGCTAGTTTCGATCTAAAACGATGTATTCCGTTGTTTTGAGCCGGAGTACAAGTTTTCGCGCAGTTCTGAGAGAAAAAGTTTACACCTTTCTCTCGTCTACTCTTCGACGACTTGTAAAATCGATGCTCGTGAATCTTGCTAGTTTCGATCTAAAACGATGTATCCCGTTGTTTTGAGCCGGAATACAAGTTTTCGCGCAGCTCTGAAAGAAAAAGTTTACACATTTCTCTCGTCTACTCTTCGACGACCTGTAAAATCGATGCTCGTGAATCTTGCTAGTTTCGATCTAAAACGATGTATTCCGTCGTTTTGAGCCGGAATACAAGTCTTCGCGCAGTTCTGAGAGAAAACGTTTACACCTTTCTCTCGTCCACTCTTCGACGACTTGTAAAATCGATGCTCGTGAATCTTGCTAGTTTCGATCTAAAACTGTGTATTCCGTTGTTTTGAGCCGGAATACAAGTTTTTGCGCAGTTCTGAGAGAAAAAATTTACAGCTTTCTCTCGTCTACTCTTCGACGACTTGTAAAATCGATGCTCGTGAATCTTGCTAGTTTCGATCTAAAACGATGTATTCCGTTGTTTTGAGCCGGAGTACAAGTTTTCGCGCAGTTCTGAGAGAAAAAGTTTACACCTTTCTCTCGCCTACTCTTCGACGACTTGTAAAATCGATGCTCGTGAATCTTGCTAGTTTCGATCTAAAACGATGTATCCCGTTGTTTTGAGCCGGAATACAAGTTTTCGCGCAGCTCTGAAAGAAAAAGTTTACACATTTCTCTCGTCTATTCTTCGACGACCTGTAAAATCGATGCTCGTGAATCTTGCTAGTTTCGATCAAAAACGATGTATTCCGTTGTTTTGAGCCGGAATACAAGTCTTCGCGCAGTTATGAGAGAAAAAGTTTACACCTTTCTCTCGTCCACTCTTCGACGACTTGTAAAATCGATGCTCGTGAATCTTGCTAGTTTCGACCTAAAACGATGTATCCCGTTGTTTTGAGCCGGAATACAAGTTTTCGCGCAGTTATGAGAGAAAAAGTTTACACCTTTCTCTCGTCTACTATTCGACTACTTGTAAAATCGATGCTCGTGAATCTTGCTAGTTTCGATCTAAAACGATGTATTTCGTTGTTTTGAGCCGGAATACAAGTTTTCGCGCAGTTCTGAAAGAAAACGTTTACACCTTTCTCTCGTCTACTCTTCGAAGACTTGTGAAATCAATGCCCGTGAATCTTGCTAGTTTCGATCTAAAACGATGTATCTCGTTGTTTTGAGCCGTAATACAAGTTTTCGCGCAGTTCTGAGAGAAAAAGTTTACACCTTTCTCTCGTCCACTATTCGACGACTTGTAAAATCGATGCTCGTGAATCTTGCTAGTTTAGATCTAAAACAATGTATCCCGTTGTTTTGAGCCGGAATACAAGTTTTCGCGCAGTTCTGAGAGAAAAAGTTTACACCTTTCTCTCGTGTACTCTTTGACGACTTGTAAAATCGATGCTCGTGAATCTTGCTAGTTTCGATCTACAACGATGTATCTCGTTGTTTTGATCTGGAATAGAAGTTTTCGCGCAGTTCTGAGAGAAAAAGTTTACACCTTTCTCTCGTCTACTATTCGACTACTTGTAAAATCGATGCTCGTGAATCTTGCTAGTTTCGATCTAAAACGATGTATTTCGTTGTTATGAGCCGGAATACAAGTTTTCGCGCAGTTCTGAGAGAAAAAGTTTACACCTTTCTCTCGTCCACTCTTCGACGACTTGTAAAATCGATGCTCGTGAATCTTGCTAGTTTCGACCTAAAACGATGTATCCCGTTGTTTTGAGCCGGAATACAAGTTTTCGCGCAGTTCTGAGAGAAAAAGTTTACACCTTTCTCTCGTCTACTCTTCGACGACTTGTAAAATCGATGCTCGTGAATCTTGCTAGTTTCGATCTAAAACGATGTATCCCGTTGTTTTGAGCCGGAATACAAGTTTTCGTGCAGTTCTGAGAGAAAAAGTTTACACCTTTCTCTCGTCTACTCTTCGACGACTTGTAAAATCGATGCTCGTGAATCTTGCTAGTTTCGATCTAAAACGATGTATTCCGTTGTTTTGAGCCGGAGTACAAGTTTTCACGCAGTTCTGAGAGAAAAAGTTTACACCTTTCTCTCGTCTACTCTTCGACGACTTGTAAAATCGATGCTCGTGAATCTTGCTAGTTTCGATCTAAAACGATGTATCCCGTTGTTTTGAGCCGGAATACAAGTTTTCGCGCAGCTCTGAAAGAAAAAGTTTACACATTTCTCTCGTCTACTCTTCGACGACCTGTAAAATCGATGCTCGTGAATCTTGCTAGTTTCGATCTAAAACGATGTATTCCGTCGTTTTGAGCCGGAATACAAGTCTTCGCGCAGTTCTGAGAGAAAACGTTTACACCTTTCTCTCGTCCACTCTTCGACGACTTGTAAAATCGATGCTCGTGAATCTTGTTAGTTTCGATCTAAAACTGTGTATTCCGTTGTTTTGAGCCGGAATACAAGTTTTTGCGCAGTTCTGAGAGAAAAAATTTACAGCTTTCTCTCGTCTACTCTTCGAGGACTTGTAAAATCGATGCTCGTGAATCTTGCTAGTTTCGATCTAAAACGATGAATCCTGTTGTTTTGAGCCGGAATACAAGTTTTCGCGCAGTTCTGAGAGAAAAAGTTTACACCTTTCTCTCGCCTACTCTTCGACGACTTGTAAAATCGATGCTCGTGAATCTTGCTAGTTTCGATCTAAAACGATGTATCCCGTTGTTTTGAGCCGGAATACAAGTTTTCGCGCAGCTCTGAAAGAAAAAGTTTACACATTTCTCTCGTGTATTCTTCGACGACCTGTAAAATCGATGCTCGTGAATCTTGCTAGTTTCGATCAAAAACGATGTATTCCGTTGTTTTGAGCCGGAATACAAGTCTTCGCGCAGTTATGAGAGAAAAAGTTTACACCTTTCTCTCGTCCACTCTTCGACGACTTGTAAAATCGATGCTCGTGAATCTTGCTAGTTTCGACCTAAAACGATGTATCCCGTTGTTTTGAGCCGGAATACAAGTTTTCGCGCAGTTCTGAGAGAAAAAGTTTACACCTTTCTCTCGTCTACTCTTCGAAGACTTGTAAAATCGATGCCCGTGAATCTTGCTAGTTTCGATCTAAAACGATGTATCCCGTTGTTTTGAGCCGGAATACAAGTTTTCGCGCAGTTCTGAAAGAAAACGTTTACACCTTTCTCTCGTCTACTCTTCGAAGACTTGTAAAATCAATGCCCGTGAATCTTGCTAGTTTCGATCTAAAACGATGTATCTCGTTGTTTTGAGCCGTAATACAAGTTTTCGCGCAGTTCTGAGAGAAAAAGTTTACACCTTTCTCTCGTCCACTATTCGACGACTTGTAAAATCGATGCTCGTGAATCTTGCTAGTTTAGATCTAAAACAATGTATCCCGTTGTTTTGAGCCGGAATACAAGTTTTCGCGCAGTTCTGAGAGAAAAAGTTTACACCTTTCTCTCGTGTACTCTTTGACGACTTGTAAAATCGATGCTCGTGAATCTTGCTAGTTTCGATCTACAACGATGTATCTCGTTGTTTTGAGCTGGAATAGAAGTTTTCGCGCAGTTATGAGAGAAAAAGTTTACACCTTTCTCTCGTCTACTATTCGACTACTTGTAAAATCGATGCTCGTGAATCTTGCTAGTTTCGATCTAAAACGATGTATTTCGTTGTTATGAGCCGGAATACAAGTTTTCGCGCAGTTCTGAGAGAAAAAGTTTACACCTTTCTCTCGTCCACTCTTCGACGACTTGTAAAATCGATGCTCGTGAATCTTGCTAGTTTCGACCTAAAACGATGTATCCCGTTGTTTTGAGCCGGAATACAAGTTTTCGCGCAGTTCCGAGAGAAAAAGTTTACACCTTTCTCTCGTCTACTCTTCGACGACTTGTAAAATCGATGGTCGTGAATCTTGCTAGTTTCGATCTAAAACGATGTATCCCGTTGTTTTGAGCCGGAATACAAGTTTTCGTGCAGTTCTGAGAGAAAAAGTTTACACCTTTCTCTCGTCTACTCTTCGACGACTTGTAAAATCGATGCTCGTGAATCTTGCTAGTTTCGATCTAAAACGATGTATTCCGTTGTTTTGAGCCGGAATACAAGTCTTCGCGCAGTTCTGAGAGAAAAAGTTTACACCTTTCTCTCGTCCACTCTTCGACGACTTGTAAAATCGATGCTCGTGAATCTTGCTAGTTTCGACCTAAAACGATGTATGCCGTTGTTTTGAGCCGGAATACAAGTTTTCGCGCAGTTCTGAGAGAAAAAGTTTACACCTTTCTCTCGTGTACTCTTTGACGACTTGTAAAAGCGATGCTCGTGAATCTTGTTAGTTTCGATCTACAACGATGTATCTCGTTGTTTTGAGCTGGAATAGAAGTTTTCGCGCAGTTCTGAGAGAAAAAGTTTACACCTTTCTCTCGTCTGCTATTCGACGACTTGTAAAATCGATGCTCGTGAATCTTGCTAGTTTCGATCGAAAACGATGAATCTCGTTGTTTTGAGCCGGAATACAAGTTTTCGCGCAGTTCTGAGAGAAAAAGTTTACACCTTTCTCTCGTCTACTCTTCGAAGACTTGTAAAATCGATGCCCGTGAATCTTGCTAGTTTCGATCTAAAACGATGTATCCCGTTGTTTTGAGCCGGAATACAAGTTTTCGCGCAGTTCTGAAAGAAAACGTTTACACCTTTCTCTCGTCTACTCTTCGAAGACTTGTAAAATCAATGCCCGTGAATCTTGCTAGTTTCGATCTAAAACGATGTATCTCGTTGTTTTGAGCCGTAATACAAGTTTTCGCGCAGTTCTGAGAGAAAAAGTTTACACCTTTCTCTCGTCCACTATTCGACGACTTGTAAAATCGATGCTCGTGAATCTTGCTAGTTTAGGTCTAAAACAATGTATCCCGTTGTTTTGAGCCGGAATACAAGTTTTCGCGCAGTTCTGAGAGAAAACGTTTACACCTTTCTCTCGTGTACTCTTTGACGACTTGTAAAATCGATGCTCGTGAATCTTGCTAGTTTCGATCTACAACGATGTATCTCGTTGTTTTGAGCTGGAATAGAAGTTTTCGCGCAGTTATGAGAGAAAAAGTTTACACCTTTCTCTCGTCTACTATTCGACTACTTGTAAAATCGATGCTCGAGAATCTTGCTAGTTTCGATCTAAAACGATGTATTTCGTTGTTATGAGCCGGAATACAAGTTTTCGCGCAGTTCTGAGAGAAAAAGTTTACACCTTTCTCTCGTCCACTCTTCGACGACTTGTAAAATCGATGCTCGTGAATCTTGCTAGTTTCGACCTAAAACGATGTATCCCGTTGTTTTGAGCCGGAATACAAGTTTTCGCGCAGTTTCGAGAGAAAAAGTTTACACCTTTCTCTCGTCTACTCTTCGACGACTTGTAAAATCGATGGTCGTGAATCTTGCTAGTTTCGATCTAAAACGATGTATCCCGTTGTTTTGAGCCGGAATACAAGTTTTCGTGCAGTTCTGAGAGAAAAAGTTTACACCTTTCTCTCGTCTACTCTTCGACGACTTGTAAAATCGATGCTCGTGAATCTTGCTAGTTTCGATCTAAAACGATGTATTCCGTTGTTTTGAGCCGGAATACAAGTCTTCGCGCAGTTCTGAGAGAAAAAGTTTACACCTTTCTCTCGTCCACTCTTCGACGACTTGTAAAATCGATGGTCGTGAATCTTGCTAGTTTCGACCTAAAACGATGTATGCCGTTGTTTTGAGCCGGAATACAAGTTTTCGCGCAGTTCTGAGAGAAAAAGTTTACACCTTTCTCTCGTGTACTCTTTGACGACTTGTAAAATCGATGCTCGTGAATCTTGCTAGTTTCGATCTACAACGATGTATCTCGTTGTTTTGAGCTGGAATAGAAGTTTTCGCGCAGTTCTGAGAGAAAAAGTTTACACCTTTCTCTCGTCTGCTATTCGACGACTTGTAAAATCGATGCTCGTGAATCTTGCTAGTTTCGATCTAAAACGATGAATCTCGTTGTTTTGAGCCGGAATACAAGTTTTCGCGCAGTTCTGAGAGAAAAAGTTTACACCTTTCTCTCGTCTACTCTTCGAAGACTTGTAAAATCGATGCCCGTGAATCTTGCTAGTTTCGATCTAAAACGATGTATCCCGTTGTTTTGAGCCGGAATACAAGTTTTCGCGCAGTTCTGAAAGAAAACGTTTACACCTTTCTCTCGTCTACTCTTCGAAGACTTGTAAAATCAATGCCCGTGAATCTTGCTAGTTTCGATCTAAAACGATGTATCTCGTTGTTTTGAGCCGTAATACAAGTTTTCGCGCAGTTCTGAGAGAAAAAGTTTACACCTTTCTCTCGTCCACTATTCGACGACTTGTAAAATCGATGCTCGTGAATCTTGCTAGTTTAGATCTAAAACATGTATCCCGTTGTTTTGAGCCGGAATACAAGTTTTCGCGCAGTTCTGAGAGAAAAAGTTTACACCTTTCTCTCGTGTACTCTTTGACGACTTGTGAAATCGATGCTCGTGAATCTTGCTAGTTTCGATCTACAACGATGTATCTCGTTGTTTTGAGCTGGAATAGAAGTTTTCGCGCAGTTCTGAGAGAAAAAGTTTACACCTTTCTCTCGTCTACTATTCGACTACTTGTAAAATCGATGCTCGTGAATCTTGCTAGTTTCGATCTAAAACGATGTATTTCGTTGTTATGAGCCGGAATACAAGTTTTCGCGCAGTTCTGAGAGAAAAAGTTTACACCTTTCTCTCGTCCACTCTTCGACGACTTGTAAAATCGATGCTCGTGAATCTTGCTAGTTTCGACCTAAAACGATGTATCCCGTTGTTTTGAGCCGGAATACAAGTTTTCGCGCAGTTCTGAGAGAAAAAGTTTACACCTTTCTCTCGTCTACTCTTCGACGACTTGTAAAATCGATGCTCGTGAATCTTGCTAGTTTCGATCTAAAACGATGTATCCCGTTGTTTTGAGCCGGAATACAAGTTTTCGCGCAGCTCTGAAAGAAAAAGTTTACACATTTCTCTCGTCTACTCTTCGACGACCTGTAAAATCTATGCTCGTGAATCTTGCTAGTTTCGATCTACAACGATGTATTCCGTCGTTTTGAGCCGGAATACAAGTCTTCGCGCAGTTCTGAGAGAAAAAGTTTACACCTTTCTCTCGTCCACTCTTCGACGACTTGTAAAATCGATGCTCGTGAATCTTGCTAGTTTCGATCTAAAACTGTGTATTCCGTTGTTTTGAGCCGGAATACAAGTTTTTGCGCAGTTCTGAGAGAAAAAATTTACAGCTTTCTCTCGTCTACTCTTCGAGGACTTGTAAAATCGATGCTCGTGAATCTTGCTAGTTTCGATCTAAAACGATGAACCCTGTTGTTTTGAGCCGGAATACAAGTTTTGGCGCAGTTCTGAGAGAAAAAGTTTACACCTTTCTCTCGTCTACTCTTCGACGACTTGTAAAATCGATGCTCGTGAATCTTGCTAGTTTCGATCTAAAACGATGTATTCCGTTGTTTTGAGCCGGAGTACAAGTTTTCGCGCAGTTCTGAGAGAAAAAGTTTACACCTTTCTCTCGCCTACTCTTCGACGACTTGTAAAATCGATGCTCGTGAATCTTGCTAGTTTCGATCTACAACGATGTATCTCGTTGTTTTGAGCTGGAATAGAAGTTTTCGCGCAGTTCTGAGAGAAAAAGTTTACACCTTTCTCTCGTCTGCTATTCGACTACTTGTAAAATCGATGCTCGTGAATCTTGCTAGTTTCGATCTAAAACGATGTATTTCGTTGTTATGAGCCGGAATACAAGTTTTCGCGCAGTTCTGAGAGAAAAAGTTTACACCTTTCTCTCGTCCACTCTTCGACGACTTGTAAAATCGATGCTCGTGAATCTTGCTAGTTTCGACCTAAAACGATGTATCCCGTTGTTTTGAGCCGGAATACAAGTTTTCGCGCAGTTCTGAGAGAAAAAGTTTACACCTTTCTCTCGTCTACTCTTCGACGACTTGTAAAATCGATGCTCGTGAATCTTGCTAGTTTCGATCTAAAACGATGTATCCCGTTGTTTTGAGCCGGAATACAAGTTTTCGCGCAGCTCTGAAAGAAAAAGTTTACACATTTCTCTCGTCTACTCTTCGACGACCTGTAAAATCTATGCTCGTGAATCTTGCTAGTTTCGATCTACAACGATGTATTCCGTCGTTTTGAGCCGGAATACAAGTCTTCGCGCAGTTCTGAGAGAAAAAGTTTACACCTTTCTCTCGTCCACTCTTCGACGACTTGTAAAATCGATGCTCGTGAATCTTGCTAGTTTCGATCTAAAACTGTGTATTCCGTTGTTTTGAGCCGGAATACAAGTTTTTGCGCAGTTCTGAGAGAAAAAATTTACAGCTTTCTCTCGTCTACTCTTCGAGGACTTGTAAAATCGATGCTCGTGAATCTTGCTAGTTTCGATCTAAAACGATGAACCCTGTTGTTTTGAGCCGGAATACAAGTTTTGGCGCAGTTCTGAGAGAAAAAGTTTACACCTTTCTCTCGTCTACTCTTCGACGACTTGTAAAATCGATGCTCGTGAATCTTGCTAGTTTCGATCTAAAACGATGTATTCCGTTGTTTTGAGCCGGAGTACAAGTTTTCGCGCAGTTCTGAGAGAAAAAGTTTACACCTTTCTCTCGCCTACTCTTCGACGACTTGTAAAATCGATGCTCGTGAATCTTGCTAGTTTCGATCTACAACGATGTATCTCGTTGTTTTGAGCTGGAATAGAAGTTTTCGCGCAGTTCTGAGAGAAAAAGTTTACACCTTTCTCTCGTCTGCTATTCGACGACTTGTAAAATCGATGCTCGTGAATCTTGCTAGTTTCGATCTAAAACGATGAATCTCGTTGTTTTGAGCCGGAATACAAGTTTTCGCGCAGTTTTGAGAGAAAAAGTTTCCACCTTTCTCTCGAGTACTCTTCGACGACTTGTAAAATCGATGCTCGTGAATCTTGCTAGTTTCGATCTAAAACGATGTATCCCGTTGTTTTGAGCCGGAATACAAGTTTTCGCGCAGTTCTGAAAGAAAAAGTTTATACATTTCTCTCGTCTACTCTTCGACGACCTGTAAAATCGATGCTCGTGAATCTTGCTAGTTTCGATCTAAAACGATGTATTCCGTTGTTTTGAGCCTGAATACAAGTTTTCGCGCAGTTCTGAGAGAAAAAGTTTACACCTTTCTCTCGTCCACTCTTCGACGACTTGTAAAATCGATGCTCGTGAATCTTGCTAGTTTCGATCTAAAACGATGTATCCCGTTGTTTTGAGCCGGAATACAAGTTTTCGCGCAGCTCTGAAAGAAAAAGTTTACACATTTCTCTCGTCTACTCTTCGACGACCTGTAAAATCGATGCTCGTGAATCTTGCTAGTTTCGATCTAAAATGGTGTATTCCGTTGTTTTGAGCCGGAATACAAGTCTTCGCGCAGTTCTGAGAGAAAAAGTTTACATCTTTCTCTCGTCCACTCTTCGACGACTTGTAAAATCGATGCTCGTGAATCTTGCTAGTTTCGACCTAAAACGATGTATCCCGTTGTTTTGAGCCGGAATACAAGTTTTCGCGCAGTTCTGAGAGAAAAAGTTTACACCTTTCTCTCGTCTACTCTTCGAAGACTTGTAAAATCGATGCTCGTGATTCTTGCTAGTTTCGATCTAAAACGATGTATCCCGTTTTTTTTGAGCCGGAATACAAGTTTTCGCGCAGTTCTGAGAGAAAAAGTTTACACCTTTTTCTCGTCTACTATTCGACGTCTTGTAAAATCGATGCTCGTGAATATTGCTAGTTTCGACCTAGAACGATGTATCCCGTTGTTTTGAGCCGGAATACAAGTTTTCGCGCAGTTCTGAGAGAAAAAATTTACACCTTGCTTTCGTGGACTCTCCGGCAACTTGTAAAATCGATGCTCGTGAGTCTCGCTAGTTACGATCTAAAACGATGTACCCCATTGTTTTGAGCCGGAATACAAGTTTTCGCGCAGTTCTGAGAGAAAAAGTTTACCCCTTTCTCTCGTCTACTCTTCGACGACTTGTAAAATCGATGCTCGTGAATCTTGCTAGTTTCGACCTAAAACGATGTATCCCGTTGTTTTGACCCGGAATACAAGTTTTCGCGCAGTGCTGAGAGAAAAAGTTTACACCTTTCTCTCGTCTACTCTTCGAAGACTTGTAAAATCGGTGCCCGTGAATCTTGCTAGTTTCGATCTAAAACGATGTATCTCGTTGTTTTGAGCCGTAATACAAGTTTTCGCGCAGTTCTGAGAGAAAAAGTTTACACCTTTCTCTCGTCTACTCTTCGAAGACTTGTAAAATCGATGCTCGTGAATCTTGCTAGTTTTGATCTAAAACGATGTACCCCATTTTTTTTTAGCCGGAAAACAAGTTTTGGCGCAGTTCTGAGAGAAAAAGTTTACACCTTTCTCTCGTCTACTCATCGACGACTTTGTAAAATCGATGCTCGTGAATATTGCTAGTTTAGACCTAAAACAATGTATCCCGTTGTTTTGAGCCGGAATACAAGTTTTCGCGCAGTTCTGAGAGAAAAAGTTTACACCTTTCTCTCGTGGACTCTCCGACGACTTGTAAAATCGATGCTCGTGAATCTTGCTAGTTACAATCTAAAACGATGTACCCCGTTGTATTGATCCGGAATACAAGTTTTCGTGCAGTTCTGAGAGAAAACGTTTACACCTTTCTCTTGTCTACTCTCGACGACTGGTAAAATCGATGCTCGTGAATCTTGCTAGTTTCGACCTAAAACAATGTATCGCGTTGTTTTGAGCCGGAGAACAAGTTTTCGCGCAGTTCTGAGAGAAAAAGATTACACCTTTCTCTCGTGTACTCTTTGACGACTTGAAAAATCGATGCTCGTGAATCTTGCTAGTTTCGATCTACAACGATGTATCTCGTTGTTTTGAGCTGGAATAGAAGTTTTCGCGCAGTACTGAGAGAAAAAGTTTACACCTTTCTCTCGTCTACTATTCGACGACTTGTAAAATCGATGCTCGTGAATCTTGCTAGTTTCGATCTAAAACGATGAATCTCGTTGTTTTGAGCCGGAATACAAGTTTTCGCGCAGTTTTGAGAGAAAAAGTTTCCACCTTTCTCTCGAGTACTCTTCGACGACTTGTAAAATCGATGCTCGTGAATCTTGCTAGTTTCGATCTAAAACGATGTATCCCGTTGTTTTGAGCCGGAATACAAGTTTTCGTGCAGTTCTGAGAGAAAAAGTTTACACCTTTCTCTCGTCTACTCTTCGACAACTTGTAAAATCGATGCTCGTGAATCTTGCTAGTTTCGATCTAAAACTGTGTATTCCGTTGTTTTGAGCCGGAATACAAGTTTTTGCGCAGTTCTGAGAGAAAAAATTTACAGCTTTCTCTCGTCTACTCTTCGAGGACTTGTAAAATCGATGCTCGTGAATCTTGCTAGTTTCGATCTAAAACGATGAATCCTGTTGTTTTGAGCCGGAATACAAGTTTTCGCGCAGTTCTGAGAGAAAAAGTTTACACCTTTCTCTCGTCTACTCTTCGGCGACTTGTAAAATCGATGCTCGTGAATCTTGCTAGTTTCGATCTAAAACGATGTATCCCGTTGTTTTGAGCCTGAATACAAGTTTTCGTGCAGTTCTGAGAGAAAAAGTTCACACCTTTCTCTCGTCTACTCTTCGACGACTTGTAAAATCGATGCTCGTGAATCTTGCTAGTTTCGATCTAAAACGATGTATTCCGTTGTTTTGAGCCGGAGTACAAGTTTTCGCGCAGTTCTGAGAGAAAAAGTTTACACCTTTCTCTCGCCTACTCTTCGACGACTTGTAAAATCGATGCTCGTGAATCTTGCTAGTTTCGATCTAAAACGATGTATCCCGTTGTTTTGAGCCGGAATACAAGTTTTCGCGCAGCTCTGAAAGAAAAAGTTTACACATTTCTCTCGTCTACTCTTCGACGACCTGTAAAATCGATGCTCGTGAATCTTGCTAGTTTCGATCAAAAACGATGTATTCCGTTGTTTTGAGCCGGAATACAAGTCTTCGCGCAGTTCTGAGAGAAAAAGTTTACACCTTTCTCTCGTCCACTCTTCGACGACTTGTAAAATCGATGCTCGTGAATCTTGCTAGTTTCGACCTAAAACGATGTATCCCGTTGTTTTGAGCCGGAATACAAGTTTTCGCGCAGTTCTGAGAGAAAAAGTTTACACCTTTCTCTCGTCTACTCTTCGAAGACTTGTAAAATCGATGCCCGTGAATCTTGCTAGTTTCGATCTAAAACGATGTATCCCGTTGTTTTGAGCCGGAATACAAGTTTTCGCGCAGTTCTGAAAGAAAACGTTTACACCTTTCTCTCGTCTACTCTTCGAAGACTTGTAAAATCAATGCCCGTGAATCTTGCTAGTTTCGATCTAAAACGATGTATCTCGTTGTTTTGAGCCGTAATACAAGTTTTCGCGCAGTTCTGAGAGAAAAAGTTTACACCTTTCTCTCGTCCACTATTCGACGACTTGTAAAATCGATGCTCGTGAATCTTGCTAGTTTAGATCTAAAACAATGTATCCCGTTGTTTTGAGCCGGAATACAAGTTTTCGCGCAGTTCTGAGAGAAAAAGTTTACACCTTTCTCTCGTGTACTCTTTGACGACTTGTAAAATCGATGCTCGTGAATCTTGCTAGTTTCGATCTACAACGATGTATCTCGTTGTTTTGAGCTGGAATAGAAGTTTTCGCGCAGTTCTGAGAGAAAAAGTTTACACCTTTCTCTCGTCTACTATTCGACTACTTGTAAAATCGATGCTCGTGAATCTTGCTAGTTTCGATCTAAAACGATGTATTTCGTTGTTATGAGCCGGAATACAAGTTTTCGCGCAGTTCTGAGAGAAAAAGTTTACACCTTTCTCTCGTCCACTCTTCGACGACTTGTAAAATCGATGCTCGTGAATCTTGCTAGTTTCGACCGAAAACGATGTATCCCGTTGTTTTGAGCCGGAATACAAGTTTTCGCGCAGTTCTGAGAGAAAAAGTTTACACCTTTCTCTCGTCTACTCTTCGACGACTTGTAAAATCGATGCTCGTGAATCTTGCTAGTTTCGATCTAAAACGATGTATCCCGTTGTTTTGAGCCGGAATACAAGTTTTCGTGCAGTTCTGAGAGAAAAAGTTTACACCTTTCTCTCGTCTACTCTTCGACGACTTGTAAAATCGATGCTCGTGAATCTTGCTAGTTTCGATCTAAAACGATGTATTCCGTTTTTTTGAGCCGGAGTACAAGTTTTCGCGCAGTTCTGAGAGAAAAAGTTTACACCTTTCTCTCGTCTACTCTTCGACGACTTGTAAAATCGATGCTCGTGAATCTTGCTAGTTTCGATCTAAAACGATGTATCCCGTTGTTTTGAGCCGGAATACAAGTTTTCGCGCAGCTCTGAAAGAAAAAGTTTACACATTTCTCTCGTCTACTCTTCGACGACCTGTAAAATCGATGCTCGTGAATCTTGCTAGTTTTGATCTAAAACGATGTATTCCGTCGTTTTGAGCCGGAATACAAGTCTTCGCGCAGTTCTGAGAGAAAAAGTTTACACCTTTCTCTCGTCCACTCTTCGACGACTTGTAAAATCGATGCTCGTGAATCTTGCTAGTTTCGATCTAAAACTGTGTATTCCGTTGTTTTGAGCCGGAATACAAGTTTTTGCGCAGTTCTGAGACAAAAAATTTACAGCTTTCTCTCGTCTACTCTTCGAGGACTTGTAAAATCGATGCTCGTGAATCTTGCTAGTTTCGACCTAAAACGATGTATCCCGTTTGTTTTGAGCCGGAATACAAGTTTTCGCGCAGTTCTGAGAGAAAAAGTTTACACCTTTCTCTCGTCTACTCTTCGAAGACTTGTAAAATCGATGCCCGTGAATCTTGCTAGTTTCGATCTAAAACGATGTATCCCGTTGTTTTGAGCCGGAATACAAGTTTTCGCGCAGTTCTGAAAGAAAACGTTTACACCTTTCTCTCGTCTACTCTTCGAAGACTTGTAAAATCAATGCCCGTGAATCTTGCTAGTTTCGATCTAAAACGATGTATCTCGTTGTTTTGAGCCGTAATACAAGTTTTCGCGCAGTTCTGAGAGAAAAAGTTTACACCTTTCTCTCGTCCACTATTCGACGACTTGTAAAATCGATGCTCGTGAATCTTGCTAGTTTAGATCTAAAACAATGTATCCCGTTGTTTTGAGCCGGAATACAAGTTTTCGCGCAGTTCTGAGAGAAAAAGTTTACACCTTTCTCTCGTGTACTCTTTGACGACTTGTAAAATCGATGCTCGTGAATCTTGCTAGTTTCGATCTACAACGATGTATCTCGTTGTTTTGAGCTGGAATAGAAGTTTTCGCGCAGTTCTGAGAGAAAAAGTTTACACCTTTCTCTCGTCTACTATTCGACTACTTGTAAAATCGATGCTCGTGAATCTTGCTAGTTTCGATCTAAAACGATGTATTTCGTTGTTATGAGCCGGAATACAAGTTTTCGCGCAGTTCTGAGAGAAAAAGTTTACACCTTTCTCTCGTCCACTCTTCGACGACTTGTAAAATCGATGCTCGTGAATCTTGCTAGTTTCGACCGAAAACGATGTATCCCGTTGTTTTGAGCCGGAATACAAGTTTTCGCGCAGTTCTGAGAGAAAAAGTTTACACCTTTCTCTCGTCTACTCTTCGACGACTTGTAAAATCGATGCTCGTGAATCTTGCTAGTTTCGATCTAAAACGATGTATCCCGTTGTTTTTGAGCCGGAATACAAGTTTTCGTGCAGTTCTGAGAGAAAAAGTTTACACCTTTCTCTCGTCTACTCTTCGACGACTTGTAAAATCGATGCTCGTGAATCTTGCTAGTTTCGATCTAAAACGATGTATTCCGTTTTTTTGAGCCGGAGTACAAGTTTTCGCGCAGTTCTGAGAGAAAAAGTTTACACCTTTCTCTCGTCTACTCTTCGACGACTTGTAAAATCGATGCTCGTGAATCTTGCTAGTTTCGATCTAAAACGATGTATCCCGTTGTTTTGAGCCGGAATACAAGTTTTCGCGCAGCTCTGAAAGAAAAAGTTTACACATTTCTCTCGTCTACTCTTCGACGACCTGTAAAATCGATGCTCGTGAATCTTGCTAGTTTTGATCTAAAACGATGTATTCCGTCGTTTTGAGCCGGAATACAAGTCTTCGCGCAGTTCTGAGAGAAAAAGTTTACACCTTTCTCTCGTCCACTCTTCGACGACTTGTAAAATCGATGCTCGTGAATCTTGCTAGTTTCGATCTAAAACTGTGTATTCCGTTGTTTTGAGCCGGAATACAAGTTTTTGCGCAGTTCTGAGACAAAAAATTTACAGCTTTCTCTCGTCTACTCTTCGAGGACTTGTAAAATCGATGCTCGTGAATCTTGCTAGTTTCGATCTAAAACTGTGTATTCCGTTGTTTTGAGCCGGAATACAAGTTTTTGCGCAGTTCTGAGAGAAAAAATTTACAGCTTTCTCTCGTCTACTCTTCGAGGACTTGTAAAATCGATGCTCGTGAATCTTGCTAGTTTCGATCTAAAACGATGAATCCTGTTGTTTTGAGCCGGAATACAAGTTTTCGCGCAGTTCTGAGAGAAAAAGTTTACACCTTTCTCTCGTCTACTCTTCGACGACTTGTAAAATCGATGCTCGTGAATCTTGCTAGTTTCGATCTAAAACGACGTATCCCGTTGTTTTGAGCCGGAATACAAGTTTTCGTGCAGTTCTGAGAGAAAAAGTTTACACCTTTCTCTCGTCTACTCTTCGACGACTTGTAAAATCGATGCTCGTGAATCTTGCTAGTTTCGATCTAAAACGATGTATTCCGTTGTTTTGAGCCGGAGTACAAGTTTTCGCGCAGTTCTGAGTGAAAAAGTTTACACCTTTCTCTCGTCTACTCTTCGAGGACTTGTAAACTCGATGCTCGTGAATCTTGCTAGTTTCGATCTAAAACGATGAATCCTGTTGTTTTGAGCCGGAATACAAGTTTTCGCGCAGTTCTGAGAGAAAAAGTTTACACCTTTCTCTCGTCTACTCTTCGACGACTTGTAAAATCGATGCTCGTGAATCTTGCTAGTTTCGATCTAAAACGATGTATCCCGTTGTTTTGAGCCGGAATACAAGTTTTCGTGCAGTTCTGAGAGAAAAAGTTTACACCTTTCTCTCGTCTACTCTTCGACGACATGTAAAATCGATGCTCGTGAATCTTGCTAGTTTCGATCTAAAACGATGTATTCCGTTGTTTTGAGCCGGAGTACAAGTTTTCGCGCAGTTCTGAGTGAAAAAGTTTACACCTTTCTCTCGCCTACTCTTCGACGACTTGTAAAATCGATGCTCGTGAATCTTGCTAGTTTAGATCTAAAACAATGTATCCCGTTGTTTTGAGCCGGAATACAAGTTTTCGCGCAGTTCTGAGAGAAAAAGTTTACACCTTTCTCTCGTGTACTCTTTGACGACTTGTAAAATCGATGCTCGTGAATCTTGCTAGTTTCGATCTACAACGATGTATCTCGTTGTTTTGAGCTGGAATAGAAGTTTTCGCGCAGTTCTGAGAGAAAAAGTTTACACCTTTCTCTCGTCTACTATTCGACTACTTGTAAAATCGATGCTCGTGAATCTTGCTAGTTTCGATCTAAAACGATGTATTTCGTTGTTATGAGCCGGAATACAAGTTTTCGCGCAGTTCTGAGAGAAAAAGTTTACACCTTTCTCTCGTCCACTCTTCGACGACTTGTAAAATCGATGCTCGTGAATCTTGCTAGTTTCGATCTAAAACGATGTATCCCGTTGTTTTGAGCCGGAATACAAGTTTTCGCGCAGTTCTGAGAGAAAAAGTTTACACCTTTCTCTCGTCTACTCTTCGACGACTTGTAAAATCGATGCTCGTGAATCTTGCTAGTTTCGATCTAAAACGATGTATCCCGTTGTTGTGAGCCGGAATACAAGTTTTCGTGCAGTTCTGAGAGAAAAAGTTTACACCTTTCTCTCGTCTACTCTTCGACGACTTGTAAAATCGATGCTCGTGAATCTTGCTAGTTTCGATCTAAAACGATGTATTCCGTTGTTTTGAGCCGGAGTACAAGTTTTCGCGCAGTTCTGAGAGAAAAAGTTTACACCTTTCTCTCGTCTACTCTTCGACGACTTGTAAAATCGATGCTCGTGAATCTTGCTAGTTTCGATCTAAAACGATGTATCCCGTTGTTTTGAGCCGGAATACAAGTTTTCGCGCAGCTCTGAAAGAAAAAGTTTACACATTTCTCTCGTCTACTCTTCGACGACCTGTAAAATCGATGCTCGTGAATCTTGCTAGTTTCGATCTAAAACGATGTATTCCGTCGTTTTGAGCCGGAATACAAGTCTTCGCGCAGTTCTGAGAGAAAAAGTTTACACCTTTCTCTCGTCCACTCTTCGACGACTTGTAAAATCGATGCTCGTGAATCTTGCTAGTTTCGATCTAAAACTGTGTATTCCGTTGTTTTGAGCCGGAATACAAGTTTTTGCGCAGTTCTGAGAGAAAAAATTTACAGCTTTCTCTCGTCTACTCTTCGAGGACTTGTAAAATCGATGCTCGTGAATCTTGCTAGTTTCGATCTAAAACGATGAATCCTGTTGTTTTGAGCCGGAATACAAGTTTTCGCGCAGTTCTGAGAGAAAAAGTTTACACCTTTCTCTCGTCTACTCTTCGACGACTTGTAAAATCGATGCTCGTGAATCTTGCTAGTTTCGATCTAAAACGATGTATCCCCGTTGTTTTGAGCCGGAATACAAGTTTTCGTGCAGTTCTGAGAGAAAAAGTTTACACCTTTCTCTCGTCTACTCTTCGACGACTTGTAAAATCGATGCTCGTGAATCTTGCTAGTTTCGATCTAAAACGATGTATTCCGTTGTTTTGAGCCGGAGTACAAGTTTTCGCGCAGTTCTGAGAGAAAAAGTTTACACCTTTCTCTCGCCTACTCTTCGACGACTTGTAAAATCGATGCTCGTGAATCTTGCTAGTTTCGATCTAAAGCGATGTATCCCGTTGTTTTGAGCCGGAATACAAGTTTTCGCGCAGCTCTGAAAGAAAAAGTTTACACATTTCTCTCGTCTACTCTTCGACGACCTGTAAAATCGATGCTCGTGAATCTTGCTAGTTTCGATCAAAAACGATGTATTCCGTTGTTTTGAGCCGGAATACAAGTCTTCGCGCAGTTCTGAGAGAAAAAGTTTACACCTTTCTCTCGTCCACTCTTCGACGACTTGTAAAATCGATGCTCGTGAATCTTGCTAGTTTCGACCTAAAACGATGTATCCCCTTGTTTTGAGCCGGAATACAAGTTTTCGCGCAGTTCTGAGAGAAAAAGTTTACACCTTTCTCTCGTCTACTCTTCGAAGACTTGTAAAATCGATGCCCGTGAATCTTGCTAGTTTCGATCTAAAACGATGTATCCCGTTGTTTTGAGCCGGAATACAAGTTTTCGCGCAGTTCTGAAAGAAAACGTTTACACCTTTCTCTCGTCTACTCTTCGAAGACTTGTTAAATCAATGCCCGTGAATCTTGCTAGTTTCGATCTAAAACGATGTATCTCGTTGTTTTGAGCCGTAATACAAGTTTTCGCGCAGTTCTGAGAGAAAAAGTTTACACCTTTCTCTCGTCCACTATTCGACGACTTGTAAAATCGATGCTCGTGAATCTTGCTAGTTTAGATCTAAAACAATGTATCCCGTTGTTTTGAGCCGGAATACAAGTTTTCGCGCAGTTCTGAGAGAAAAAGTTTACACCTTTCTCTCGTGTACTCTTTGACGACTTGTAAAATCGATGCTCGTGAATCTTGCTAGTTTCAATCTACAACGATGTATCTCGTTGTTTTGAGCTGGAATAGAAGTTTTCGCGCAGTTATGAGAGAAAAAGTTTACACCTTTCTCTCGTCTACTATTCGACTACTTGTAAAATCGATGCTCGTGAATCTTGCTAGTTTCGATCTAAAACGATGTATTTCGTTGTTATGAGCCGGAATACAAGTTTTCGCGCAGTTCTGAGAGAAAAAGTTTACACCTTTCTCTCGTCCACTCTTCGACGACTTGTAAAATCGATGCTCGTGAATCTTGCTAGTTTCGACCTAAAACGATGTATCCCGTTGTTTTGAGCCGGAATACAAGTTTTCGCGCAGTTCCGAGAGAAAAAGTTTACACCTTTCTCTCGTCTACTCTTCGACGACTTGTAAAATCGATGCTCGTGAATCTTGCTAGTTTCGATCTAAAACGATGTATCCCGTTGTTTTGAGCCGGAATACAAGTTTTCGTGCAGTTCTGAGAGAAAAAGTTTACACCTTTCTCTCGTCTACTCTTCGACGACTTGTAAAATCGATGCTCGTGAATCTTGCTAGTTTTGATCTAAAACGATGTATTCCGTTGTTTTGAGCCGGAATACAAGTCTTCGCGCAGTTCTGAGAGAAAAAGTTTACACCTTTCTCTCGTCCACTCTTCGACGACTTGTAAAATCGATGCTCGTGAATCTTGCTAGTTTCGACCTAAAACGATGTATCCCGTTGTTTTGAGCCGGAATACAAGTTTTCGCGCAGTTCTGAGAGAAAAAGTTTACACCTTTCTCTCGTCTACTCTTCGAAGACTTGTAAAAACGATGCCCGTGAATCTTGCTGGTTTCGATCTAAAACGATGTATCCCGTTGTTTTGAGCCGGAATACAAGTTTTCGCGCAGTTCTGAAAGAAAAAGTTTACACCTTTCTCTCGTCTACTCTTCGACGACTTGTAAAATCGATGCTCGTGAATCTTGCTAGTTTTGATCTAAAACGATGTATTCCGTTGTTTTGAGCCGGAATACAAGTCTTCGCGCAGTTCTGAGAGAAAAAGTTTACACCTTTCTCTCGTCCACTCTTCGACGACTTGTAAAATCGATGCTCGTGAATCTTGCTAGTTTCGACCTAAAACGATGTATCCCGTTGTTTTGAGCCGGAATACAAGTTTTCGCGCAGTTCTGAGAGAAAAAGTTTACACCTTTCTCTCGTCTACTCTTCGAAGACTTGTAAAAACGATGCCCGTGAATCTTGCTGGTTTCGATCTAAAACGATGTATCCCGTTGTTTTGAGCCGGAATACAAGTTTTCGCGCAGTTCTGAGAGAAAAAGTTTACACCTTTCTCTCGTGTACTCTTTGACGACTTGTAAAATCGATGCTCGTGAATCTTGCTAGTTTCGATCTACAACGATGTATCTCGTTGTTTTGAGCTGGAATAGAAGTTTCGCGCAGTTCTGAGAGAAAAAGTTTACACCTTTCTCTCGTCTACTATTCGACGACTTGTAAGATCGATGCTCGTGAACCTTGCTAGTTTCGATCTAAAACGATGAATCTCGTTGTTTTGAGCCGGAATACAAGTTTTCGCGCAGTTTTGAGAGAAAAAGTTTCCACCTTTCTCTCGAGTACTCTTCGACGACTTGTAAAATCGATGCTCGTGATTCTTGCTAGTTTCGATCTAAAACGATGTATCCCGTTGTTTTGAGCCGGAATACAAGTTTTCGTGCAGTTCTGAGAGAAAAAGTTTACACCTTTCTCTCGTCTACTCTTCGACAACTTGTAAAATCGATGCTCGTGAATCTTGCTAGTTTCGATCTAAAACGATGTATTTCGTTGTTTTGAGCCGGAATACAAGTTTTTGCGCAGTTCTGAGAGAAAAAGTTTAGAGCTTTCTCTCGTCTACTCTTCGAGGACTTGTAAAATCGATGCTCGTGAATCTTGCTAGTTTCGATCTAAAACGATGAATACTGTTGTTTTGAGCCGGAATACAAGTTTTCGCGCAGTTCTGAGAGAAAAAGTTTACACCTTTCTCTCGTCTACTCTTCGACGACTTGTAAAATCGATGCTCGTGAATCTTGCTAGTTTCGATCTAAAACGATGTATCCCGTTGTTTTGAGCCGGAATACAAGTTTTCGCGCAGCTCTGAAAGAAAAAGTTTACACATTTCTCTCGTCTACTCTTCGACGACCTGTAAAATCGATGCTCGTGAATCTTGCTAGTTTCGATCTAAAACGATGTATTCCGTCGTTTTGAGCCGGAATACAAGTCTTCGCGCAGTTCTGAGAGAAAAAGTTTACACCTTTCTCTCGTCCACTCTTCGACGACTTGTAAAATCGATGCTCGTGAATCTTGCTAGTTTCGATCTAAAACTGTGTATTCCGTTGTTTTGAGCCGGAATACAAGTTTTTGCGCAGTTCTGAGAGAAAAAATTTACAGCTTTCTCTCGTCTACTCTTCGAGGACTTGTAAAATCGATGCTCGTGAATCTTGCTAGTTTCGATCTAAAACGATGAATCCTGTTGTTTTGAGCCGGAATACAAGTTTTCGCGCAGTTCTGAGAGAAAAAGTTTACACCTTTCTCTCGTCTACTCTTCGACGACTTGTAAAATCGATGCTCGTGAATCTTGCTAGTTTCGATCTAAAACGATGTATCCCGTTGTTTTGAGCCGGAATACAAGTTTTCGTGCAGTTCTGAGAGAAAAAGTTTACACCTTTCTCTCGTCTACTCTTCGACGACTTGTAAAATCGATGCTCGTGAATCTTGCTAGTTTCGATCTAAAACGATGTATTCCGTTGTTTTGAGCCGGAGTACAAGTTTTCGCGCAGTTCTGAGAGAAAAAGTTTACACCTTTCTCTCGCCTACTCTTCGACGACTTGTAAAATCGATGCTCGTGAATCTTGCTAGTTTCGATCTAAAGCGATGTATCCCGTTGTTTTGAGCCGGAATACAAGTTTTCGCGCAGCTCTGAAAGAAAAAGTTTACACATTTCTCTCGTCTACTCTTCGACGACCTGTAAAATCGATGCTCGTGAATCTTGCTAGTTTCGATCAAAAACGATGTATTCCGTTGTTTTGAGCCGGAATACAAGTCTTCGCGCAGTTCTGAGAGAAAAAGTTTACACCTTTCTCTCGTCCACTCTTCGACGACTTGTAAAATCGATGCTCGTGAATCTTGCTAGTTTCGACCTAAAACGATGTATCCCGTTGTTTTGAGCCGGAATACAAGTTTTCGCGCAGTTCTGAGAGAAAAAGTTTACACCTTTCTCTCGTCTACTCTTCGAAGACTTGTAAAATCGATGCCCGTGAATCTTGCTAGTTTCGATCTAAAACGATGTATCCCGTTGTTTTGAGCCGGAATACAAGTTTTCGCGCAGTTCTGAAAGAAAACGTTTACACCTTTCTCTCGTCTACTCTTCGAAGACTTGTAAAATCAATGCCCGTGAATCTTGCTAGTTTCGATCTAAAACGATGTATCTCGTTGTTTTGAGCCGTAATACAAGTTTTCGCGCAGTTCTGAGAGAAAAAGTTTACACCTTTCTCTCGTCCATTATTCGACGACTTGTAAAATCGATGCTCGTGAATCTTGCTAGTTTAGATCTAAAACAATGTATCCCGTTGTTTTGAGCCGGAATACAAGTTTTCGCGCAGTTCTGAGAGAAAAAGTTTACACCTTTCTCTCGTCTACTCTTCGACGACTTGTAAAATCGATGCTCGTGAATCTTGCTAGTTTCGATTTAAAACGATGTATCCCGTTGTTTTGAGCCGGAATGCAAGTTTTCGTGCAGTTCTGAGAGAAAAAGTTTACACCTTTCTCTCGTCTACTCTTCGACGACTTGTAAAATCGATGCCCGTGAATCTTGCTAGTTTCGATCTAAAACGATGTATTCCGTTGTTTTGAGCCGGAGTACAAGTTTTCGCGCAGTTCTGAGAGAAAAAGTTTACACCTTTCTCTCGTCTACTCTTCGACGACTTGTAAAATCGATGCTCGTGAATCTTGCTAGTTTCGATCTAAAACGATGTATCCCTTTGTTTTGAGCCGGAATACAAGTTTTCGCGCAGTTCTGAAAGAAAAAGTTTACACATTTCTCTCGTCTACTCTTCGACGACCTGTAAAATCGATGCTCGTGAATCTTGCTAGTTTCGATCTAAAACGATGTATTCCGTTGATTTGAGCCGGAATACAAGTTTTCGCGCAGTTCTGAGAGAAAAAGTTTACACCTTTCTCTCGTCCACTCTTCGACGACTTGTAAAATCGATGCTCGTGAATCTTGCTAGTTTCGACCTAAAACGATGTATCCCGTTGTTTTGAGCTGGAATACAAGTTTTCGCGCAGTTCTGAGAGAAAAAGTTTACACCTTTCTCTCGTCCACTCTTCGACGACTTGTAAAATCGATGCTCGTGAATCTTGCTAGTTTTGAACTAAAACGATGTATCCCCTTGTTTTGAGCCGGAATACAAGTTTTCGCGCAGTTCTGAGAGAAAACGTTTACACCTTTCTCTCGTCTACTCTTCGAAGACTTGTAAAATCGATGCCCGTGAATCTTGCTAGTTTCGATCTAAACCGATGTATCCCGTTTTTTTGACCCGGAATACAAGTTTTGGCGCAGTTCTGAGAGAAAAAGTTTACACCTTTCTCTCGTCTACTCTTCGACGACTTGTAAAATCAATGCTCGTATATCTTGCTAGTTTCGATCTACAACGATGTATCCCGTTGTTTTGAGCTGGAATAGAAGTTTTTCGCGCAGTTCTGAGAGAAAAAGTTTACGCCTCTCTCGTCTACTCTTCGAGAACTTGCAAAATCGATGCTCGTGAATCTTGCTAGTTTCGATCTAAAACGATGTATTCCGTTGTTTTGAGCCGGAATACAAGTTTTCGCGCAGTTCTGAGAGAAAAAGTTTACACCTTTCTCTCGTCCACTCTTCGACGACTTGTAAAATCGATGCTCGTGAATCTTGCTAGTTTCGACCTAAAACGATGTATCCCGTTGTTTTGAGCCGGAATACATGTTTTCGCGCAGTTCTGAGAGAAAAAGGTTACACCTTTCTCTCGTCTACTCTTCGACGACTTGTAAAATCGATGCTCGTGAATCTTGCTAGTTTCGATCTAAAACGATGTATCCCGTTGTTTTGAGCCGGAATACAAGTTTTCGCGCAGTTCTGAGAGAAAAAGTTTACACCTTTCTCTCGTGTACTCTTTGACGACTTGTAAAATCGATGCTCGTGAATCTTGCTAGTTTCGATCTACAACGATGTATCTCGTTGTTTTGAGCTGGAATAGAAGTTTCGCGCAGTTCTGAGAGAAAAAGTTTCCACCTTTCTCTCGTCTACTATTCGACGACTTGTAAGATCGATGCTCGTGAATCTTGCTAGTTTCGATCTAAAACGATGAATCTCGTTGTTTTGAGCCGGAATACAAGTTTTCGCGCAGTTTTGAGAGAAAAAGTTTCCACCTTTCTCTCGAGTACTCTTCGACGACTTGTAAAATCGATGCTCGTGATTCTTGCTAGTTTCGATCTAAAACGATGTATCCCGTTGTTTTGAGCCGGAATACAAGTTTTCGTGCAGTTCTGAGAGAAAAAGTTTACACCTTTCTCTCGTCTACTCTTCGACAACTTGTAAAATCGATGCTCGTGAATCTTGCTAGTTTCGATCTAAAACGATGTATTTCGTTGTTTTGAGCCGGAATACAAGTTTTTGCGCAGTTCTGAGAGAAAAAGTTTAGAGCTTTCTCTCGTCTACTCTTCGAGGACTTGTAAAATCGATGCTCGTGAATCTTGCTAGTTTCGATCTAAAACGATGAATACTGTTGTTTTGAGCCGGAATACAAGTTTTCGCGCAGTTCTGAGAGAAAAAGTTTACACCTTTCTCTCGTCTACTCTTCGACGACTTGTAAAATCGATGCTCGTGAATCTTGCTAGTTTCGATTTAAAACGATGTATCCCGTTGTTTTGAGCCGGAATGCAAGTTTTCGTGCAGTTCTGAGAGAAAAAGTTTACACCTTTCTCTCGTCTACTCTTCGACGACTTGTAAAATCGATGCCCGTGAATCTTGCTAGTTTCGATCTAAAACGATGTATTCCGTTGTTTTGAGCCGGAGTACAAGTTTTCGCGCAGTTCTGAGAGAAAAAGTTTACACCTTTCTCTCGTCTACTCTTCGACGACTTGTAAAATCGATGCTCGTGAATCTTGCTAGTTTCGATCTAAAACGATGTATCCCGTTGTTTTGAGCCGGAATACAAGTTTTCGCGCAGTTCTGAAAGAAAAAGTTTACACATTTCTCTCGTCTACTCTTCGACGACCTGTAAAATCGATGCTCGTGAATCTTGCTAGTTTCGATCTAAAACGATGTATTCCGTTGATTTGAGCCGGAATACAAGTTTTCGCGCAGTTCTGAGAGAAAAAGTTTACACCTTTCTCTCGTCCACTCTTCGACGACTTGTAAAATCGATGCTCGTGAATCTTGCTAGTTTCGACCTAAAACGATGTATCCCGTTGTTTTGAGCCGGAATACAAGTTTTCGCGCAGTTCTGAGAGAAAAAGTTTACACCTTTCTCTCGTCCACTCTTCGACGACTTGTAAAATCGATGCTCGTGAATCTTGCTAGTTTTGAACTAAAACGATGTATCCCCTTGTTTTGAGCCGGAATACAAGTTTTCGCGCAGTTCTGAGAGAAAACGTTTACACCTTTCTCTCGTCTACTCTTCGAAGACTTGTAAAATCGATGCCCGTGAATCTTGCTAGTTTCGATCTAAACCGATGTATCCCGTTTTTTTACCCGGAATACAATTTTGGCGCAGTTCTGAGAGAAAAAGTTTACACCTTTCTCTCGTCTACTCTTCGACGACTTGTAAAATCAATGCTCCTATATCTTGCTAGTTTCGATCTACAACGATGTATCCCGTTGTTTTGAGCTGGAATAGAAGTTTTTCGCGCAGTTCTGAGAGAAAAAGTTTACGCCTCTCTCGTCTACTCTTCGAGAACTTGCAAAATCGATGCTCGTGAATCTTGCTAGTTTCGATCTAAAACGATGTATCCCGTTTTTTTTGAGCCGGAATACAAGTTTTCGCGCAGTTCTGAGAGAAAAAGTTTACACCTTTCTCTCGTCTACTATTCGACGACTTGTAAAATCGATGCTCGTGAATATTGCTAGTTTCGACCTAAAACGATGTATCCCGTTGTTTTGAGCCGGAATACAAGTTTTTGCGCAGTTCTGAGAAAAAACGTTTACACCTTTCTCTCGTGGACTCTCCGACGACTTGTAAAATCGATGCTCTTGAATCTTGCTAGTTACGATCTAAAACGATGTACCCCGTTGTTTTGAGCCGGAATACAAGTTTTCGTGCAGTTCTGAGAGAAAAAGTTTACACCTTTCTCTCGTCTACTCTTCGACAACTTGTAAAATTGATGCTCGTGAATCTTGCTAGTTTCGATCTAAAACGATGTATTCCGTTGTTTTGAGCCGGAATACAAGTTTTTGCGCAGTTCTGAGAGAAAAAGTTTAGAGCTTTCTCTCGTCTACTCTTCGAGGACTTGTAAAATCGATGCTCGTGAATCTTGCTAGTTTCGATCTAAAACGATGAATACTGTTGTTTTGAGCCGGAATACAAGTTTTCGCGCAGTTCTGAGAGAAAAAGTTTACACCTTTCTCTCGTCTACTCTTCGACGACTTGTAAAATCGATGCTCGTGAATCTTGCTAGTTTCGATTTAAAACGATGTATCCCGTTGTTTTGAGCCGGAATGCAAGTTTTCGTGCAGTTCTGAGAGAAAAAGTTTACACCTTTCTCTCGTCTACTCTTCGACGACTTGTAAAATCGATGCCCGTGAATCTTGCTAGTTTCGATCTAAAACGATGTATTCCGTTGTTTTGAGCCGGAGTACAAGTTTTCGCGCAGTTCTGAGAGAAAAAGTTTACACCTTTCTCTCGTCTACTCTTCGACGACTTGTAAAATCGATGCTCGTGAATCTTGCTAGTTTCGATCTAAAACGATGTATCCCTTTGTTTTGAGCCGGAATACAAGTTTTCGCGCAGTTCTGAAAGAAAAAGTTTACACATTTCTCTCGTCTACTCTTCGACGACCTGTAAAATCGATGCTCGTGAATCTTGCTAGTTTCGATCTAAAACGATGTATTCCGTTGATTTGAGCCGGAATACAAGTTTTCGCGCAGTTCTGAGAGAAAAAGTTTACACCTTTCTCTCGTCCACTCTTCGACGACTTGTAAAATCGATGCTCGTGAATCTTGCTAGTTTCGACCTAAAACGATGTATCCCGTTGTTTTGAGCCGGAATACAAGTTTTCGCGCAGTTCTGAGAGAAAAAGTTTACACCTTTCTCTCGTCCACTCTTCGACGACTTGTAAAATCGATGCTCGTGAATCTTGCTAGTTTTGAACTAAAACGATGTATCCCCTTGTTTTGAGCCGGAATACAAGTTTTCGCGCAGTTCTGAGAGAAAACGTTTACACCTTTCTCTCGTCTACTCTTCGAAGACTTGTAAAATCGATGCCCGTGAATCTTGCTAGTTTCGATCTAAACCGATGTATCCCGTTTTTTTGACCCGGAATACAAGTTTTGGCGCAGTTCTGAGAGAAAAAGTTTACACCTTTCTCTCGTCTACTCTTCGACGACTTGTAAAACCGATGCTCGTGAATCTTGCTAGTTTCGATCTAAAACGATGTATCTCATTGTTTTGAGCCGTAATACAAGTTTTCGCGCAGTTCTGAGAGAAAAAGTTTACACCTTTCTCTCGTCTACTCTTCGACGACTTGTAAAATCAATGCTCGTATATCTTGCTAGTTTCGATCTACAACGATGTATCCCGTTGTTTTGAGCTGGAATAGAAGTTTTTCGCGCAGTTCTGAGAGAAAAAGTTTACGCCTCTCTCGTCTACTCTTCGAGAACTTGCAAAATCGATGCTCGTGAATCTTGCTAGTTTCGATCTAAAACGATGTATCCCGTTTTTTTTGAGCCGGAATACAAGTTTTCGCGCAGTTCTGAGAGAAAAAGTTTACACCTTTCTCTCGTCTACTATTCGACGACTTGTAAAATCGATGCTCGTGAATATTGCTAGTTTCGACCTAAAACGATGTATCCCGTTGTTTTGAGCCGGAATACAAGTTTTCGCGCAGTTCTGAGAAAAAACGTTTACACCTTTCTCTCGGGGACTCTCCGACGACTTGTAAAATCGATGCTCTTGAATCTTGCTAGTTACGATCTAAAACGATGTACCCCGTTGTTTTGAGCCAGAATACAAGTTTTCGTGCAGTTCTGAGAGAAAAAGTTTACACCTTTCTCTCGTCTACTCTTCGACGACTTGTAAAATCGATGCTCGTGAATCTTGCTAGTTTCGATCTAAAACGATGTATCCCGTTGTTTTGAGCCGGAATACAAGTTTTCGCGCAGTTCTGAAAGAAAAAGTGTACACATTTCTCTCGTCTACTCTTCGACGACCTGTAAAATCGATGCTCGCGAATCTTGCTAGTTTCGATCTAAAACGATATATTCCGTTGTTTTGAGCCGGAATACAAGTTTTCGCGCAGTTCTGAGAGAAAAAGTTTACACCTTTCTCTCGTCCACTCTTCGACGACTTGTAAAACCGATGCTCGTGAATCTTGCTAGTTTCGATCTAAAACGATGTATCTCATTGTTTTGAGCCGTAATACAAGTTTTCGCGCAGTTCTGAGAGAAAAAGTTTACACCTTTCTCTCGTCTACTCTTCGACGACTTGTAAAATCAATGCTCGTATATCTTGCTAGTTTCGATCTACAACGATGTATCCCGTTGTTTTGAGCTGGAATAGAAGTTTTTCGCGCAGTTCTGAGAGAAAAAGTTTACGCCTCTCTCGTCTACTCTTCGAGAACTTGCAAAATCGATGCTCGTGAATCTTGCTAGTTTCGATCTAAAACGATATATCCCGTTTTTTTTGAGCCGGAATACAAGTTTTCGCGCAGTTCTGAGAGAAAAAGTTTACACCTTTCTCTCGTCTACTATTCGACGACTTGTAAAATCGATGCTCGTGAATATTGCTAGTTTCGACCTAAAACGATGTATCCCGTTGTTTTGAGCCGGAATACAAGTTTTCGCGCAGTTCTGAGAAAAAACGTTTACACCTTTCTCTCGTGGACTCTCCGACGACTTTTAAAATGATGCTCTTGAATCTTGCTAGTTACGATCTAAAACGATGTACCCCGTTGTTTTGAGCCGGAATACAAGTTTTCGTGCAGTTCTGAGAGAAAAAGTTTACACCTTTCTCTCGTCTACTCTTCGACGACTTGTAAAATCGATGCTCGTGAATCTTGCTAGTTTCGATCTAAAACGATGTATCCCGTTGTTTTGAGCCGGAATACAAGTTTTCGCGCAGTTCTGAAAGAAAAAGTGTACACATTTCTCTCGTCTACTTTTCGACGACCTGTAAAATCGATGCTCATGAATCTTGCTAGTTTCGATCTAAAACGATATATTCCGTTGTTTTGAGCCGGAATACAAGTTTTCGCGCAGTTCTGAGAGAAAATTTTACACCTTTCTCTCGTCCACTCTTCGACGACTTGTAAAACCGATGCTCGTGAATCTTGCTAGTTTCGATCTAAAACGATGTATCTCGTTGTTTTGAGCCGTAATGCAAGTTTTCGCGCAGTTCTGAGAGAAAAAGTTTACACCTTTTTCTTGTCCACTATTCGACGACTTGTAAAATCGATGCTCGTGAACCTTGCTAGTTTAGATCTAAAACAATGTATCCCGTTGTTTTGATCCGGAATACAAGTTTTCGCGCAGTTCTGAGAGAAAAAGTTTACACCTTTCTCTCGTCTACTATTCGACGACTTGTAAAATCGATGCTCATGAATCTTGCTTGTTTCGATCTAAAACGATGAATCTCGTTGTTTTGAGCCGGAATACAAGTTTTCGCGCAGTTTTGAGAGAAAAAGTTTCCACCTTTCTCTCGAGTACTCTTCGACGACTTGTAAAATCGATGCTCGTGAATCTTGCTAGTTTCGATCTAAAACGATGTATCCCGTTGTTTTGAGCCGGAATACAAGTTTTCGCGCAGTTCTGAAAGAAAAAGTTTACACATTTCTCTCGTCTACTCTTCGACGACCTGTAAAATCGATGCTCGTGAATCTTGCTAGTTTCGATCTAAAACGATGTATTCCGTTGTTTTGAGCCGGAATACAAGTTTTCGCGCAGTTCTGAGAGAAAACGTTTACACCTTTATCTCGTGTACTCTTCGACGACTTGTAAAATCAATGCTCGTAAATCTTGCTAGTTTCGATCTACAACGATGTATCCCGTTGTTTTGAGCTGGAATAGAAGTTTTTCGCGCAGTTCTGAGAGAAAAAGTTTACGCCTCTCTCGTCTACTCTTCGAGAACTTGCAAAATCGATGCTCGTGAATCTTGCTAGTTTCGATCTAAAACGATGTATCCCGTTTTTTTGAGCCGGAATACAAGTCTTCGCGCAGTTCTGAGAGAAAAAATTTACACCTTTCTCTCGTCCGCTCTTCGACGACTTGTAAAATCGATGCTCGTGAATCTTGCTAGTTTCGACCTAAAACGATGTATCCCGGTGTTTTGAGCCGGAATACAAGTTTTCGCGCAGTTCTGAGAGAAAAAGTTTACACCTTTCTCTCGTCTACTCTTCGAAGACTTGTAAAATCGATGCTCGTGAATCTTGCTAGTTTCGATCTAAAACGATGTATCCCGTTTTTTTTGAGCCGGAATACAAGTTTTCGCGCAGTTCTGAGAGAAAAAGTTTACACCTTTCTCTCGTCTACTTTTCGACGACTTGTAAAATCGATGCTCGTGAATCTTGCTAGTTTCGATCTAAAACGATGTATCTCGTTGTTTTGAGCCGTAATGCAAGTTTTCGCGCAGTTCTGAGAGAAAAAGTTTACACCTTTTTCTTGTCCACTATTCGACGACTTGTAAAATCGATGCTCGTGAATCTTGCTAGTTTAGATCTAAAACAATGTATCCCGTTGTTTTGATCCGGAATACAAGTTTTCGCGCAGTTCTGAGAGAAAAAGTTTACACCTTTCTCTCGTCTACTATTCGACGACTTGTAAAATCGATGCTCGTGAATCTTGCTTGTTTCGATCTAAAACGATGAATCTCGTTGTTTTGAGCCGGAATACAAGTTTTCGCGCAGTTTTGAGAGAAAAAGTTTCCACCTTTCTCTCGAGTACTCTTCGACGACTTGTAAAATCGATGCTCGTGAATCTTGCTAGTTTCGATCTAAAACGATGTATCCCGTTGTTTTGAGCCGGAATACAAGTTTTCGCGCAGTTCTGAAAGAAAAAGTTTACACATTTCTCTCGTCTACTCTTCGACGACCTGTAAAATCGATGCTCGTGAATCTTGCTAGTTTCGATCTAAAACGATGTATTCCGTTGTTTTGAGCCGGAATACAAGTTTTCGCGCAGTTCTGAGAGAAAACGTTTACACCTTTCTCTCGTCTACTCTTCGACGACTTGTAAAATCAATGCTCGTATATCTTGCTAGTTTCGATCTACAACGATGTATCCCGTTGTTTTGAGCTGGAATAGAAGTTTTTCGCGCAGTTCTGAGAGAAAAAGTTTACGCCTCTCTCGTCTACTCTTCGAGAACTTGCAAAATCGATGCTCGTGAATCTTGCTAGTTTCGATCTAAAACGATGTATCCCGTTTTTTTGAGCCGGAATACAAGTCTTCGCGCAGTTCTGAGAGAAAAAATTTACACCTTTCTCTCGTCCACTCTTCGACGACTTGTAAAATCGATGCTCGTGAATCTTGCTAGTTTCGACCTAAAACGATGTATCCCGTTGTTTTGAGCCGGAATACAAGTTTTCGCGCAGTTCTGAGAGAAAAAGTTTACACCTTTCTCTCGTCTACTCTTCGACGACTTGTAAAATCGATGCTCGTGAATATTGCTAGTTTCGACCTAAAACGATGTATCCCGTTGTTTTGAGCCGGAATACAAGTTTTCGCGCAGTTCTGAGAAAAAAAGTTTACACCTTTCTCTCGTGGACTCTCCGACGACTTGTAAAATCGATGCTCTTGAATCTTGCTAGTTACGATCTAAAACGATGTACCCCGTTGTTTTGAGCCGGAATACAAGTTTTCGTGCAGTTCTGAGAGAAAAAGTTTACACCTTTCTCTCGTCTACTCTTCGACGACTTGTAAACTCGATGCTCGTGAATCTTGCTAGTTTCGATCTAAAACGATGTATCCCGTTGTTTTGAGCCGGAATACAAGTTTTCGCGCAGTTCTGAAAGAAAAAGTTTACACATTTCTCTCGTCTACTCTTCGACGACCTTTAAAATCGATGCTCGTGAATCTTGCTAGTTTCGATCTAAAACGATGTATTCCGTTGTTTTGAGCCGGAATACAAGTTTTCGCGCAGTTCTGAGAGAAAAAATGTACAGCTTTCTCTCGTCCACTCTTCGACGACTTGTAAAACCGATGCTCGTGAATCTTGCTAGTTTCGATCTAAAACGATGTATCTCGTTGTTTTGAGCCGTAATGCAAGTTTTCGCGCAGTTCTGAGAGAAAAAGTTTACACCTTTTTCTTGTCCACTATTCGACGACTTGTAAAATCGATGCTCCTGAATCTTGCTAGTTTAGATCTAAAACAATGTATCCCGTTGTTTTGATCCGGAATACAAGTTTTCGCGCAGTTCTGAGAGAAAAAGTTTACACCTTTCTCTCGTCTACTATTCGACGACTTGTAAAATCGATGCTCGTGAATCTTGCTTGTTTCGATCTAAAACGATGAATCTCGTTGTTTTGAGCCGGAATACAAGTTTTCGCGCAGTTTTGAGAGAAAAAGTTTCCACCTTTCTCTCGAGTACTCTTCGATGACTTGTAAAATCGATGCTCGTGAATCTTGCTAGTTTCGATCTAAAACGATGTATCCCGTTGTTTTGAGCCGGAATACAAGTTTTCGCGCAGTTCTGAAAGAAAAAGTTTACACATTTCTCTCGTCTACTCTTCGACGACCTGTAAAATCGATGCTCGTGAATCTTGCTAGTTTCGATCTAAAACGATGTATTCCGTTGTTTTGAGCCGGAATACAAGTTTTCGCGCAGTTCTGAGAGAAAACGTTTACACCTTTCTCTCGTCTACTCTTCGACGACTTGTAAAATCGATGCTCGTATATCTTGCTAGTTTCGATCTACAACGATGTATCCCGTTGTTTTGAGCTGGAATAGAAGTTTTTCGCGCAGTTCTGAGAGAAAAAGTTTACGCCTCTCTCGTCTACTCTTCGAGAACTTGCAAAATCGATGCTCGTGAATCTTGCTAGTTTCGATCTAAAACGATGTATCCCGTTTTTTTGAGCCGGAATACAAGTCTTCGCGCAGTTCTGAGAGAAAAAATTTACACCTTTCTCTCGTCCACTCTTCGACGACTTGTAAAATCGATGCTCGTGAATCTTGCTAGTTTCGACCTAAAACGATGTATCCCGTTGTTTTGAGCCGGAATACAAGTTTTCGCGCAGTTCTGAGAGAAAAAGTTTACCCCTTTCTCTCGTCTACTCTTCGAAGACTTGTAAAATCGATGCTCGTGAATCTTGCTAGTTTCGATCTAAAACGATGTATCCCGTTTTTTTTGAGCCGGAATACAAGTTTTCGCGCAGTTCTGAGAGAAAAAGTTTACACCTTTCTCTCGTCTACTTTTCGACGACTTGTAAAATCGATGCTCGTGAATCTTGCTAGTTTTGAACTAAAACGATGTATCCCCTTGTTTTGAGCCGGAATACAAGTTTTCGCGCAGTTCTGAGAGAAAACGTTTACACCTTTCTCTCGTATACTCTTCGAAGACTTGTAAAATCGATGCCCGTGAATCTTGCTAGTTTCGATCTAAACCGATGTATCCCGTTTTTTTGACCCGGAATACAAGTTTTGGCGCAGTTCTGAGAGAAAAAGTTTACACCTTTCTCTCGTCTACTTTTCGACGACTTGTAAAATCGATGCTCGTGAATCTTGCTAGTTTCGATCTAAAACGATGTATATCGTTGTTTTGAGCCGTAATGCAAGTTTTCGCGCAGTTCTGAGAGAAAAAGTTTACACCTTTTTCTTGTCCACTATTCGACGACTTGTAAAATCGATGCTCGTGAATCTTGCTAGTTTAGATCTAAAACAATGTATCCCGTTGTTTTGATCCGGAATACAAGTTTTCGCGCAGTTCTGAGAGAAAAAGTTTACACCTTTCTCTCGTCTACTATTCGACGACTTGTAAAATCGATGCTCGTGAATCTTGCTTGTTTCGATCTAAAACGATGAATCTCGTTGTTTTGAGCCGGAATACAAGTTTTCGCGCCGTTTTGAGAGAAAAAGTTTCCACCTTTCTCTCGAGTACTCTTCGACGACTTGTAAAATCGATGCTCGTGAATCTTGCTAGTTTCGATCTAAAACGATGTATCCCGTTGTTTTGAGCCGGAATACAAGTTTTTGCGCAGTTCTGAAAGAAAAAGTTTACACATTTCTCTCGTCTACTCTTCGACGACCTGTAAAATCGATGCTCGTGAATCTTGCTAGTTTCGATCTAAAACGATGTATTCCGTTGTTTTGAGCCGGAATACAAGTTTTCGCGCAGTTCTGAGAGAAAACGTTTACACCTTTCTCTCGTCTACTCTTCGACGACTTGTAAAATCAATGCTCGTATATCTTGCTAGTTTCGATCTACAACGATGTATCCCGTTGTTTTGAGCTGGAATAGAAGTTTTTCGCGCAGTTCTGAGAGAAAAAGTTTACGCCTCTCTCGTCTACTCTTCGAGAACTTGCAAAATCGATGCTCGTGAATCTTGCTAGTTTCGATCTAAAACGATGTATCCCGTTTTTTTGAGCCGGAATACAAGTCTTCGCGCAGTTCTGAGAGAAAAAATTTACACCTTTCTCTCGTCCACTCTTCGACGACTTGTAAAATCGATGCTCGTGAATCTTGCTAGTTTCGACCTAAAACGATGTATCCCGTTGTTTTGAGCCGGAATACAAGTTTTCGCGCAGTTCTGAGAGAAAAAGTTTACACCTTTCTCTCGTCTACTCTTCGACGACTTGTAAAATCGATGCTCGTGAATATTGCTAGTTTCGACCTAAAACGATGTATCCCGTTGTTTTGAGCCGGAATACAAGTTTTCGCGCAGTTCTGAGAAAAAAAGTTTACACCTTTCTCTCGTGGACTCTCCGACGACTTGTAAAATCGATGCTCTTGAATCTTGCTAGTTACGATCTAAAACGATGTACCCCGTTGTTTTGAGCCGGAATACAAGTTTTCGTGCAGTTCTGAGAGAAAAAGTTTACACCTTTCTCTCGTCTACTCTTCGACGACTTGTAAACTCGATGCTCGTGAATCTTGCTAGTTTCGATCTAAAACGATGTATCCCGTTGTTTTGAGCCGGAATACAAGTTTTCGCGCAGTTCTGAAAGAAAAAGTTTACACATTTCTCTCGTCTACTCTTCGACGACCTGTAAAATCGATGCTCGTGAATCTTGCTAGTTTCGATCTAAAACGATGTATTCCGTTGTTTTGAGCCGGAATACAAGTTTTCGCGCAGTTCTGAGAGAAAACGTTTACACCTTTCTCTCGTCCACTCTTCGACGACTTGTAAAACCGATGCTCGTGAATCTTGCTAGTTTCGATCTAAAACGATGTATCTCGTTGTTTTGAGCCGTAATGCAAGTTTTCGCGCAGTTCTGAGAGAAAAAGTTTACACCTTTTTCTTGTCCACTATTCGACGACTTGTAAAATCGATGCTCGTGAATCTTGCTAGTTTAGATCTAAAACAATGTATCCCGTTGTTTTGATCCGGAATACAAGTTTTCGCGCAGTTCTGAGAGAAAAAGTTTACACCTTTCTCTCGTCTACTATTCGACGACTTGTAAAATCGATGCTCGTGAATCTTGCTTGTTTCGATCTAAAACGATGAATCTCGTTGTTTTGAGCCGGAATACAAGTTTTCGCGCAGTTTTGAGAGAAAAAGTTTCCACCTTTCTCTCGAGTACTCTTCGATGACTTGTAAAATCGATGCTCGTGAATCTTGCTAGTTTCGATCTAAAACGATGTATCCCGTTGTTTTGAGCCGGAATACAAGTTTTCGCGCAGTTCTGAAAGAAAAAGTTTACACATTTCTCTCGTCTACTCTTCGACGACCTGTAAAATCGATGCTCGTGAATCTTGCTAGTTTCGATCTAAAACGATGTATTCCGTTGTTTTGAGCCGGAATACAAGTTTTCGCGCAGTTCTGAGAGAAAACGTTTACACCTTTCTCTCGTCTACTCTTCGACGACTTGTAAAATCAATGCTCGTATATCTTGCTAGTTTCGATCTACAACGATGTATCCCGTTGTTTTGAGCTGGAATAGAAGTTTTTCGCGCAGTTCTGAGAGAAAAAGTTTACGCCTCTCTCGTCTACTCTTCGAGAACTTGCAAAATCGATGCTCGTGAATCTTGCTAGTTTCGATCTAAAACGATGTATCCCTTTTTTTTGAGCCGGAATACAAGTCTTCGCGCAGTTCTGAGAGAAAAAATTTACACCTTTCTCTCGTCCACTCTTCGACGACTTGTAAAATCGATGCTCGTGAATCTTGCTAGTTTCGACCTAAAACGATGTATCCCGTTGTTTTGAGCCGGAATACAAGTTTTCGCGCAGTTCTGAGAGAAAAAGTTTACACCTTTCTCTCGTCTACTCTTCGAAGACTTGTAAAATCGATGCTCGTGAATCTTGCTAGTTTCGATCTAAAACGATGTATCCCGTTTTTTTTGAGCCGGAATACAAGTTTTCGCGCAGTTCTGAGAGAAAAAGTTTACACCTTTCTCTCGTCTACTTTTCGACAACTTGTAAAATCGATGCTCGTGAATCTTGCTAGTTTTGAACTAAAACGATGTATCCCCTTGTTTTGAGCCGGAATACAAGTTTTCGCGCAGTTCTGAGAGAAAACGTTTACACCTTTCTCTCGTATACTCTTCGAAGACTTGTAAAATCGATGCCCGTGAATCTTGCTAGTTTCGATCTAAACCGATGTATCCCGTTTTTTTGACCCGGAATACAAGTTTTGGCGCAGTTCTGAGAGAAAAAGTTTACACCTTTCTCTCGTCTACTTTTCGACGACTTGTAAAATCGATGCTCGTGAATCTTGCTAGTTTCGATCTAAAACGATGTATATCGTTGTTTTGAGCCGTAATGCAAGTTTTCGCGCAGTTCTGAGAGAAAAAGTTTACACCTTTTTCTTGTCCACTATTCGACGACTTGTAAAATCGATGCTCGTGAATCTTGCTAGTTTAGATCTAAAACAATGTATCCCGTTGTTTTGATCCGGAATACAAGTTTTCGCGCAGTTCTGAGAGAAAAAGTTTACACCTTTCTCTCGTCTACTATTCGACGACTTGTAAAATCGATGCTCGTGAATCTTGCTTGTTTCGATCTAAAACGATGAATCTCGTTGTTTTGAGCCGGAATACAAGTTTTCGCGCAGTTTTGAGAGAAAAAGTTTCCACCTTTCTCTCGAGTACTCTTCGACGACTTGTAAAATCGATGCTCGTGAATCTTGCTAGTTTCGATCTAAAACGATGTATCCCGTTGTTTTGAGCCGGAATACAAGTTTTCGCGCAGTTCTGAAAGAAAAAGTTTACACATTTCTCTCGTCTACTCTTCGACGACCTGTAAAATCGATGCTCGTGAATCTTGCTAGTTTCGATCTAAAACGATGTATTCCGTTGTTTTGAGCCGGAATACAAGTTTTCGCGCAGTTCTGAGAGAAAACGTTTACACCTTTCTCTCGTCTACTCTTCGACGACTTGTAAAATCAATGCTCGTATATCTTGCTAGTTTCGATATACAACGATGTATCCCGTTGTTTTGAGCTGGAATAGAAGTTTTTCGCGCAGTTCTGAGAGAAAAAGTTTACGCCTCTCTCGTCTACTCTTCGAGAACTTGCAAAATCGATGCTCGTGAATCTTGCTAGTTTCGATCTAAAACGATGTATCCCGTTTTTTTTAGCCGGAATACAAGTCTTCGCGCAGTTCTGAGAGAAAAAATTTACACCTTTCTCTCGTCCACTCTTCGACAACTTGTAAATCGATGCTCGTGAATCTTGCTAGTTTCGACCTAAAACGATGTATCCCGTTGTTTTGAGCCGGAATACAAGTTTTCGCGCAGTTCTGAGAGAAAAAGTTTACACCTTTCTCTCGTCTACTCTTCGACGACTTGTAAAATCGATGCTCGTGAATATTGCTAGTTTCGACCTAAAACGATGTATCCCGTTGTTTTGAGCCGGAATACAAGTTTTCGCGCAGTTCTGAGAAAAAAAGTTTACACCTTTCTCTCGTGGACTCTCCGACGACTTGTAAAATCGATGCTCTTGAATCTTGCTAGTTACGATCTAAAACGATGTACCCCGTTGTTTTGAGCCGGAATACAAGTTTTCGTGCAGTTCTGAGAGAAAAAGTTTACACCTTTCTCTCGTCTACTCTTCGACGACTTGTAAACTCGATGCTCGTGAATCTTGCTAGTTTCGATCTAAAACGATGTATCCCGTTGTTTTGAGCCGGAATACAAGTTTTCGCGCAGTTCTGAAAGAAAAAGTTTACACATTTCTCTCGTCTACTCTTCGACGACCTGTAAAATCGATGCTCGTGAATCTTGCTAGTTTCGATCTAAAACGATGTATTCCGTTGTTTTGAGCCGGAATACAAGTTTTCGCGCAGTTCTGAGAGAAAACGTTTACACCTTTCTCTCGTCCACTCTTCGACGACTTGTAAAACCGATGCTCGTGAATCTTGCTAGTTTCGATCTAAAACGATGCATCTCGTTGTTTTGAGCCGTAATGCAAGTTTTCGCGCAGTTCTGAGAGAAAAAGTTTACACCTTTTTCTTGTCCACTATTCGACGACTTGTAAAATCGATGCTCGTGAATCTTGCTAGTTTAGATCTAAAACAATGTATCCCGTTGTTTTGATCCGGAATACAAGTTTTCGCGCAGTTCTGAGAGAAAAAGTTTACACCTTTCTCTCGTCCACTCTTCGACGACTTGTAAAATCGATGCTCGTGAATCTTGCTAGTTTTGAACTAAAACGATGTATCTCGTTGTTTTGAGCTGGAATAGAAGTTTTCGCGCAGTTCTGAGAGAAAAAGTTTACACCTTTCTCTCGTCTACTATTCGACGACTTGTAAAATCGATGCTCGTGAATCTTGCTAGTTTCGATCTAAAACGATGAATCTCGTTGTTTTGAGCCGGAATACAAGTTTTCGTGCAGTTTTGAGAGAAAAAGTTTCCACCTTTCTCTCGAGTACTCTTCGACGACTTGTAAAATCGATGCTCGTGAATCTTGCTAGTTTCGATCTAAAACGATGTATCCCGTTGTTTTGAGCCGGAATACAAGTTTTCGCGCAGTTCTGAAAGAAAAAGTTTACACATTTCTCTCGTCTACTCTTCGACGACCTGTAAAATCGATGCTCGTGAATCTTGCTAGTTTCGATCTAAAACGATGTATTCCGTTGTTTTGAGCCGGAATACAAGTTTTCGCGCAGTTCTGAGAGAAAACGCTTACACCTTTCTCTCGTCCACTCTTCGACGACTTGTAAAATCGATGCTCGTGAATCTTGCTAGTTTCGATCTAAAACGATGTATCCCGTTGTTTTGAGCCGGAATACAAGTTTTCGCGCAGCTTTGAAAGAAAAAGTTTACACATTTCTCTCGTCTACTCTTCGACGACCTGTAAAATCGATGCTCGTGAATCTTGCTAGTTTCGATCTAAAACGATGTATTCCGTTGTTTTGAGCCGGAATACAAGTCTTCGCGCAGTTCTGAGAGAAAAAGTTTACACCTTTCTCTCGTCCACTCTTCGACGACTTGTAAAATCGATGCTCGTGAATCTTGCTAGTTTCGACCTAAAACGATGTATCCCGTTGTTTTGAGCCGGAATACAAGTTTTCGCGCAGTTCTGAGAGAAAAAGTTTACACCTTTCTCTCGTCTACTCTTCGAAGACTTGTAAAATCGATGCTCGTGAATCTTGCTAGTTTCGATCTAAAACGATTTATCCCGTTTTTTTTGAGCCGGAATACAAGTTTTCGCGCAGTTCTGAGAGAAAAAGTTTACACCTTTTTCTCGTCTACTATTCGACGTCTTGTAAAATCGATGCTCGTGAATATTGCTAGTTTCGACCTAGAACGATGTATCCCGTTGTTTTGAGCCGGAATACAAGTTTTCGCGCAGTTCTGAGAGAAAAAATTTACACCTTTCTTTCGTGGACTCTCCGACAACTTGTAAAATCGATGCTCGTGAATCTCGCTAGTTACGATCTAAAACGATGTACCCCATTGTTTTGAGCCGGAATCACAAGTTTTCGCGCAGTTCTGAGAGAAAAAGTTTACCCCTTTCTCTCGTCTACTCTTCGACGACTTGTAAAATCGATGCTCGTGAATCTTGCTAGTTTCGACCTAAAACGATGTACCCCGTTGTTTTGATCCGGAATACAAGTTTTCGTGCAGTTCTGAGAGAAAAAGTTTACACCTTTCTCTTGTCTACTCTCGACGACTGGTAAAATCGATGCTCGTGAATCTTGCTAGTTTCGATCTAAAACGATGTATCTCGTTGTTTTGAGCCGTAATACAAGTTTTCGCGCAGTTCTGAGAGAAAAAGTTTACACCTTTCTCTAGTGTACTCTTTGACGACTTGTAAAATCGATGCTCGTGAATCTTGCTAGTTTCGATCTACAACGATGTATCTCGTTGTTATGAGCTGGAATAGAAGTTTTCGCGCAGTACTGAGAGAAAAAGTTTATACCTTTCTCTCGTCTACTATTCGACGACTTGTAAAATCGATGCTCGTGAATCTTGCTAGTTTAGACCTAAAACAATGTATCCCGTTGTTTTGAGCCGGAATACAAGTTTTCGCGCAGGTCTGAGAGAAAAAGTTTACACCTTTCTCTCGTGGACTCTTCGACAAATTGTAAAATCGATGCTCGTGAATCTTGCTAGTTTCGATCTAAAACGATGTATCCCGTTGTTTTGAGCCGGAATACAAGTTTTCGTGCAGTTCTGAGAGAAAAAGTTTACACGTTTCTCTCGTCTACTCTTCGACAACTTGTAAAATCGATGCTCGTGAATCTTGCTAGTTTCGATCTAAAACTGTGTATTCCGTTGTTTTGAGCCGGAATACAAGTTTTAGCGCAGTTCTGAGAGAAAAAATTTACAGCTTTCTCTCGTCTACTCTTCGAGGACTTGTAAAATCGATGCTCGTGAATCTTGCTAGTTTCGATCTAAAACGATGAATCCTGTTGTTTTGAGCCGGAATACAAGTTTTCGCGCAGTTCTGAGAGAAAAAGTTTACACCTTTCTCTCGTCCACTCTTCGACGACTTGTAAAATCGATGCTCGTGAATCTTGCTAGTTTTGAACTAAAACGATGTATCTCGTTGTTTTGAGCTGGAATAGAAGTTTTCGCGCAGTTCTGAGAGAAAAAGTTTACACCTTTCTCTCGTCTACTATTCGACGACTTGTAAAATCGATGCTCGTGAATCTTGCTAGTTTCGATCTAAAACGATTTATCCCGTTTTTTTTGAGCCGGAATACAAGTTTTCGCGCAGTTCTGAGAGAAAAAGTTTACACCTTTTTCTCGTCTACTATTCGACGTCTTGTAAAATCGATGCTCGTGAATATTGCTAGTTTCGACCTAGAACGATGTATCCCGTTGTTTTGAGCCGGAATACAAGTTTTCGCGCAGTTCTGAGAGAAAAAATTTACACCTTTCTTTCGTGGACTCTCCGACAACTTGTAAAATCGATGCTCGTGAATCTCGCTAGTTACGATCTAAAACGATGTACCCCATTGTTTTGAGCCGGAATACAAGTTTTCGCGCAGTTCTGAGAGAAAAAGTTTACCCCTTTCTCTCGTCTACTCTTCGACGACTTGTAAAATCGATGCTCGTGAATCTTGCTAGTTTCGACCTAAAACGATGTACCCCGTTGTTTTGATCCGGAATACAAGTTTTCGTGCAGTTCTGAGAGAAAAAGTTTACACCTTTCTCTTGTCTACTCTCGACGACTGGTAAAATCGATGCTCGTGAATCTTGCTAGTTTCGATCTAAAACGATGTATCTCGTTGTTTTGAGCCGTAATACAAGTTTTCGCGCAGTTCTGAGAGAAAAAGTTTACACCTTTCTCTCGTGTACTCTTTGACGACTTGTAAAATCGATGCTCGTGAATCTTGCTAGTTTCGATCTACAACGATGTATCTCGTTGTTATGAGCTGGAATAGAAGTTTTCGCGCAGTACTGAGAGAAAAAGTTTACACCTTTCTCTCGTCTACTATTCGACGACTTGTAAAATCGATGCTTGTGAATCTTGCTAGTTTAGACCTAAAACAATGTATCCCGTTGTTTTGAGCCGGAATACAAGTTTTCGCGCAGGTCTGAGAGAAAAAGTTTACACCTTTCTCTCGTGGACTCTTCGACAAATTGTAAAATCGATGCTCGTGAATCTTGCTAGTTTCGATCTAAAACGATGTATCCCGTTGTTTTGAGCCGGAATACAAGTTTTCGTGCAGTTCTGAGAGAAAAAGTTTACACGTTTCTCTCGTCTACTCTTCGACAACTTGTAAAATCGATGCTCGTGAATCTTGCTAGTTTCGATCTAAAACTGTGTATTCCGTTGTTTTGAGCCGGAATACAAGTTTTAGCGCAGTTCTGAGAGAAAAAATTTACAGCTTTCTCTCGTCTACTCTTCGAGGACTTGTAAAATCGATGCTCGTGAATCTTGCTAGTTTCGATCTAAAACGATGAATCCTGTTGTTTTGAGCCGGAATACAAGTTTTCGCGCAGTTCTGAGAGAAAAAGTTTACACCTTTCTCTCGTCCACTCTTCGACGACTTGTAAAATCGATGCTCGTGAATCTTGCTAGTTTTGAACTAAAACGATGTATCTCGTTGTTTTGAGCTGGAATAGAAGTTTTCGCGCAGTTCTGAGAGAAAAAGTTTACACCTTTCTCTCGTCTACTATTCGACGACTTGTAAAATCGATGCTCGTGAATCTTGCTAGTTTCGATCTAAAACGATGAATCTCGTTGTTTTGAGCCGGAATACAAGTTTTCGTGCAGTTTTGAGAGAAAAAGTTTCCACCTTTCTCTCGAGTACTCTTCGACGACTTGTAAAATCGATGCTCGTGAATCTTGCTAGTTTCGATCTAAAACGATGTATCCCGTTGTTTTGAGCCGGAATACAAGTTTTCGTGCAGTTCTGAAAGAAAACGTTTACACATTTCTCTCGTCTACTCTTCGACGACCTGTAAAATCGATGCTCGTGAATCTTGCTAGTTTCGATCTAAAACGATGTATTCCGTTGTTTTGAGCCGGAATACAAGTTTTCGCGCAGTTCTGAGAGAAAACGTTTACACCTTTCTCTCGTCCACTCTTCGACGACTTGTAAAATCGATGCTCGTGAATCTTGCTAGTTTCGATCTAAAACGATGTATCCCGTTGTTTTGAGCCGGAATACAAGTTTTCGCGCAGCTTTGAAAGAAAAAGTTTACACATTTCCCTCGTACTCTTCGACGACCTGTAAAATCGATGCTCGTGAATCTTGCTAGTTTCGATCTAAAACGATGTATTCCGTTGTTTTGAGCCGGAATACAAGTCTTCGCGCAGTTCTGAGAGAAAAAGTTTACACCTTTTTCTTGTCCACTATTCGACGACTTGTAAAATCGATGCTCGTGAATCTTGCTAGTTTAGATCTAAAACAATGTATCCCGTTGTTTTGATCCGGAATACAAGTTTTCGCGCAGTTCTGAGAGAAAAAGTTTACACCTTTCTCTCGTCCACTCTTCGACGACTTGTAAAATCGATGCTCGTGAATCTTGCTAGTTTTGAACTAAAACGATGTATCTCGTTGTTTTGAGCTGGAATAGAAGTTTTCGCGCAGTTCTGAGAGAAAAAGTTTACACCTTTCTCTCGTCTACTATTCGACGACTTGTAAAATCGATGCTCGTGAATCTTGCTAGTTTCGATCTAAAACGATGAATCTCGTTGTTTTGAGCCGGAATACAAGTTTTCGTGCAGTTTTGAGAGAAAAAGTTTCCACCTTTCTCTCGAGTACTCTTCGACGACTTGTAAAATCGATGCTCGTGAATCTTGCTAGTTTCGATCTAAAACGATGTATCCCGTTGTTTTGAGCCGGAATACAAGTTTTCGCGCAGTTCTGAAAGAAAAAGTTTACACATTTCTCTCGTCTACTCTTCGACGACCTGTAAAATCGATGCTCGTGAATCTTGCTAGTTTCGATCTAAAACGATGTATTCCGTTGTTTTGAGCCGGAATACAAGTTTTCGCGCAGTTCTGAGAGAAAACGCTTACACCTTTCTCTCGTCCACTCTTCGACGACTTGTAAAATCGATGCTCGTGAATCTTGCTAGTTTCGATCTAAAACGATGTATCCCGTTGTTTTGAGCCGGAATACAAGTTTTCGCGCAGCTTTGAAAGAAAAAGTTTACACATTTCTCTCGTCTACTCTTCGACGACCTGTAAAATCGATGCTCGTGAATCTTGCTAGTTTCGATCTAAAACGATGTATTCCGTTGTTTTGAGCCGGAATACAAGTCTTCGCGCAGTTCTGAGAGAAAAAGTTTACACCTTTCTCTCGTCCACTCTTCGACGACTTGTAAAATCGATGCTCGTGAATCTTGCTAGTTTCGACCTAAAACGATGTATCCCGTTGTTTTGAGCCGGAATACAAGTTTTCGCGCAGTTCTGAGAGAAAAAGTTTACACCTTTCTCTCGTCTACTCTTCGAAGACTTGTAAAATCGATGCTCGTGAATCTTGCTAGTTTCGATCTAAAACGATTTATCCCGTTTTTTTTGAGCCGGAATACAAGTTTTCGCGCAGTTCTGAGAGAAAAAGTTTACACCTTTTTCTCGTCTACTATTCGACGTCTTGTAAAATCGATGCTCGTGAATATTGCTAGTTTCGACCTAGAACGATGTATCCCGTTGTTTTGAGCCGGAATACAAGTTTTCGCGCAGTTCTGAGAGAAAAAATTTACACCTTTCTTTCGTGGACTCTCCGACAACTTGTAAAATCGATGCTCGTGAATCTCGCTAGTTACGATCTAAAACGATGTACCCCATTGTTTTGAGCCGGAATACAAGTTTTCGCGCAGTTCTGAGAGAAAAAGTTTACCCCTTTCTCTCGTCTACTCTTCGACGACTTGTAAAATCGATGCTCGTGAATCTTGCTAGTTTCGACCTAAAACGATGTACCCCGTTGTTTTGATCCGGAATACAAGTTTTCGTGCAGTTCTGAGAGAAAAAGTTTACACCTTTCTCTTGTCTACTCTCGACGACTGGTAAAATCGATGCTCGTGAATCTTGCTAGTTTCGATCTAAAACGATGTATCTCGTTGTTTTGAGCCGTAATACAAGTTTTCGCGCAGTTCTGAGAGAAAAAGTTTACACCTTTCTCTCGTGTACTTTTTGACGACTTGTAAAATCGATGCTCGTGAATCTTGCTAGTTTCGATCTACAACGATGTATCTCGTTGTTATGAGCTGGAATAGAAGTTTTCGCGCAGTACTGAGAGAAAAAGTTTACACCTTTCTCTCGTCTACTATTCGACGACTTGTAAAATCGATGCTCGTGAATCTTGCTAGTTTAGACCTAAAACAATGTATCCCGTTGTTTTGAGCCGGAATACAAGTTTTCGCGCAGGTCTGAGAGAAAAAGTTTACACCTTTCTCTCGTGGACTCTTCGACAAATTGTAAAATCGATGCTCGTGAATCTTGCTAGTTTCGATCTAAAACGATGTATCCCGTTGTTTTGAGCCGGAATACAAGTTTTCGTGCAGTTCTGAGAGAAAAAGTTTACACGTTTCTCTCGTCTACTCTTCGACAACTTGTAAAATCGATGCTCGTGAATCTTGCTAGTTTCGATCTAAAACTGTGTATTCCGTTGTTTTGAGCCGGAATACAAGTTTTAGCGCAGTTCTGAGAGAAAAAATTTACAGCTTTCTCTCGTCTACTCTTCGAGGACTTGTAAAATCGATGCTCGTGAATCTTGCTAGTTTCGATCTAAAACGATGAATCCTGTTGTTTTGAGCCGGAATACAAGTTTTCGCGCAGTTCTGAGAGAAAAAGTTTACACCTTTCTCTCGTCCACTCTTCGACGACTTGTAAAATCGATGCTCGTGAATCTTGCTAGTTTTGAACTAAAACGATGTATCTCGTTGTTTTGAGCTGGAATAGAAGTTTTCGCGCAGTTCTGAGAGAAAAAGTTTACACCTTTCTCTCGTCTACTATTCGACGACTTGTAAAATCGATGCTCGTGAATCTTGCTAGTTTCGATCTAAAACGATGAATCTCGTTGTTTTGAGCCGGAATACAAGTTTTCGTGCAGTTTTGAGAGAAAAAGTTTCCACCTTTCTCTCGAGTACTCTTCGACGACTTGTAAAATCGATGCTCGTGAATCTTGCTAGTTTCGATCTAAAACGATGTATCCCGTTGTTTTGAGCCGGAATACAAGTTTTCGCGCAGTTCTGAAAGAAAACGTTTACACATTTCTCTCGTCTACTCTTCGACGACCTGTAAAATCGATGCTCGTGAATCTTGCTAGTTTCGATCTAAAACGATGTATCCCGTTGTTTTGAGCCGGAATACAAGTTTTCGCGCAGTTCTGAAAGAAAACGTTTACACATTTCTCTCGTCTACTCTTCGACGACCTGTAAAATCGATGCTCGTGAATCTTGCTAGTTTCGATCTAAAACGATGTATTCCGTTGTTTTGAGCCGGAATACAAGTTTTCGCGCAGTTCTGAGAGAAAACGTTTACACCTTTCTCTCGTCCACTCTTCGACGACTTGTAAAATCGATGCTCGTGAATCTTGCTAGTTTCGATCTAAAACGATGTATCCCGTTGTTTTGAGCCGGAATACAAGTTTTCGCGCAGCTTTGAAAGAAAAAGTTTACACATTTCCCTCGTCTACTCTTCGACGACCTGTAAAATCGATGCTCGTGAATCTTGCTAGTTTCGATCTAAAACGATGTATTCCGTTGTTTTGAGCCGGAATACAAGTCTTCGCGCAGTTCTGAGAGAAAAAGTTTACACCTTTCTCTCGTCCACTCTTCGACGACTTGTAAAATCGATGCTCGTGAATCTTGCTAGTTTCGACCTAAAACGATGTATCCCGTTGTTTTGAGCCGGAATACAAGTTTTCGCGCAGTTCTGAGAGAAAAAGTTTACACCTTTCTCTCGTCTACTCTTCGAAGACTTGTAAAATCGATGCTCGTGAATCTTGCTAGTTTCGATCTAAAACGATTTATCCCGTTTTTTTTGAGCCGGAATACAAGTTTTCGCGCAGTTCTGAGAGAAAAAGTTTACACCTTTTTCTCGTCTACTATTCGACGTCTTGTAAAATCGATGCTCGTGAATATTGCTAGTTTCTACCTAGAACGATGTATCCCGTTGTTTTGAGCCGGAATACAAGTTTTCGCGCAGTTCTGAGAGAAAAAATTTACACCTTTCTTTCGTGGACTCTCCGACAACTTGTAAAATCGATGCTCGTGAATCTCGCTAGTTACGATCTAAAACGATGTACCCCATTGTTTTGAGCCGGAATACAAGTTTTCGCGCAGTTCTGAGAGAAAAAGTTTACCCCTTTCTCTCGTCTACTCTTCGACGACTTGTAAAATCGATGCTCGTGAATCTTGCTAGTTTCGACCTAAAACGATGTACCCCGTTGTTTTGATCCGGAATACAAGTTTTCGTGCAGTTCTGAGAGAAAAAGTTTACACCTTTCTCTTGTCTACTCTCGACGACTGGTAAAATCGATGCTCGTGAATCTTGCTAGTTTCGATCTAAAAAGATGTATCTCGTTGTTTTGAGCCGTAATACAAGTTTTCGCGCAGTTCTGAGAGAAAAAGTTTACACCTTTCTCTCGTGTACTCTTTGACGACTTGTAAAATCGATGCTCGTGAATCTTGCTAGTTTCGATCTACAACGATGTATCTCGTTGTTATGAGCTGGAATAGAAGTTTTCGCGCAGTACTGAGAGAAAAAGTTTACACCTTTCTCTCGTCTACTATTCGACGACTTGTAAAATCGATGCTCGTGAATCTTGCTAGTTTAGACCTAAAACAATGTATCCCGTTGTTTTGAGCCGGAATACAAGTTTTCGCGCAGGTCTGAGAGAAAAAGTTTACACCTTTCTCTCGTGGACTCTTCGACAAATTGTAAAATCGATGCTCGTGAATCTTGCTAGTTTCGATCTAAAACGATGTATCCCGTTGTTTTGAGCCGGAATACAAGTTTTCGTGCAGTTCTGAGAGAAAAAGTTTACACCTTTCTCTCGTCTACTCTTCGACAACTTGTAAAATCGATGCTCGTGAATCTTGCTAGTTTCGATCTAAAACTGTGTATTCCGTTGTTTTGAGCCGGAATACAAGTTTTAGCGCAGTTCTGAGAGAAAAAATTTACAGCTTTCTCTCGTCTACTCTTCGAGGACTTGTAAAATCGATGCTCGTGAATCTTGCTAGTTTCGATCTAAAACGATGTATCCCGTTGTTTTGAGCCGGAATACAAGTTTTCGCGCAGCTTTGAAAGAAAAAGTTTACACATTTCCCTCGTCTACTCTTCGACGACCTGTAAAATCGATGCTCGTGAATCTTGCTAGTTTCGATCTAAAACGATGTATTCCGTTGTTTTGAGCCGGAATACAAGTCTTCGCGCAGTTCTGAGAGAAAAAGTTTACACCTTTCTCTCGTCCACTCTTCGACGACTTGTAAAATCGATGCTCGTGAATCTTGCTAGTTTCGACCTAAAACGATGTATCCCGTTGTTTTGAGCCGGAATACAAGTTTTCGCGCAGTTCTGAGAGAAAAAGTTTACACCTTTCTCTCGTCTACTCTTCGAAGACTTGTAAAATCGATGCTCGTGAATCTTGCTAGTTTCGATCTAAAACGATTTATCCCGTTTTTTTTGAGCCGGAATACAAGTTTTCGCGCAGTTCTGAGAGAAAAAGTTTACACCTTTTTCTCGTCTACTATTCGACGTCTTGTAAAATCGATGCTCGTGAATATTGCTAGTTTCGACCTAGAACGATGTATCCCGTTGTTTTGAGCCGGAATACAAGTTTTCGCGCAGTTCTGAGAGAAAAAATTTACACCTTTCTTTCGTGGACTCTCCGACAACTTGTAAAATCGATGCTCGTGAATCTCGCTAGTTACGATCTAAAACGATGTACCCCATTGTTTTGAGCCGGAATACAAGTTTTCGCGCAGTTCTGAGAGAAAAAGTTTACCCCTTTCTCTCGTCTACTCTTCGACGACTTGTAAAATCGATGCTCGTGAATCTTGCTAGTTTCGACCTAAAACGATGTACCCCGTTGTTTTGATCCGGAATACAAGTTTTCGTGCAGTTCTGAGAGAAAAAGTTTACACCTTTCTCTTGTCTACTCTCGACGACTGGTAAAATCGATGCTCGTGAATCTTGCTAGTTTCGATCTAAAAAGATGTATCTCGTTGTTTTGAGCCGTAATACAAGTTTTCGCGCAGTTCTGAGAGAAAAAGTTTACACCTTTCTCTTGTCTACTCTCGACGACTGGTAAAATTGATGCTCGTGAATCTTGCTAGTTTCGATCTAAAAAGATGTATCTCGTTGTTTTGAGCCGTAATACAAGTTTTCGCGCAGTTCTGAGAGAAAAAGTTTACACCTTTCTCTCGTGTACTCTTTGACGACTTGTAAAATCGATGCTCGTGAATCTTGCTAGTTTCGATCTACAACGATGTATCTCGTTGTTATGAGCTGGAATAGAAGTTTTCGCGCAGTACTGAGAGAAAAAGTTTACACCTTTCTCTCGTCTACTATTCGACGACTTGTAAAATCGATGCTCGTGAATCTTGCTAGTTTAGACCTAAAATAATGTATCCCGTTGTTTTGAGCCGGAATACAAGTTTTCGCGCAGGTCTGAGAGAAAAAGTTTACACCTTTCTCTCGTGGACTCTTCGACAAATTGTAAAATCGATGCTCGTGAATCTTGCTAGTTTCGATCTAAAACGATGTATCCCGTTGTTTTGAGCCGGAATACAAGTTTTCGTGCAGTTCTGAGAGAAAAAGTTTACACCTTTCTCTCGTCTACTCTTCGACAACTTGTAAAATCGATGCTCGTGAATCTTGCTAGTTTCGATCTAAAACTGTGTATTCCGTTGTTTTGAGCCGGAATACAAGTTTTAGCGCAGTTCTGAGAGAAAAAATTTACAGCTTTCTCTCGTCTACTCTTCGAGGACTTGTAAAATCGATGCTCGTGAATCTTGCTAGTTTCAATCTAAAACGATGAATCCTGTTGTTTTGAGCCGGAATACAAGTTTTCGCGCAGTTCTGAGAGAAAAAGTTTACACCTTTCTCTCGTCTACTGTTCGACGACTTGTAAAATCGATGATCGTGAATCTTGCTAGTTTCGATCTAAAACGATGTATCGCGTTGTTTTGAGCCGGAATACAAGTTTTCGTGCAGTTCTGAGAGAAAAAGTTTACACCTTTCTCTCGTCTACTCTTCGACGACTTGTAAAATCGATGCTCGTGAATCTTGCTAGTTTCGATCTAAAACGATGTATTCCGTTGTTTTGAGCCGGAGTACAAGTTTTCGCGCAGTTCTGAGAGAAAAAGTTTACACCTTTCTCTCGCCTACTCTTCGACGACTTGTAAAATCGATGCTCGTGAATCTTGCTAGTTTCGATCTAAAACGATGTATTCCGTTGTTTTGAGCCGGAATACAAGTTTTCGCGCAGTTCTGAGAGAAAACGTTTACACCTTTCTCTCGTCCACTCTTCGACGACTTGTAAAATCGATGCTCGTGAATCTTGCTAGTTTCGATCTAAAACGATGTATCCCGTTGTTTTGAGCCGGAATACAAGTTTTCGCGCAGCTTTGAAAGAAAAAGTTTACACATTTCTCTCGTCTACTCTTCGACGACCTGTAAAATCGATGCTCGTGAATCTTGCTAGTTTCGATCTAACACGATGTATTCCGTTGTTTTGAGCCGGAATACAAGTTTTCGTGCAGTTCTGAGAGAAAAAGTTTACACCTTTCTCTTGTCTACTCTCGACGACTGGTAAAATCGATGCTCGTGAATCTTGCTAGTGTCGATCTAAAAAGATGTATCTCGTTGTTTTGAGCCGTAATACAAGTTTTCGCGCAGTTCTGAGAGAAAAAGTTTACACCTTTCTCTCGTGTACTCTTTGACGACTTGTAAAATCGATGCTCGTGAATCTTGCTAGTTTCGATCTACAACGATGTATCTCGTTGTTATGAGCTGGAATAGAAGTTTTCGCGCAGTACTGAGAGAAAAAGTTTACACCTTTCTCTCGTCTACTATTCGACGACTTGTAAAATCGATGCTCGTGAATCTTGCTAGTTTAGACCTAAAACAATGTATCCCGTTGTTTTGAGCCGGAATACAAGTTTTCGCGCAGGTCTGAGAGAAAAAGTTTACACCTTTCTCTCGTGGACTCTTCGACAAATTGTAAAATCGATGCTCGTGAATCTTGCTAGTTTCGATCTAAAACGATGTATCCTGTTGTTTTGAGCCGGAATACAAGTTTTCGTGCAGTTCTGAGAGAAAAAGTTTACACCTTTCTCTCGTCTACTCTTCGACAACTTGTAAAATCGATGCTCGTGAATCTTGCTAGTTTCGATCTAAAACTGTGTATTCCGTTGTTTTGAGCCGGAATACAAGTTTTTGCGCAGTTCTGAGAGAAAAAATTTACAGCTTTCTCTCGTCTACTCTTCGAGGACTTGTAAAATCGATGCTCGTGAATCTTGCTAGTTTCGATCTAAAACGATGAATCCTGTTGTTTTGAGCCGGAATACAAGTTTTCGCGCAGTTCTGAGAGAAAAAGTTTACACCTTTCTCTCGTCTACTGTTCGACGACTTGTAAAATCGATGATCGTGAATCTTGCTAGTTTCGATCTAAAACGATGTATCGCGTTGTTTTGAGCCGGAATACAAGTTTTCGTGCAGTGCTGAGAGAAAAAGTTTACACCTTTCTCTCGTCTACTCTTCGACGACTTGTAAAATCGATGCTCGTGAATCTTGCTAGTTTCGATCTAAAACGATGTATTCCGTTGTTTTGAGCCGGAGTACAAGTTTTCGCGCAGTTCTGAGAGAAAAAGTTTACACCTTTCTCTCGCCTACTCTTCGACGACTTGTAAAATCGATGCTCGTGAATCTTGCTAGTTTCGATCTAAAACGATGTATTCCGTTGTTTTGAGCCGGAGTACAAGTTTTCGCGCAGTTCTGAGAGAAAAAGTTTACACCTTTCTCTCGCCTACTCTTCGACGACTTGTAAAATCGATGCTCGTGAATCTTGCTAGTTTCGATCTAAAACGATGTATCCCGTTGTTTTGAGCCGGAATACAAGTTTTCGCGCAGCTCTGAAAGAAAAAGTTTACACATTTCTCTCGTCTACTCTTCGACGACCTGTAAAATCGATGCTCGTGAATCTTGCTAGTTTCGATCTAAAACGATGTATCGCGTTGTTTTGAGCCGGAATACAAGTTTTCGTGCAGTTCTGAGAGAAAAAGTTTACACCTTTCTCTCGTCTACTCTTCGACGACTTGTAAAATCGATGCTCGTGAATCTTGCTAGTTTCGATCTAAAACGATGAATCCTGTTGTTTTGAGCCGGAATACAAGTTTTCGCGCAGTTCTGAGAGAAAAAGTTTACACCTTTCTCTCGTCTACTCTTCGACGACTTGTAAAATCGATGCTCGTGAATCTTGCTAGTTTCGATCTAAAACGATGTATCCCGTTGTTTTGAGCCGGAATGCAAGTTTTCGTGCAGTTCTGAGAGAAAAAGTTTACACCTTTCTCTCGTCTACTCTTCGACGACTTGTAAAATCGATGCCCGTGAATCTTGCTAGTTTCGATCTAAAACGATGTATTCCGTTGTTTTGAGCCGGAGTACAAGTTTTCGCGCAGTTCTGAGAGAAAAAGTTTACACCTTTCTCTCGTCTACTCTTCGACGACTTGTAAAATCGATGCTCGTGAACCTTGCTAGTTTCAATCTAAAACGATGTATCCCGTTGTTTTGAGCCGGAATACAAGTTTTCGCGCAGTTCTGAAAGAAAAAGTTTACACATTTCTCTCGTCTACTCTTCGACGACCTGTAAAATCGATGCTCGTGAATCTTGCTAGTTTCGATCTAAAACGATGTATTCCGTTGTTTTGAGCCGGAATACAAGTTTTCGCGCAGTTCTGAGAGAAAAAGTTTACACCTTTCTCTCGTCCACTCTTCGACGACTTGTAAAATCGATGCTCGTGAATCTTGCTAGTTTCGACCTAAAACGATGTATCCCGTTGTTTTGAGCCGGAATACAAGTTTTCGTGCAGTTCTGAGAGAAAAAGTTTACACCTTTCTCTCGTCTACTCTTCGACGACTTGTAAAATCGATGCTCGTGAATCTTGCTAGTTTCGATCTAAAACGATGAATCCTGTTGTTTTGAGCCGGAATACAAGTTTTCGCGCAGTTCTGAGAGAAAAAGTTTACACCTTTCTCTCGTCTACTCTTCGACGACTTGTAAAATCGATGCTCGTGAATCTTGCTAGTTTCGATCTAAAACGATGTATCCCGTTGTTTTGAGCCGAAATACAAGTTTTCGCGCAGTTCTGAGAGAAAAAGTTTACACCTTTCTCTCGTCCACTATTCGACGACTTGTAAAATCGATGCTCGTGAATCTTGCTAGTTTAGATCTAAAACAATGTATCCCGTTGTTTTGAGCCGGAATACAAGTTTTCGCGCAGTTCTGAGAGAAAAAGTTTACACCTTTCTCTCGTCCACTCTTCGACGACTTGTAAAATCGATGCTCGTGAATCTTGATAGTTTTGAACTAAAACGATGTATCCCCTTGTTTTGAGCCGGAATACAAGTTTTCGCGCAGTTCTGAGAGAAAACGTTTACACCTTTCTCTCGTCTACTCTTCGAAGACTTGTAAAATCAATGCTCGTGAATCTTGCTAGTTTCGATCTAAACCGATGTATCCCGTTTTTTTGACCCGGAATACAAGTTTTGGCGCAGTTCTGAGAGAAAAAGTTTACACCTTTCTCTCGTCTACTCTTCGACGACTTGTAAAATCAATGCTCGTATATCTTGCTAGTTTCGATCTACAACGATGTATCCCGTTGTTTTGAGCTGGAATAGAAGTTTTTCGCGCAGTTCTGAGAGAAAAAGTTTACACCTTTCTCTCGTCTACTCTTCGAGAACTTGCAAAATCGATGCTCGTGAATCTTGCTAGTTTCGATCTAAAACGATGTATCCCGTTTTTTTTGAGCCGGAATACAAGTTTTCGCGCAGTTCTGAGAGAAAAAGTTTACACCTTTCTCTCGTCTACTATTCGACGACTTGTAAAATCGATGCTCGTGAATATTGCTAGTTTCGACCTAAAACAATGTATCCCGTTGTTTTGAGCCGGAATACAAGTTTTCGCGCAGGTCTGAGAGAAAAAGTTTACACCTTTCTCTCGTGGACTCTTCGACAAATTGTAAAATCGATGCTCGTGAATCTTGCTAGTTTCGATCTAAAACGATGTATCCTGTTGTTTTGAGCCGGAATACAAGTTTTCGTGCAGTTCTGAGAGAAAAAGTTTACACCTTTCTCTCGTCTACTCTTCGACAACTTGTAAAATCGATGCTCGTGAATCTTGCTAGTTTCGATCTAAAACTGTGTATTCCGTTGTTTTGAGCCGGAATACAAGTTTTTGCGCAGTTCTGAGAGAAAAAATTTACAGCTTTCTCTCGTCTACTCTTCGAGGACTTGTAAAATCGATGCTCGTGAATCTTGCTAGTTTCGATCTAAAACGATGAATCCTGTTGTTTTGAGCCGGAATACAAGTTTTCGCGCAGTTCTGAGAGAAAAAGTTTACACCTTTCTCTCGTCTACTGTTCGACGACTTGTAAAATCGATGATCGTGAATCTTGCTAGTTTCGATCTAAAACGATGTATCGCGTTGTTTTGAGCCGGAATACAAGTTTTCGTGCAGTGCTGAGAGAAAAAGTTTACACCTTTCTCTCGTCTACTCTTCGACGACTTGTAAAATCGATGCTCGTGAATCTTGCTAGTTTCGATCTAAAACGATGTATTCCGTTGTTTTGAGCCGGAGTACAAGTTTTCGCGCAGTTCTGAGAGAAAAAGTTTACACCTTTCTCTCGCCTACTCTTCGACGACTTGTAAAATCGATGCTCGTGAATCTTGCTAGTTTCGATCTAAAACGATGTATTCCGTTGTTTTGAGCCGGAGTACAAGTTTTCGCGCAGTTCTGAGAGAAAAAGTTTACACCTTTCTCTCGCCTACTCTTCGACGACTTGTAAAATCGATGCTCGTGAATCTTGCTAGTTTCGATCTAAAACGATGTATCCCGTTGTTTTGAGCCGGAATACAAGTTTTCGCGCAGCTCTGAAAGAAAAAGTTTACACATTTCTCTCGTCTACTCTTCGACGACCTGTAAAATCGATGCTCGTGAATCTTGCTAGTTTCGATCTAAAACGATGTATCGCGTTGTTTTGAGCCGGAATACAAGTTTTCGTGCAGTTCTGAGAGAAAAAGTTTACACCTTTCTCTCGTCTACTCTTCGACGACTTGTAAAATCGATGCTCGTGAATCTTGCTAGTTTCGATCTAAAACGATGAATCCTGTTGGTTTGAGCCGGAATACAAGTTTTCGCGCAGTTCTGAGAGAAAAAGTTTACACCTTTCTCTCGTCTACTCTTCGACGACTTGTAAAATCGATGCTCGTGAATCTTGCTAGTTTCGATCTAAAACGATGTATCCCGTTGTTTTGAGCCGGAATGCAAGTTTTCGTGCAGTTCTGAGAGAAAAAGTTTACACCTTTCTCTCGTCTACTCTTCGACGACTTGTAAAATCGATGCCCGTGAATCTTGCTAGTTTCGATCTAAAACGATGTATTCCGTTGTTTTGAGCCGGAGTACAAGTTTTCGCGCAGTTCTGAGAGAAAAAGTTTACACCTTTCTCTCGTCTACTCTTCGACGACTTGTAAAATCGATGCTCGTGAACCTTGCTAGTTTCAATCTAAAACGATGTATCCCGTTGTTTTGAGCCGGAATACAAGTTTTCGCGCAGTTCTGAAAGAAAAAGTTTACACATTTCTCTCGTCTACTCTTCGACGACCTGTAAAATCGATGCTCGTGAATCTTGCTAGTTTCGATCTAAAACGATGTATTCCGTTGTTTTGAGCCGGAATACAAGTTTTCGCGCAGTTCTGAGAGAAAAAGTTTACACCTTTCTCTCGTCCACTCTTCGACGACTTGTAAAATCGATGCTCGTGAATCTTGCTAGTTTCGACCTAAAACGATGTATCCCGTTGTTTTGAGCCGGAATACAAGTTTTCGTGCAGTTCTGAGAGAAAAAGTTTACACCTTTCTCTCGTCTACTCTTCGACGACTTGTAAAATCGATGCTCGTGAATCTTGCTAGTTTCGATCTAAAACGATGAATCCTGTTGTTTTGAGCCGGAATACAAGTTTTCGCGCAGTTCTGAGAGAAAAAGTTTACACCTTTCTCTCGTCTACTCTTCGACGACTTGTAAAATCGATGCTCGTGAATCTTGCTAGTTTCGATCTAAAACGATGTATCCCGTTGTTTTGAGCCGAAATACAAGTTTTCGCGCAGTTCTGAGAGAAAAAGTTTACACCTTTCTCTCGTCCACTATTCGACGACTTGTAAAATCGATGCTCGTGAATCTTGCTAGTTTAGATCTAAAACAATGTATCCCGTTGTTTTGAGCCGGAATACAAGTTTTCGCGCAGTTCTGAGAGAAAAAGTTTACACCTTTCTCTCGTCCACTCTTCGACGACTTGTAAAATCGATGCTAGTGAATCTTGCTAGTTTTGAACTAAAACGATGTATCCCCTTGTTTTGAGCCGGAATACAAGTTTTCGCGCAGTTCTGAGAGAAAACGTTTACACCTTTCTCTCGTCTACTCTTCGAAGACTTGTAAAATCAATGCTCGTGAATCTTGCTAGTTTCGATCTAAACCGATGTATCCCGTTTTTTTGACCCGGAATACAAGTTTTGGCGCAGTTCTGAGAGAAAAAGTTTACACCTTTCTCTCGTCTACTCTTCGACGACTTGTAAAATCAATGCTCGTATATCTTGCTAGTTTCGATCTACAACGATGTATCCCGTTGTTTTGAGCTGGAATAGAAGTTTTTCGCGCAGTTCTGAGAGAAAAAGTTTACACCTTTCTCTCGTCTACTCTTCGAGAACTTGCAAAATCGATGCTCGTGAATCTTGCTAGTTTCGATCTAAAACGATGTATCCCGTTTTTTTTGAGCCGGAATACAAGTTTTCGCGCAGTTCTGAGAGAAAAAGTTTACACCTTTCTCTCGTCTACTATTCGACGACTTGTAAAATCGATGCTCGTGAATATTGCTAGTTTCGACCTAAAACAATGTATCCCGTTGTTTTGAGCCGGAATACAAGTTTTCGCGCAGTTCTGAGAGAAAAAGTTTACACCTTTCTCTCGTCTACTTTTCGACGACCTGTAAAATCGATGCTCGTGAATCTTGCTAGTTTCGATCTAAAACGATGTATTCCGTTGTTTTGAGCCGGAATACAAGTTTTCGCGCAGTTCTGAGAGAAAAAGTTTACACCTTTCTCTCGTCTACTCTTCGACGACTTGTAAAATCGATGCTCGTGAATCTTGCTAGTTTCGATCTAAAACGATGAATCCTGTTGTTTTGAGCCGGAATACATGTTTTCGCGCAGTTCTGAGAGAAAAAGTTTACACCTTTCTCTCGTCTACTCTTCGACGACTTGTAAAATCGATGCTCGTGAATCTTGCTAGTTTCGATCTAAAACGATGTATCCCGTTGTTTTGAGCCGAAATACAAGTTTTCGCGCAGTTCTGAGAGAAAAAGTTTACACCTTTCTCTCGTCTACTCTTCGAGAACTTGCAAAATCGATGCTCGTGAATCTTGCTAGTTTCGATCTAAAACGATGTATCCCGTTTTTTTTGAGCCGGAATACAAGTTTTCGCGCAGTTCTGAGAGAAAAAGTTTACACCTTTCTCTCGTCTACTATTCGACGACTTGTAAAATCGATGCTCGTGAATCTTGCTAGTTTCGATCTAAAACGATGTATTCCGTTGTTTTGAGCCGGAATACAAGTTTTCGCGCAGTTCTGAGAGAAAAAGGTTACACCTTTCTCTCGTCCGCTCTTCGACGACTTGTAAAATCGATGCTCGTGAATCTTGCTAGTTTTGAACTAAAACGATGTATCCCCTTGTTTTGAGCCGGAATACAAGTTTTCGCGCAGTTCTGAGAGAAAACGTTTACACCTTTCTCTCGTCTACTCTTCGAAGACTTGTAAAATCGATGCCCGTGAATCTTGCTAGTTTCGATCTAAACCGATGTATCCCGTTTTTTGACCCGGAATACAAGTTTTGGCGCAGTTCTGAGAGAAAAAGTTTACACCTTTCTCTCGTCTACTCTTCGACGACTTGTAAAATCAATGCTCGTATATCTTGCTAGTTTCGATCTACAACGATGTATCCCGTTGTTTTGAGCTGGAATAGAAGTTTTTCGCGCAGTTCTGAGAGAAAAAGTTTACACCTTTCTCTCGTCTACTCTTCGAGAACTTGCAAAATCGATGCTCGTGAATCTTGCTAGTTTCGATCTAAAACGATGTATCCCGTTTTTTTTTGAGCCGGAATACAAGTTTTCGCGCAGTTCTGAGAGAAAAAGTTTACACCTTTCTCTCGTCTACTATTCGACGACTTGTAAAATCGATGCTCGTGAATATTGCTAGTTTCGACCTAAAACGATGTATCCCGTTGTTTTGAGCCGGAATACAAGTTTTCGCGCAGTTCTGAGAAAAAAAGTTTACACCTTTCTCTCGTGGACTCTCCGACGACTTGTAAAATCGATGCTCTTGAATCTTGCTAGTTACGATCTAAAACGATGTACCCCGTTGTTTTGAGCCGGAATACAAGTTTTCGTGCAGTTCTGAGAGAAAAAGTTTACACCTTTCTCTCGTCTACTCTTCGACGACTTTTAAAATTGATGCTCGTGAATCTTGCTAGTTTCGATCTAAAACGATGTATCCCGTTGTTTTGAGCCGGAATACAAGTTTTCGCGCAGTTCTGAAAGAAAAAGTTTACACATTTCTCTCGTCTACTCTTCGACGACCTGTAAAATCGATGCTCGTGAATCTTGCTAGTTTCGATCTAAAACGATGTATTCCGTTGTTTTGAGCCGGAATACAAGTTTTCGCGCAGTTCTGAGAAAAAAAGTTTACACTTTTCTCTCGTCCACTCTTCGACGACTTGTAAAACCGATGCTCGTGAATCTTGCTAGTTTCGATCTAAAACGATGTATCTCGTTGTTTTGAGCCGTAATGCAAGTTTTCGCGCAGTTCTGAGAGAAAAAGTTTACACCTTTTTCTTGTCCACTATTCGACGACTTGTAAAATCGATGCTCGTGAATCTTGCTAGTTTAGATCTAAAACAATGTATCCCGTTGTTTTGATCCGGAATACAAGTTTTCGCGCAGTTCTGAGAGAAAAAGTTTACACCTTTCTCTCGTCCACTCTTCGACGACTTGTAAAATCGATGCTCGTGAATCTTGCTAGTTTTGAAATAAAACGATGTATCTCGTTGTTTTGAGCTGGAATAGAAGTTTTCGCGCAGTTCTGAGAGAAAAAGTTTACACCTTTCTCTCGTCTACTATTCGACGACTTGTAAAATCGATGCTCGTGAATCTTGCTAGTTTCGATCTAAAACGATGAATCTCGTTGTTTTGAGCCGGAATACAAGTTTTCGCGCTGTTTTGAGAGAAAAAGTTTCCACCTTTCTCTCGAGTACTCTTCGACGACTTGTAAAATCGATGCTCGTGAATCTTGCTAGTTTCGATCTAAAACGATGTATCCCGTTGTTTTGAGCCGGAATACAAGTTTTCGCGCAGTTCTGAAAGAAAACGTTTACACACTTCTCTCGTCTACTCTTCGACGACCTGTAAAACCGATGCTCGTGAATCTTGCTAGTTTCGATCTAAAACGATGTATTCCGTTGTTTTGAGCCGGAATACAAGTTTTCGCGCAGTTCTGAGAGAAAACGTTTACACCTTTCTCTCGTCCACTCTTCGACGACTTGTAAAATCGATGCTCGTGAATCTTGCTAGTTTCGATCTAAAACGATGTATTCCGTTGTTTTGAGCCGGAATACAAGTCTTCGCGCAGTTCTGAGAGAAAAAGTTTACACCTTTCTCTCGTCCACTCTTCGACGACTTGTAAAATCGATGCTCGTGAATCTTGCTAGTTTCGATCTAAAACGATGTATTCCGTTGTTTTGAGCCGGAGTACAAGTTTTCGTGCAGTTCTGAGAGAAAAAGTTTACACCTTTCTCTTGTCTACTCTCGACGACTGGTAAAATCGATGCTCGTGAATCTTGCTAGTTTCGATCTAAAACGATGTATCTCGTTGTTTTGAGCCGTAATACAAGTTTTCGCGCAGTTCTGAGAGAAAAAGTTTACACCTTTCTCTCGTGTACTCTTTGACGACTTGTAAAATCGATGCTCGTGAATCTTGCTAGTTTCGATCTACAACGATGTATCTCGTTGTTTTGAGCTGGAATAGAAGTTTTCGCGCAGTACTGAGAGAAAAAGTTTACACCTTTCTCTCGTCTACTATTCGACGACTTGTAAAATCGATGCTCGTGAATCTTGCTAGTTTTGATCTAAAACGATGTATCCCGTTGTTTTGAGCCGGAATACAAGTTTTCGTGCAGTTCTGAGAGAAAAAGTTTACACCTTTCTCTCGTCTACTCTTCGACAACTTGTAAAATCGATGCTCGTGAATCTTGCTAGTTTCGATCTAAAACTGTGTATTCCGTTGTTTTGAGTCGGAATACAAGTTTTTGCGCAGTTCTGAGAGAAAAAATGTACAGCTTTCTCTCGTCTACTCTTCGAGGACTTGTAAAATTGATGCTCGTGAATCTTGCTAGTTTCGATCTAAAACGATGAATCCTGTTGTTTTGAGCCGGAATACAAGTTTTCGCGCAGTTCTGAGAGAAAAAGTTTACACCTTTCTCTCGTCTACTCTTCGACGACTTGTAAAATCAATGCTCGTGAATCTTGCTAGTTTCGATCTAAAACGATGTATCGCGTTGTTTTGAGCCGGAATACAAGTTTTCGTGCAGTTCTGAGAGAAAAAGTTTACACCTTTCTCTCGTCTACTCTTCGACGACTTGTAAAATCGATGCTCGTGAATCTTGCTAGTTTCGATCTAAAACGATGTATTCCGTTGTTTTGAGCCGGAGTACAAGTTTTCGCGCAGTTCTGAGAGAAAAAGTTTACACCTTTCTCTCGCCTACTCTTCGACGACTTGTAAAATCGATGCTCGTGAATCTTGCTAGTTTCGATCTAAAACGATGTATCCCGTTGTTTTGAGCCGGAATACAAGTTTTCGCGCAGCTCTGAAAGAAAAAGTTTACACATTTCTCTCGTCTACTCTTCGACGACCTGTAAAATCGATGCTCGTGAATCTTGCTAGTTTCGATCTAAAACGATGTATTCCGTTGTTTTGAGCCGGAATACAAGTCTTCGCGCAGTTCTGAGAGAAAAAGTTTACACCTTTCTCTCGTCCACTCTTCGACGACTTGTAAAATCGATGCTCGTGAATCTTGCTAGTTTCGACCTAAAACGATGTATCCCGTTGTTTTGAGCCGGAATACAAGTTTTCGCGCAGTTCTGAGAGAAAAAGTTTACACCTTTCTCTCGTCTACTCTTCGAAGACTTGTAAAATCGATGCCCGTGAATCTTGCTAGTTTCGATCTAAAACGATGTATCCCGTTGTTTTGAGCCGGAATACAAGTTTTCGCGCAGTTCTGAAAGAAAACGTTTACACCTTTCTCTCGTCTACTCTTCGAAGACTTGTAAAATCAATGCCCGTGAATCTTGCGAGTTTCGATCTAAAACGATGTATATCGTTGTTTTGAGCCGTATTACAAGTTTTCGCGCAGTTCTGAGAGAAAAAGTTTACACCTTTCTCTCGTCCACTATTCGACGACTTGTAAAATCGATGCTCGTGAATCTTGCTAGTTTAGATCTAAAACAATGTATCCCGTTGTTTTGAGCCGGAATACAAGTTTTCGCGCAGTTCTGAGAGAAAAAGTTTTCACCTTTCTCTCGTGTACTCTTTGACGACTTGTAAAATCGATGCTCGTGAATCTTGCTAGTTTCGATCTTCAACGATGTATCTCTTTGTTTTGAGCTGGAATAGAAGTTTTCGCGCAGTTCTGAGAGAAAAAGTTTACACCTTTCTCTCGTCTACTATTCGACAACTTGTAAAATCGATGCTCGTGAATCTTGCTAGTTTTGATCTAAAACGATGTATTTCGTTGTTATGAGCCGGAATACAAGTTTTCGCGCAGTTCTGAGAGAAAAAGTTTACACCTTTCTCTCGTCCACTCTTCGACGACTTGTAAAATCGATGCTCGTGAATCTTGCTAGTTTCGACCTAAAACGATGTATCCCGTTGTTTTGAGCCGGAATACAAGTTTTCGCGCAGTTCTGAGAGAAAAAGTTTACACCTTTCTCTCGTCTACTCTTCGACGACTTGTAAAATTGATGCTCGTGAATCTTGCTAGTTTCGATCTAAAACGATGTATCCCGTTGTTTTGAGCCGGAATACACGTTTTCTTGCAGTTCTGAGAGAAAAAGTTTACACCTTTCTCTCGTCTACTCTTCGACGACTTGTAAAATCGATGCTCGTGAATCTTGCTAGTTTCGATCTAAAACGATGTATTCCGTTGTTTTGAGCCGGAGTACAAGTTTTCGCGCAGTTCTGAGAGAAAAAGTTTACACCTTTCTCTCGTCTACTCTTCGACGACTTGTAAAATCGATGCTCGTGAATCTGGCTAGTTTCGATCTAAAACGATGTATCCCGTTGTTTTGAGCCGGAATACAAGTTTTCGCGCAGCTCTGAAAGAAAAAGTTTACACATTTCTCTCGTCTACTCTTCGACGACCTGTAAAATCGATGCTCGTGAATCTTGCTAGTTTCGATCTAAAACGATGTATTCCGTTGTTTTGAGCCGGAATACAAGTCTTCGCGCAGTTCTGAGAGAAAAAGTTTACACCTTTCTCTCGTCCACTGTTCGACGACTTGTAAAATCGATGCTCGTGAATCTTGCTAGTTTCGACCTAAAACGATGTATCCCGTTGTTTTGAGCCGGAATACAAGTTTTCGCGCAGTTCTGAGAGAAAAAGTTTACACCTTTCTCTCGTCTACTCTTCGAAGACTTGTAAAAACGATGCCCGTGAATCTTGCTAGTTTCGATCTAAAACGATGTATCCCGTTGTTTTGAGCCGGAATACAAGTCTTCGCGCAGTTCTGAGAGAAAAAGTTTACACCTTTCTCTCGTCCACTCTTCGACGACTTGTAAAATCGATGCTCGTGAATCTTGCTAGTTTCGACCTAAAACGATGTATCCCGTTGTTTTGAGCCGGAATACAAGTTTTCGCGCAGTTCTGAGAGAAAAAGTTTACACCTTTCTCTCGTCTACTCTTCGAAGACTTGTAAAATCGATGCCCGTGAATCTTGCTAGTTTCGATCTAAAACGATGTATCCCGTTGTTTTGAGCCGGAATACAAGTTTTCGCGCAGTTCTGAAAGAAAACGTTTACACCTTTCTCTCGTCTACTCTTCGAAGACTTGTAAAATCAATGCCCGTGAATCTTGCGAGTTTCGATCTAAAACGATGTATCTCGTTGTTTTGAGCCGTAATACAAGTTTTCGCGCAGTTCTGAGAGAAAAAGTTTACACCTTTCTCTCGTCCACTATTCGACGACTTGTAAAATCGATGCTCGTGAATCTTGCTAGTTTCGATCTAAAACGATGAATCCTGTTGTTTTGAGCCGGAATACATGTTTTCGCGCAGTTCTGAGAGAAAAAGTTTACACCTTTCTCTCGTCTACTCTTCGACGACTTGTAAAATCGATGCTCGTGAATCTTGCTAGTTTCGATCTAAAACGATGTATCCCGTTGTTTTGAGCCGAAATACAAGTTTTCGCGCAGTTCTGAGAGAAAAAGTTTACACCTTTCTCTCGTCCACTATTCGACGACTTGTAAAATCGATGCTCGTGAATCTTGCTAGTTTAGATCTAAAACAATGTATCCCGTTGTTTTGATCCGGAATACAAGTTTTCGCGCAGTTCTGAGAGAAAAAGTTTACACCTTTCTCTCGTCTACTTTTCGACGACCTGTAAAATCGATGCTCGTGAATCTTGCTAGTTTCGATCTAAAACGATGTATTCCGTTGTTTTGAGCCGGAATACAAGTTTTCGCGCAGTTCTGAGAGAAAAAGTTTACACCTTTCTCTCGTCCACTCTTCGACGACTTGTAAAATCGATGCTCGTGAATCTTGCTAGTTTTGAACTAAAACGATGTATCCCCTTGTTTTGAGCCGGAATACAAGTTTTCGCGCAGTTCTGAGAGAAAACGTTTACACCTTTCACTCGTCTACTCTTCGAAGACTTGTAAAATCGATGCCCGTGAATCTTGCTAGTTTCAATCTAAACCGATGTATCCCGTTTTTTTGACCCGGAATACAAGTTTTGGCGCAGTTCTGAGAGAAAAAGTTTACACCTTTCTCTCGTCTACTCTTCGACGACTTGTAAAATCAATGCTCGTATATCTTGCTAGTTTCGATCTACAACGATGTATCCCGTTGTTTTGAGCTGGAATAGAAGTTTTTCGCGCAGTTCTGAGAGAAAAAGTTTACACCTTTCTCTCGTCTACTCTTCGAGAACTTGCAAAATCGATGCTCGTGAATCTTGCTAGTTTCGATCTAAAACGATGTATCCCGTTTTTTTTGAGCCGGAATACAAGTTTTCGCGCAGTTCTGAGAGAAAAATTTTACACCTTTCTCTCGTCTACTATTCGACGACTTGTAAAATCGATGCTCGTGAATCTTGCTAGTTTCGATCTAAAACGATGTATTCCGTTGTTTTGAGCCGGAATACAAGTTTTCGCGCAGTTCTGAGAGAAAAAGTTTACACCTTTCTCTCGTCCGCTCTTCGACGACTTGTAAAATCGATGCTCGTGAATCTTGCTAGTTTTGAACTAAAACGATGTATCCCCTTGTTTTGAGCCGGAATACAAGTTTTCGCGCAGTTCTGAGAGAAAACGTTTACACCTTTCTCTCGTCTACTCTTCGAAGACTTGTAAAATCGATGCCCGTGAATCTTGCTAGTTTCGATCTAAACCGATGTATCCCGTTTTTTGACCCGGAATACAAGTTTTGGCGCAGTTCTGAGAGAAAAAGTTTACACCTTTCTCTCGTCTACTCTTCGACGACTTGTAAAATCAATGCTCGTATATCTTGCTAGTTTCGATCTACAACGATGTATCCCGTTGTTTTGAGCTGGAATAGAAGTTTTTCGCGCAGTTCTGAGAGAAAAAGTTTACACCTTTCTCTCGTCTACTCTTCGAGAACTTGCAAAATCGATGCTCGTGAATCTTGCTAGTTTCGATCTAAAACGATGTATCCCGTTTTTTTTTTGAGCCGGAATACAAGTTTTCGCGCAGTTCTGAGAGAAAAAGTTTACACCTTTCTCTCGTCTACTATTCGACGACTTGTAAAATCGATGCTCGTGAATATTGCTAGTTTCGACCTAAAACGATGTATCCCGTTGTTTTGAGCCGGAATACAAGTTTTCGCGCAGTTCTGAGAAAAAAAGTTTACACCTTTCTCTCGTGGACTCTCCGACGACTTGTAAAATCGATGCTCTTGAATCTTGCTAGTTACGATCTAAAACGATGTACCCCGTTGTTTTGAGCCGGAATACAAGTTTTCGTGCAGTTCTGAGAGAAAAAGTTTACACCTTTCTCTCGTCTACTCTTCGACGACTTTTAAAATTGATGCTCGTGAATCTTGCTAGTTTCGATCTAAAACGATGTATCCCGTTGTTTTGAGCCGGAATACAAGTTTTCGCGCATTTCTGAAAGAAAAAGTTTACACATTTCTCTCGTCTACTCTTCGACGACCTGTAAAATCGATGCTCGTGAATCTTGCTAGTTTCGATCTAAAACGATGTATTCCGTTGTTTTGAGCCGGAATACAAGTTTTCGCGCAGTTCTGAGAGAAAAAGTTTACACTTTTCTCTCGTCCACTCTTCGACGACTTGTAAAACCGATGCTCGTGAATCTTGCTAGTTTCGATCTAAAACGATGTATCTCGTTGTTTTGAGCCGTAATGCAAGTTTTCGCGCAGTTCTGAGAGAAAAAGTTTACACCTTTCTCTTGTCTACTCTCGACGACTGGTAAAATCGATGCTCGTGAATCTTGCTAGTTTCGATCTAAAACGATGTATCTCGTTGTTTTGAGCCGTAATACAAGTTTTCGCGCAGTTCTGAGAGAAAAAGTTTACACCTTTCTCTCGTGTACTCTTTGACGACTTGTAAAATCGATGCTCGTGAATCTTGCTAGTTTCGATCTACAACGATGTATCTCGTTGTTTTGAGCTGGAATAGAAGTTTTCGCGCAGTACTGAGAGAAAAAGTTTACACCTTTCTCTCGTCTACTATTCGACGACTTGTAAAATCGATGCTCGTGAATCTTGCTAGTTTCGATCTAAAACGATGTATCCCGTTGTTTTGAGCCGGAATACAAGTTTTCGTGCAGTTCTGAGAGAAAAAGTTTACACCTTTCTCTCGTCTACTCTTCGACAACTTGTAAAATCGATGCTCGTGAATCTTGCTAGTTTCGATCTAAAACTGTGTATTCCGTTGTTTTGAGTCGGAATACAAGTTTTTGCGCAGTTCTGAGAGAAAAAATGTACAGCTTTCTCTCGTCTACTCTTCGAGGACTTGTAAAATTGATGCTCGTGAATCTTGCTAGTTTCGATCTAAAACGATGAATCCTGTTGTTTTGAGCCGGAATACAAGTTTTCGCGCAGTTCTGAGAGAAAAAGTTTACACCTTTCTCTCGTCTACTCTTCGACGACTTGTAAAATCAATGCTCGTGAATCTTGCTAGTTTCGATCTAAAACGATGTATCGCGTTGTTTTGAGCCGGAATACAAGTTTTCGTGCAGTTCTGAGAGAAAAAGTTTACACCTTTCTCTCGTCTACTCTTCGACGACTTGTAAAATCGATGCTCGTGAATCTTGCTAGTTTCGATCTAAAACGATGTATTCCGTTGTTTTGAGCCGGAGTACAAGTTTTCGCGCAGTTCTGAGAGAAAAAGTTTACACCTTTCTCTCGCCTACTCTTCGACGACTTGTAAAATCGATGCTCGTGAATCTTGCTAGTTTCGATCTAAAACGATGTATCCCGTTGTTTTGAGCCGGAATACAAGTTTTCGCGCAGCTCTGAAAGAAAAAGTTTACACATTTCTCTCGTCTACTCTTCGACGACCTGTAAAATCGATGCTCGTGAATCTTGCTAGTTTCGATCTAAAACGATGTATTCCGTTGTTTTGAGCCGGAATACAAGTCTTCGCGCAGTTCTGAGAGAAAAAGTTTACACCTTTCTCTCGTCCACTCTTCGACGACTTGTAAAATCGATGCTCGTGAATCTTGCTAGTTTCGACCTAAAACGATGTATCCCGTTGTTTTGAGCCGGAATACAAGTTTTCGCGCAGTTCTGAGAGAAAAAGTTTACACCTTTCTCTCGTCTACTCTTCGAAGACTTGTAAAATCGATGCCCGTGAATCTTGCTAGTTTCGATCTAAAACGATGTATCCCGTTGTTTTGAGCCGGAATACAAGTTTTCGTGCAGTTCTGAAAGAAAACGTTTACACCTTTCTCTCGTCTACTCTTCGAAGACTTGTAAAATCAATGCCCGTGAATCTTGCGAGTTTCGATCTAAAACGATGTATATCGTTGTTTTGAGCCGTATTACAAGTTTTCGCGCAGTTCTGAGAGAAAAAGTTTACACCTTTCTCTCGTCCACTATTCGACGACTTGTAAAATCGATGCTCGTGAATCTTGCTAGTTTAGATCTAAAACAATGTATCCCGTTGTTTTGAGCCGGAATACAAGTTTTCGCGCAGTTCTGAGAGAAAAAGTTTTCACCTTTCTCTCGTGTACTCTTTGACGACTTGTAAAATCGATGCTCGTGAATCTTGCTAGTTTCGATCTTCAACGATGTATCTCTTTGTTTTGAGCTGGAATAGAAGTTTTCGCGCAGTTCTGAGAGAAAAAGTTTACACCTTTCTCTCGTCTACTATTCGACTACTTGTAAAATCGATGCTCGTGAATCTTGCTAGTTTTGATCTAAAACGATGTATTTCGTTGTTATGAGCCGGAATACAAGTTTTCGCGCAGTTCTGAGAGAAAAAGTTTACACCTTTCTCTCGTCCACTCTTCGACGACTTGTAAAATCGATGCTCGTGAATCTTGCTAGTTTCGACCTAAAACGATGTATCCCGTTGTTTTGAGCCGGAATACAAGTTTTCGCGCAGTTCTGAGAGAAAAAGTTTACACCTTTCTCTCGTCTACTCTTCGACGACTTGTAAAATTGATGATCGTGAATCTTGCTAGTTTCGATCTAAAACGATGTATCCCGTTGTTTTGAGCCGGAATACACGTTTTCTTGCAGTTCTGAGAGAAAAAGTTTACACCTTTCTCTCGTCTACTCTTCGACGACTTGTAAAATCGATGCTCGTGAATCTTGCTAGTTTCGATCTAAAACGATGTATTCCGTTGTTTTGAGCCGGAGTACAAGTTTTCGCGCAGTTCTGAGAGAAAAAGTTTACACCTTTCTCTCGTCTACTCTTCGACGACTTGTAAAATCGATGCTCGTGAATCTGGCTAGTTTCGATCTAAAACGATGTATCCCGTTGTTTTGAGCCGGAATACAAGTTTTCGCGCAGCTCTGAAAGAAAAAGTTTACACATTTCTCTCGTCTACTCTTTGACGACTTGTAAAATCGATGCTCGTGAATCTTGCTAGTTTCGATCTTCAACGATGTATCTCTTTGTTTTGAGCTGGAATAGAAGTTTTCGCGCAGTTCTGAGAGAAAAAGTTTACACCTTTCTCTCGTCTACTATTCGACTACTTGTAAAATCGATGCTCGTGAATCTTGCTAGTTTTGATCTAAAACGATGTATTTCGTTGTTATGAGCCGGAATACAAGTTTTCGCGCAGTTCTGAGAGAAAAAGTTTACACCTTTCTCTCGTCCACTCTTCGACGACTTGTAAAATCGATGCTCGTGAATCTTGCTAGTTTCGACCTAAAACGACGTATCCCGTTGTTTTGAGCCGGAATACAAGTTTTCGCGCAGTTCTGAGAGAAAAAGTTTACACCTTTCTCTCGTCTACTCTTCGACGACTTGTAAAATTGATGATCGTGAATCTTGCTAGTTTCGATCTAAAACGATGTATCCCGTTGTTTTGAGCCGGAATACACGTTTTCTTGCAGTTCTGAGAGAAAAAGTTTACACCTTTCTCTCGTCTACTCTTCGACGACTTGTAAAATCGATGCTCGTGAATCTTGCTAGTTTCGATCTAAAACGATGTATTCCGTTGTTTTGAGCCGGAGTACAAGTTTTCGCGCAGTTCTGAGAGAAAAAGTTTACACCTTTCTCTCGTCTACTCTTCGACGACTTGTAAAATCGATGCTCGTGAATCTGGCTAGTTTCGATCTAAAACGATGTATCCCGTTGTTTTGAGCCGGAATACAAGTTTTCGCGCAGCTCTGAAAGAAAAAGTTTACACATTTCTCTCGTCTACTCTTCGACGACCTGTAAAATCGATGCTCGTGAATCTTGCTAGTTTCGATCTAAAACGATGTATTCCGTTGTTTTGAGCCGGAATACAAGTCTTCGCGCAGTTCTGAGAGAAAAAGTTTACACCTTTCTCTCGTCCACTGTTCGACGACTTGTAAAATCGATGCTCGTGAATCTTGCTAGTTTCGACCTAAAACGATGTATCCCGTTGTTTTGAGCCGGAATACAAGTTTTCGCGCAGTTCTGAGAGAAAAAGTTTACACCTTTCTCTCGTCTACTCTTCGAAGACTTGTAAAAACGATGCCCGTGAATCTTGCTAGTTTCGATCTAAAACGATGTATCCCGTTGTTTTGAGCCGGAATACAAGTCTTCGCGCAGTTCTGAGAGAAAAAGTTTACACCTTTCTCTCGTCCACTCTTCGACGACTTGTAAAATCGATGCTCGTGAATCTTGCTAGTTTCGACCTAAAACGATGTATCCCGTTGTTTTGAGCCGGAATACAAGTTTTCGCGCAGTTCTGAGAGAAAAAGTTTACACCTTTCTCTCGTCTACTCTTCGAAGACTTGTAAAAACGATGCCCGTGAATCTTGCTAGTTTCGATCTAAAACGATGTATCCCGTTGTTTTGAGCCGGAATACAAGTTTTCGCGCAGTTCTGAAAGAAAAAGTTCACACCTTTCTCTCGTCTACTCTTCGAAGTCTTGTAAAATCAATGCCCGTGAATCTTGCTAGTTTCGATCTAAAACGATGTATCTCGTTGTTTTGAGCCGTAATACAAGTTTTCGCGCAGTTCTGAGAGAAAAAGTTTACACCTTTCTCTCGTCCACTATTAGACGACTTGTAAAATCGATGCTCGTGAATCTTGCTAGTTTCGATCTAAAACGATGTATCCCGTTGTTTTGAGCCGGAATACAAGTTTTCGCGCAGCTCTGAAAGAAAAAGTTTACACATTTCTCTCGTCTACTCTTCGACGACCTGTAAAATCGATGCTCGTGAATCTTGCTAGTTTCGATCTAAAACGATGTATTCCGTTGTTTTGAGCCGGAATACAAGTTTTCGCGCAGTTCTGAGAGAAAAAGTTTACACCTTTCTCTCGTCTACTATTCGACTACTTGTAAAATCGATGCTCGTGAATCTTGCTAGTTTTGATCTAAAACGATGTATTTCGTTGTTATGAGCCGGAATACAAGTTTTCGCGCAGTTCTGAGAGAAAAAGTTTACACCTTTCTCTCGTCCACTCTTCGACGACTTGTAAAATCGATGCTCGTGAATCTTGCTAGTTTCGACCTAAAACGATGTATCCCGTTGTTTTGAGCCGGAATACAAGTTTTCGCGCAGTTCTGAGAGAAAAAGTTTACACCTTTCTCTCGTCTACTCTTCGACGACTTGTAAAATTGATGATCGTGAATCTTGCTAGTTTCGATCTAAAACGATGTATCCCGTTGTTTTGAGCCGGAATACACGTTTTCTTGCAGTTCTGAGAGAAAAAGTTTACACCTTTCTCTCGTCTACTCTTCGACGACTTGTAAAATCGATGCTCGTGAATCTTGCTAGTTTCGATCTAAAACGATGTATTCCGTTGTTTTGAGCCGGAGTACAAGTTTTCGCGCAGTTCTGAGAGAAAAAGTTTACACCTTTCTCTCGTCTACTCTTCGACGACTTGTAAAATCGATGCTCGTGAATCTGGCTAGTTTCGATCTAAAACGATGTATCCCGTTGTTTTGAGCCGGAATACAAGTTTTCGCGCAGCTCTGAAAGAAAAAGTTTACACATTTCTCTCGTCTACTCTTCGACGACCTGTAAAATCGATGCTCGTGAATCTTGCTAGTTTCGATCTAAAACGATGTATTCCGTTGTTTTGAGCCGGAATACAAGTCTTCGCGCAGTTCTGAGAGAAAAAGTTTACACCTTTCTCTCGTCCACTGTTCGACGACTTGTAAAATCGATGCTCGTGAATCTTGCTAGTTTCGACCTAAAACGATGTATCCCGTTGTTTTGAGCCGGAATACAAGTTTTCGCGCAGTTCTGAGAGAAAAAGTTTACACCTTTCTCTCGTCTACTCTTCGAAGACTTGTAAAAACGATGCCCGTGAATCTTGCTAGTTTCGATCTAAAACGATGTATCCCGTTGTTTTGAGCCGGAATACAAGTCTTCGCGCAGTTCTGAGAGAAAAAGTTTACACCTTTCTCTCGTCCACTCTTCGACGACTTGTAAAATCGATGCTCGTGAATCTTGCTAGTTTCGACCTAAAACGATGTATCCCGTTGTTTTGAGCCGGAATACAAGTTTTCGCGCAGTTCTGAGAGAAAAAGTTTACACCTTTCTCTCGTCTACTCTTCGAAGACTTGTAAAAACGATGCCCGTGAATCTTGCTAGTTTCGATCTAAAACGATGTATCCCGTTGTTTTGAGCCGGAATACAAGTTTTCGCGCAGTTCTGAAAGAAAAAGTTCACACCTTTCTCTCGTCTACTCTTCGAAGTCTTGTAAAATCAATGCCCGTGAATCTTGCTAGTTTCGATCTAAAACGATGTATCTCGTTGTTTTGAGCCGTAATACAAGTTTTCGCGCAGTTCTGAGAGAAAAAGTTTACACCTTTCTCTCGTCCACTATTAGACGACTTGTAAAATCGATGCTCGTGAATCTTGCTAGTTTCGATCTAAAACGATGTATCCCGTTGTTTTGAGCCGGAATACAAGTTTTCGCGCAGCTCTGAAAGAAAAAGTTTACACATTTCTCTCGTCTACTCTTCGACGACCTGTAAAATCGATGCTCGTGAATCTTGCTAGTTTCGATCTAAAACGATGTATTCCGTTGTTTTGAGCCGGAATACAAGTCTTCGCGCAGTTCTGAGAGAAAAAGTTTACACCTTTCTCTCGTCCACTCTTCGACGACTTGTAAAATCGATGCTCTTGAATCTTGCTAGTTTCGACCTAAAACGATGTATCCCGTTGTTTTGAGCCGGAATACAAGTTTTCGCGCAGTTCTGAGAGAAAAAGTTTACACCTTTCTCTCGTCTACTCTTCGAAGACTTGTAAAATCGATGCCCGTGAATCTTGCTAGTTTCGATCTAAAACGATGTATCCCGTTGTTTTGAGCCGGAATACAAGTTTTCGCGCAGTTCTGAAAGAAAACGTTTACACCTTTCTCTCGTCTACTCTTCGAAGACTTGTAAAATCAATGCCCGTGAATCTTGCGAGTTTCGATCTAAAACGATGTATCTCGTTGTTTTGAGCCGTAATACAAGTTTTCGCGCAGTTCTGAGAGAAAAAGTTTACACCTTTCTCTCGTCCACTATTCGACGACTTGTAAAATCGATGCTCGTGAATCTTGCTAGTTTCGACCTAAAACGATGTATCCCGTTGTTTTGAGCCGGAATACAAGTTTTCGCGCAGTTCTGAGAGAAAAAGTTTACACCTTTTTCTCGTCTACTCTTCGAAAACTTGTAAAAACGATGCCCGTGAATCTTGCTAGTTTCGATCTAAAACGATGTATCCCGTTGTTTTGAGCCGGAATACAAGTCTTCGCGCAGTTCTGAGAGAAAAAGTTTACACCTTTCTCTCGTCCACTCTTCGACGACTTGTAAAATCGATGCTCGTGAATCTTGCTAGTTTCGACCTAAAACGATGTATCCCGTTGTTTTGAGCCGGAATACAAGTTTTCGCGCAGTTCTGAGAGAAAAAGTTTACACCTTTCTCTCGTCTACTCTTCGAAGACTTGTAAAAACGATGCCCGTGAATCTTGCTAGTTTCGATCTAAAACGATGTATCCCGTTGTTTTGAGCCGGAATACAAGTTTTCGCGCAGTTCTGAGAGAAAAAGTTTACACCTTTCTCTCGTCTACTCTTCGACGACTTGTAAAATCGATGCTCGTGAATCTTGCTAGTTTCGATCTAAAACAATGTATCCCGTTGTTTTGAGCCGGAATACAAGTTTTCGTGCAGTTCTGAGAGAAAAAGTTTACACCTTTTTCTCGTCTACTCTTCGACGACTTGTAAAATCGATGCTCGTGAATCTTGCTAGTTTCGATCTAAAACGATGTATTCCGTTGTTTTGAGCCGGAGTACAAGTTTTCGCGCAGTTCTGAGAGAAAAAGTTTACACCTTTCTCTCGTCTACTCTTCGACGACTTGTAAAATCGATGCTCGTGAATCTGGCTAGTTTCGATCTAAAACGATGTATCCCGTTGTTTTGAGCCGGAATACAAGTTTTCGCGCAGCTCTGAAAGAAAAAGTTTACACATTTCTCTCGTCTACTCTTCGACGACCTGTAAAATCGATGCTCGTGAATCTTGCTAGTTTCGATCTAAAACGATGTATTCCGTTGTTTTGAGCCGGAATACAAGTCTTCGCGCAGTTCTGAGAGAAAAAGTTTACACCTTTCTCTCGTCCACTGTTCGACGACTTGTAAAATCGATGCTCGTGAATCTTGCTAGTTTCGACCTAAAACGATGTATCCCGTTGTTTTGAGCCGGAATACAAGTTTTCGCGCAGTTCTGAGAGAAAAAGTTTACACCTTTCTCTCGTCTACTCTTCGAAGACTTGTAAAAACGATGCCCGTGAATCTTGCTAGTTTCGATCTAAAACGATGTATCCCGTTGTTTTGAGCCGGAATACAAGTCTTCGCGCAGTTCTGAGAGAAAAAGTTTACACCTTTCTCTCGTCCACTCTTCGACGACTTGTAAAATCGATGCTCGTGAATCTTGCTAGTTTCGACCTTAAAGGATGTATCCCGTTGTTTTGAGCCGGAATACAAGTTTTCGCGCAGTTCTGAGAGAAAAAGTTTACACCTTTCTCTCGTCTACTCTTCGAAGACTTGTAAAAACGATGCCCGTGAATCTTGCTAGTTTCGATCTAAAACGATGTATCCCGTTGTTTTGAGCCGGAATACAAGTTTTCGCGCAGTTCTGAAAGAAAAAGTTCACACCTTTCTCTCGTCTACTCTTCGAAGACTTGTAAAATCAATGCCCGTGAATCTTGCTAGTTTCGATCTAAAACAATGTATCTCGTTGATTTGAGCCGTAATACAAGTTTTCGCGCAGTTCTGAGAGAAAAAGTTTACACCTTTCTCTCGTCCACTATTAGACGACTTGTAAAATCGATGCTCGTGAATCTTGCTAGTTTAGATCTAAAACAATGTATCCCGTTGTTTTGAGCCGGAATACAAGTTTTCGCGCAGTTCTGAGAGAAAAAGTTTACACCTTTCTCTCGTGTACTCTTTGACGACTTGTAAAATCGATGCTCGTGAATATTGCTCGTTTCGATCTACAACGATGTATCTCGTTGTTTTGAGCTGGAATAGAAGTTTTCGCGCAGTTCTGAGAGAAAAAGTTTACACCTTTCTCTCGTCTACTATTCGACGACTTGTAAAATCGATGCTCGTGAATCTTGCTAGTTTCGATCTAAAACGATGAATCTCGTTGTTTTGAGCCGGAATACAAGTTTTCGCGCAGTTTTGAGAGAAAAAGTTTCCACCTTTCTCTCGAGTACTCTTCGACAACTTGTAAAATCGATGCTCGTGAATCTTGCTAGTTTCGATCTAAAACGATGTATCCCGTTGTTTTGAGCCGGAATACAAGTTTTTGCGCAGTTCTGAGAGAAAAAGTTTACAGTTTTCTCTCGTCTACTCTTCGAGGACTTGTAAAATCGATGCTCGTGAATCTTGCTAGTTTCGATCTAAAACGATGAATCCTGTTGTTTTGAGCCGGAATACAAGTTTTCGCGCAGTTCTGAGAGAAAAAGTTTACACCTTTCTCTCGTCTACTCTTCGACGACTTGTAAAATCGATGCTCGTGAATCTTGCTAGTTTCGATCTAAAACGATGTATCCCGTTGTTTTGAGCCGGAATACAAGTTTTCGTGCAGTTCAGAGAGAAAAAGTTTACACCTTTCTCTCGTCTACTCTTCGACGACTTGTAAAATCGATGCTCGTGAATCTTGCTAGTTTCGATCTAAAACGATGTATTCCGTTGTTTTGAGCCGGAGTACAAGTTTTCGCGCAGTTCTGAGAGAAAAAGTTTACACCTTTCTCTCGTCTACTCTTCGACGACTTGTAAAATCGATGCTCGTGAATCTTGCTAGTTTCGATCTAAAACGATGTATTCCGTTGTTTTGAGCCGGAGTACAAGTTTTCGCGCAGTTCTGAGAGAAAAAGTTTACACCTTTCTCTCGTCTACTCTTCGACGACTTGTAAAATTGATGCTCGTGAATCTTGCTAGTTTCGATCTAAAACGATGTATCCCGTTGTTTTGAGCCGGAATACACGTTTTCTTGCAGTTCTGAGAGAAAAAGTTTACACCTTTCTCTCGTCTACTCTTCGACGACTTGTAAAATCGATGCTCGTGAATCTTGCTAGTTTCGATCTAAAACGATGTATTCCGTTGTTTTGAGCCGGAGTACAAGTTTTCGCGCAGTTCTGAGAGAAAAAGTTTACACCTTTCTCTCGTCTACTCTTCGACGACTTGTAAAATCGATGCTCGTGAATCTGGCTAGTTTCGATCTAAAACGATGTATCCCGTTGTTTTGAGCCGGAATACAAGTTTTCGCGCAGCTCTGAAAGAAAAAGTTTACACATTTCTCTCGTCTACTCTTCGACGACCTGTAAAATCGATGCTCGTGAATCTTGCTAGTTTCGATCTAAAACGATGTATTCCGTTGTTTTGAGCCGGAATACAAGTCTTCGCGCAGTTCTGAGAGAAAAAGTTTACACCTTTCTCTCGTCCACTGTTCGACGACTTGTAAAATCGATGCTCGTGAATCTTGCTAGTTTCGACCTAAAACGATGTATCCCGTTGTTTTGAGCCGGAATACAAGTTTTCGCGCAGTTCTGAGAGAAAAAGTTTACACCTTTTTCTCGTCTACTCTTCGAAAACTTGTAAAAACGATGCCCGTGAATCTTGCTAGTTTCGATCTAAAACGATGTATCCCGTTGTTTTGAGCCGGAATACAAGTCTTCGCGCAGTTCTGAGAGAAAAAGTTTACACCTTTCTCTCGTCCACTCTTCGACGACTTGTAAAATCGATGCTCGTGAATCTTGCTAGTTTCGACCTAAAACGATGTATCCCGTTGTTTTGAGCCGGAATACAAGTTTTCGCGCAGTTCTGAGAGAAAAAGTTTACACCTTTCTCTCGTCTACTCTTCGAAGACTTGTAAAAACGATGCCCGTGAATCTTGCTAGTTTCGATCTAAAACGATGTATCCCGTTGTTTTGAGCCGGAATACAAGTTTTCGCGCAGTTCTGAAAGAAAAAGTTCACACCTTTCTCTCGTCTACTCTTCGAAGACTTGTAAAATCAATGCCCGTGAATCTTGCTAGTTTCGATCTAAAACGATGTATCTCGTTGTTTTGAGCCGTAATACAAGTTTTCGCACAGTTCTGAGAGAAAAAGTTTACACCTTTCTCTCGTCCACTATTAGACGACTTGTAAAATCGATGCTCGTGAATCTTGCTAGTTTAGATCTAAAACAATGTATCCCGTTGTTTTGAGCCGGAATACAAGTTTTCGCGCAGTTCTGAGAGAAAAAGTTTACACCTTTCTCTCGTGTACTCTTTGACGACTTGTAAAATCGATGCTCGTGAATCTTGCTAGTTTCGATCTAAAACGATGTATCCCGTTGTTTTGAGCCGGAATACAAGTTTTCGCGCAGCTCTGAAAGAAAAAGTTTACACATTTCTCTCGTCTACTCTTCGACGACCTGTAAAATCGATGCTCGTGAATCTTGCTAGTTTCGATCTAAAACGATGTATTCCGTTGTTTTGAGCCGGAATACGAGTCTTCGCGCATTTCTGAGAGAAAAAGTTTACACCTTTCTCTCGTCCACTCTTCGACGACTTGTAAAATCGATGCTCTTGAATCTTGCTAGTTTCGACCTAAAACGATGTATCCCGTTGTTTTGAGCCGGAATACAAGTTTTCGCGCAGTTCTGAGAGAAAAAGTTTACACCTTTCTCTCGTCTACTCTTCGAAGACTTGTAAAATCGATGCCCGTGAATCTTGCTAGTTTCGATCTAAAACGATGTATCCCGTTGTTTTGAGCCGGAATACAAGTTTTCGCGCAGTTCTGAAAGAAAACGTTTACACCTTTCTCTCGTCTACTCTTCGAAGACTTGTAAAATCAATGCCCGTGAATCTTGCGAGTTTCGATCTAAAACGATGTATCTCGTTGTTTTGAGCCGTAATACAAGTTTTCGCGCAGTTCTGAGAGAAAAAGTTTACACCTTTCTCTCGTCCACTATTCGACGACTTGTAAAATCGATGCTCGTGAATCTTGCTAGTTTAGATCTAAAACAATGTATCCCGTTGTTTTTAGCCGGAATACAAGTTTTCGCGCAGTTCTGAGAGAAAAAGTTTACACCTTTCTCTCGTGTACTCTTTGACGACTTGTAAAATCGATGCTCGTGAATCTTGCTAGTTTCGATCTTCAACGATGTATCTCGTTGTTTTGAGCTGGAATAGAAGTTTTCGCGCAGTTCTGAGAGAAAAAGTTTACACCTTTCTCTCGTCTACTATTCGACTACTTGTAAAATCGATGCTCGTGAATCTTGCTAGTTTTGATCTAAAACGATGTATTTCGTTGTTATGAGCCGGAATACAAGTTTTCGCGCAGTTCTGAGAGAAAAAGTTTACACCTTTCTCTCGTCCACTCTTCGACGACTTGTAAAATCGATGCTCGTGAATCTTGCTAGTTTCGACCTAAAACGATGTATCCCGTTGTTTTGCGCCGGAATACAAGTTTTCGCGCAGTTCTGAGAGAAAAAGTTTACACCTTTCTCTCGTCTACTCTTCGACGACTTGTAAAATCGATGCTCGTGAATCTTGCTAGTTTCGATCTAAAACAATGTATCCCGTTGTTTTGAGCCGGAATACAAGTTTTCGTGCAGTTCTGAGAGAAAAAGTTTACACCTTTCTCTCGTCTACTCTTCGACGACTTGTAAAATCGATGCTCGTGAATCTTGCTAGTTTCGATCTAAAACGATGTATTCCGTTGTTTTGAGCCGGAGTACAAGTTTTCGCGCAGTTCTGAGAGAAAAAGTTTACACCTTTCTCTCGTCTACTCTTCGACGACTTGTAAAATCGATGCTCGTGAATCTGGCTAGTTTCGATCTAAAACGATGTATCCCGTTGTTTTGAGCCGGAATACAAGTTTTCGCGCAGCTCTGAAAGAAAAAGTTTACACATTTCTCTCGTCTACTCTTCGACGACCTGTAAAATCGATGCTCGTGAATCTTGCTAGTTTCGATCTAAAACGATGTATCTCGTTGTTTTGAGCCGTAATACAAGTTTTCGCGCAGTTCTGAGAGAAAAAGTTTACACCTTTCTCTCGTCCACTATTAGACGACTTGTAAAATCGATGCTCGTGAATCTTGCTAGTTTAGATCTAAAACAATGTATCCCGTTGTTTTGAGCCGGAATACAAGTTTTCGCGCAGTTCTGAGAGAAAAAGTTTACACCTTTCTCTCGTGTACTCTTTGACGACTTGTAAAATCGATGCTCGTGAATCTTGCTAGTTTCGATCTAAAACGATGTATCCCGTTGTTTTGAGCCGGAATACAAGTTTTCGCGCAGCTCTGAAAGAAAAAGTTTACACATTTCTCTCGTCTACTCTTCGACGACCTGTAAAATCGATGCTCGTGAATCTTGCTAGTTTCGATCTAAAACGATGTATTCCGTTGTTTTGAGCCGGAATACAAGTCTTCGCGCAGTTCTGAGAGAAAAAGTTTACACCTTTCTCTCGTCCACTCTTCGACGACTTGTAAAATCGATGCTCTTGAATCTTGCTAGTTTCGACCTAAAACGATGTATCCCGTTGTTTTGAGCCGGAATACAAGTTTTCGCGCAGTTCTGAGAGAAAAAGTTTACACCTTTCTCTCGTCTACTCTTCGAAGACTTGTAAAATCGATGCCCGTGAATCTTGCTAGTTTCGATCTAAAACGATGTATCCCGTTGTTTTGAGCCGGAATACAAGTTTTCGCGCAGTTCTGAAAGAAAACGTTTACACCTTTCTCTCGTCTACTCTTCGAAGACTTGTAAAATCAATGCCCGTGAATCTTGCGAGTTTCGATCTAAAACGATGTATCTCGTTGTTTTGAGCCGTAATACAAGTTTTCGCGCAGTTCTGAGAGAAAAAGTGTACACCTTTCTCTCGTCCACTATTCGACGACTTGTAAAATCGATGCTCGTGAATCTTGCTAGTTTAGATCTAAAACAATGTATCCCGTTGTTTTTAGCCGGAATACAAGTTTTCGCGCAGTTCTGAGAGAAAAAGTTTACACCTTTCTCTCGTGTACTCTTTGACGACTTGTAAAATCGATGCTCGTGAATCTTGCTAGTTTCGATCTTCAACGATGTATCTCGTTGTTTTGAGCTGGAATAGAAGTTTTCGCGCAGTTCTGAGAGAAAAAGTTTACACCTTTCTCTCGTCTACTATTCGACTACTTGTAAAATCGATGCTCGTGAATCTTGCTAGTTTTGATCTAAAACGATGTATTTCGTTGTTATGAGCCGGAATACAAGTTTTCGCGCAGTTCTGAGAGAAAAAGTTTACACCTTTCTCTCGTCCACTCTTCGACGACTTGTAAAATCGATGCTCGTGAATCTTGCTAGTTTCGACCTAAAACGATGTATCCCGTTGTTTTGCGCCGGAATACAAGTTTTCGCGCAGTTCTGAGAGAAAAAGTTTACACCTTTCTCTCGTCTACTCTTCGACGACTTGTAAAATCGATGCTCGTGAATCTTGCTAGTTTCGATCTAAAACAATGTATCCCGTTGTTTTGAGCCGGAATACAAGTTTTCGTGCAGTTCTGAGAGAAAAAGTTTACACCTTTCTCTCGTCTACTCTTCGACGACTTGTAAAATCGATGCTCGTGAATCTTGCTAGTTTCGATCTAAAACGATGTATTCCGTTGTTTTGAGCCGGAGTACAAGTTTTCGCGCAGTTCTGAGAGAAAAAGTTTACACCTTTCTCTCGTCTACTCTTCGACGACTTGTAAAATCGATGCTCGTGAATCTGGCTAGTTTCGATCTAAAACGATGTATCCCGTTGTTTTGAGCCGGAATACAAGTTTTCGCGCAGCTCTGAAAGAAAAAGTTTACACATTTCTCTCGTCTACTCTTCGACGACCTGTAAAATCGATGCTCGTGAATCTTGCTAGTTTCGATCTAAAACGATGTATTCCGTTGTTTTGAGCCGGAATACAAGTCTTCGCGCAGTTCTGAGAGAAAAAGTTTACACCTTTCTCTCGTCCACTGTTCGACGACTTGTAAAATCGATGCTCGTGAATCTTGCTAGTTTCGACCTAAAACGATGTATCCCGTTGTTTTGAGCCGGAATACAAGTTTTCGCGCAGTTCTGAGAGAAAAAGTTTACACCTTTCTCTCGTCTACTCTTCGAAGACTTGTAAAAACGATGCCCGTGAATCTTGCTAGTTTCGATCTAAAACGATGTATCCCGTTGTTTTGAGCCGGAATACAAGTCTTCGCGCAGTTCTGAGAGAAAAAGTTTACACCTTTCTCTCGTCCACTCTTCGACGACTTGTAAAATCGATGCTCGTGAATCTTGCTAGTTTCGACCTAAAAGGATGTATCCCGTTGTTTTGAGCCGGAATACAAGTTTTCGCGCAGTTCTGAGAGAAAAAGTTTACACCTTTCTCTCGTCTACTCTTCGAAGACTTGTAAAAACGATGCCCGTGAATCTTGCTAGTTTCGATCTAAAACGATGTATCCCGTTGTTTTGAGCCGGAATACAAGTTTTCGCACAGTTCTGAAAGAAAAAGTTCACACCTTTCTCTCGTCTACTCTTCGAAGACTTGTAAAATCAATGCCCGTGAATCTTGCTAGTTTCGATCTAAAACAATGTATCTCGTTGATTTGAGCCGTAATACAAGTTTTCGCGCAGTTCTGAGAGATAAAGTTTACACCTTTCTCTCGTCCACTATTAGACGACTTGTAAAATCGATGCTCGTGAATCTTGCTAGTTTAGATCTAAAACAATGTATCCCGTTGTTTTGAGCCGGAATACAAGTTTTCGCGCAGTTCTGAGAGAAAAAGTTTACACCTTTCTCTCGTGTACTCTTTGACGACTTGTAAAATCGATGCTAGTGAATATTGCTCGTTTCGATCTACAACGATGTATCTCGTTGTTTTGAGCTGGAATAGAAGTTTTCGCGCAGTTCTGAGAGAAAAAGTTTACACCTTTCTCTCGTCTACTATTCGACGACTTGTAAAATCGATGCTCGTGAATCTTGCTAGTTTCGATCTAAAACGATGAATCTCGTTGTTTTGAGCCGGAATACAAGTTTTCGCGCAGTTTTGAGAGAAAAAGTTTCCACCTTTCTCTCGAGTACTCTTCGACAACTTGTAAAATCGATGCTCGTGAATCTTGCTAGTTTCGATCTAAAACGATGTATCCCGTTGTTTTGAGCCGGAATACAAGTTTTTGCGCTGTTCTGAGAGAAAAAGTTTACAGTTTTCTCTCGTCTACTCTTCGAGGACTTGTAAAATCGATGCTCGTGAATCTTGCTAGTTTCGATCTAAAACGATGAATCCTGTTGTTTTGAGCCGGAATACAAGTTTTCGCGCAGTTCTGAGAGAAAAAGTTTACACCTTTCTCTCGTCTACTCTTCGACGACTTGTAAAATCGATGCTCGTGAATCTTGCTAGTTTCGATCTAAAACGATGTATCCCGTTGTTTTGAGCCGGAATACAAGTTTTCGTGCAGTTCAGAGAGAAAAAGTTTACACCTTTCTCTCGTCTACTCTTCGACGACTTGTAAAATCGATGCTCGTGAATCTTGCTAGTTTCGATCTAAAACGATGTATTCCGTTGTTTTGAGCCGGAGTACAAGTTTTCGCGCAGTTCTGAGAGAAAAAGTTTACACCTTTCTCTCGTCTACTCTTCGACGACTTGTAAAATCGATGCTCGTGAATCTTGCTAGTTTCGATCTAAAACGATGTATCCCGTTGTTTTGAGCCGGAATACAAGTTTTCGCGCAGTTCTGAAAGAAAAAGTTTACACATTTCTCTCGTCTACTCTTCGACGACCTGTAAAATCGATGCTCGTGAATCTTGCTAGTTTCGATCTAAAACGATGTATTCCGTTGTTTTGAGCCGGAATACAAGTTTTCGCGCAGTTCTGAGAGAAAAAGTTTACACCTTTCTCTCGTCCACTCTTCGACGACTTGTAAAATCGATGCTCGTGAATCTTGCTAGTTTCGACCTAAAACGATGTATCCCGTTGTTTTGAGCCGGAATACAAGTTTTTGCGCAGTTCTGAGAGAAAAAGGTTACACCTTTCTCTCGTCTACTCTTTGACGACTTGTAAAATCGATGCTCGTGAATCTTGCTAGTTTCGATCTACAACGATGTATCTCGTTGTTTTGAGCTGGAATAGAAGTTTTCGCGCAGTTCTGAGAGAAAACGTTTACACCTTTCTCTCGTCTACTATTCGACGACTTGTAAAATCGATGCTCGTGAATCTTGCTAGTTTCGATCTAAAACGATGAATCTCGTTGTTTTGAGCCGGAATACAAGTTTTCGCGCAGTTTTGAGAGAAAAAGTTTCCACCTTTCTCTCGAGTACTCTTCGACGACTTGTAAAATCGATGCTCGTGATTCTTGCTAGTTTCGATCTAAAACGATGTATCCCGTTGTTTTGAGCCGGAATGCAAGTTTTCGTGCAGTTCTGAGAGAAAAAGTTTACACCTTTCTCTCGTCTACTCTTCGACGACTTGTAAAATCGATCCCCGTGAATCTTGCTAGTTTCGATCTAAAACGATGTATTCCGTTGTTTTGAGCCGGAGTACAAGTTTTCGCGCAGTTCTGAGAGAAAAAGTTTACACCTTTCTCTCGTCTACTCTTCGACGACTTGTAAAATCGATGCTAGTGAATCTTGCTAGTTTCGATCTAAAACGATGTATCCCGTTGTTTTGAGCCGGAATACAAGTTTTCGCGCAGATCTGAAAGAAAAAGTTTACACATTTCTCTCGTCTACTCTTCGACGACCTGTAAAATCGATGCTCGTGAATCTTGCTAGTTTCGATTTAAAACGATGTATTCCGTTGTTTTGAGCCGGAATACAAGTTTTCGCGCAGTTCTGAGAGAAAAAGTTTACACCTTTCTCTCGTCCACTCTTCGACGACTTGTAAAATCGATGCTCGTGAATCTTGCTAGTTTCGACCTAAAACGATGTATCCCGTTGTTTTGAGCCGGAATACAAGTTTTCGCGCAGTTCTGAGAGAAAAAGTTTACACCTTTCTCTCGTCTACTCTTCGACGACTTGTAAAATCGATGCTCGTGAATCTTGCTAGTTTCGATCTAAAACGATGTATTCCGTTGTTTTGAGCCGGAGTACAAGTTTTCGCGCAGTTCTGAGAGAAAAAGTTTACACCTTTCTCTCGTCTACTCTTCGACGACTTGTAAAATCGATGCTAGTGAATCTTGCTAGTTTCGATCTAAAACGATGTATCCCGTTGTTTTGAGCCGGAATACAAGTTTTCGCGCAGATCTGAAAGAAAAAGTTTACACATTTCTCTCGTCTACTCTTCGACGACCTGTAAAATCGATGCTCGTGAATCTTGCTAGTTTCGATTTAAAACGATGTATTCCGTTGTTTTGAGCCGGAATACAAGTTTTCGCGCAGTTCTGAGAGAAAAAGTTTACACCTTTCTCTCGTCCACTCTTCGACGACTTGTAAAATCGATGCTCGTGAATCTTGCTAGTTTCGACCTAAAACGATGTATCCCGTTGTTTTGAGCCGGAATACAAGTTTTCGCGCAGTTCTGAGAGAAAAAGTTTACACCTTTCTCTCGTCTACTCTTCGACGACTTGTAAAATCGATGCTCGTGAATCTTGCTAGTTTCGATCTAAAACGATGTATTCCGTTGTTTTGAGCCGGAGTACAAGTTTTCGCGCAGTTCTGAGAGAAAAAGTTTACACCTTTCTCTCGTCTACTCTTCGACGACTTGTAAAATCGATGCTCGTGAATCTTGCTAGTTTCGATCTAAAACGATGTATCCCGTTGTTTTGAGCCGGAATACAAGTTTTCGCGCAGTTCTGAAAGAAAAAGTTTACACATTTCTCTCGTCTACTCTTCGACGACCTGTAAAATCGATGCTCGTGAATCTTGCTAGTTTCGATCTAAAACGATGTATTCCGTTGTTTTGAGCCGGAATACAAGTTTTCGCGCAGTTCTGAGAGAAAAAGTTTACACCTTTCTCTCGTCCACTCTTCGACGACTTGTAAAATCGATGCTCGTGAATCTTGCTAGTTTCGACCTAAAACGATGTATCCCGTTGTTTTGAGCCGGAATACAAGTTTTTGCGCAGTTCTGAGAGAAAAAGGTTACACCTTTCTCTCGTCTACTCTTTGACGACTTGTAAAATCGATGCTCGTGAATCTTGCTAGTTTCGATCTACAACGATGTATCTCGTTGTTTTGAGCTGGAATAGAAGTTTTCGCGCAGTTCTGAGAGAAAACGTTTACACCTTTCTCTCGTCTACTATTCGACGACTTGTAAAATCGATGCTCGTGAATCTTGCTAGTTTCGATCTAAAACGATGAATCTCGTTGTTTTGAGCCGGAATACAAGTTTTCGCGCAGTTTTGAGAGAAAAAGTTTCCACCTTTCTCTCGAGTACTCTTCGACGACTTGTAAAATCGATGCTCGTGATTCTTGCTAGTTTCGATCTAAAACGATGTATCCCGTTGTTTTGAGCCGGAATGCAAGTTTTCGTGCAGTTCTGAGAGAAAAAGTTTACACCTTTCTCTCGTCTACTCTTCGACGACTTGTAAAATCGATGCCCGTGAATCTTGCTAGTTTCGATCTAAAACGATGTATTCCGTTGTTTTGAGCCGGAGTACAAGTTTTCGCGCAGTTCTGAGAGAAAAAGTTTACACCTTTCTCTCGTCTACTCTTCGACGACTTGTAAAATCGATGCTAGTGAATCTTGCTAGTTTCGATCTAAAACGATGTATCCCGTTGTTTTGAGCCGGAATACAAGTTTTCGCGCAGATCTGAAAGAAAAAGTTTACACATTTCTCTCGTCTACTCTTCGACGACCTGTAAAATCGATGCTCGTGAATCTTGCTAGTTTCGATTTAAAACGATGTATTCCGTTGTTTTGAGCCGGAATACAAGTTTTCGCGCAGTTCTGAGAGAAAAAGTTTACACCTTTCTCTCGTCCACTCTTCGACGACTTGTAAAATCGATGCTCGTGAATCTTGCTAGTTTCGACCTAAAACGATGTATCCCGTTGTTTTGAGCCGGAATACAAGTTTTCGCGCAGTTCTGAGAGAAAAAGTTTACACCTTTCTCTCGTCTACTCTTCGACGACTTGTAAAATCGATGCTCGTGAATCTTGCTAGTTTCGATCTAAAACGATGTATTCCGTTGTTTTGAGCCGGAGTACAAGTTTTCGCGCAGTTCTGAGAGAAAAAGTTTACACCTTTCTCTCGTCTACTCTTCGACGACTTGTAAAATCGATGCTAGTGAATCTTGCTAGTTTCGATCTAAAACGATGTATCCCGTTGTTTTGAGCCGGAATACAAGTTTTCGCGCAGATCTGAAAGAAAAAGTTTACACATTTCTCTCGTCTACTCTTCGACGACCTGTAAAATCGATGCTCGTGAATCTTGCTAGTTTCGATTTAAAACGATGTATTCCGTTGTTTTGAGCCGGAATACAAGTTTTTGCGCAGTTCTGAGAGAAAAAGTTTACACCTTTCTCTCGTCCACTCTTCGACGACTTGTAAAATCGATGCTCGTGAATCTTGCTAGTTTCGACCTAAAACGATGTATCCCGTTGTTTTGAGCCGGAATACAAGTTTTCGCGCAGTTCTGAGAGAAAAAGTTTACACCTTTCTCTCGTCTACTCTTCGACGACATGTAAAATCGATGCTCGTGAATCTTGCTAGTTTCGATCTAAAACGATGTATTCGTTGTTTTGAGCCGGAATACAAGCTTTCGCGCAGTTCTGAGAGAAAAAGTTTACACCTTTCTCTCGTCTACTCTTCGACGACCTGTAAAATCGATGCTCGTGAATCTTGCTAGTTTCGATCTAAAACGATGTATCCCGTTCTTTTGAGCCGGAATGCAAGTTTTCGTGCAGTTCTGAGAGAAAAAGTTTACACCTTTCTCTCGTCTACTCTTTGAAGACTTGTAAAATCAATGCCCGTGAATCTTGCTAGTTTCGATCTAAAACGATGTATCTCTTTGTTTGGAGCCGTAATACAAGTTTTCGCGCAGTTCTGAGAGAAAAAGTTTACACCTTTCTCTCGTCCACTATTCGACGACTTGTAAAATCGATGCTCGTGAATCTTGCTAGTTTAGATCTAAAACAATGTATCCCGTTGTTTTGAGCCGGAATACAAGCTTTCGCGCAGTTCTGAGAGAAAAAGTTTACACCGTTCTCTCGTCTACTCTTCGACGACCTGTAAAATCGATGCTCGTGAATCTTGCTAGTTTCGATCTAAAACGATGTATCCCGTTGTTTTGAGCCGGAATGCAAGTTTTCGTGCAGTTCTGAGAGAAAAAGTTTACACCTTTCTCTCGTCTACTCTTCGACGACTTGTAAAATCGATGCCCGTGAATCTTGCTAGTTTCGATCTAAAACGATGTATTCCGTTGTTTTGAGCCGGAGTACAAGTTTTCGCGCAGTTCTGAGAGAAAACGTTTACACCTTTCTCTCGTCTACTCTTCGACGACTTGTAAAATCGATGCTAGTGAATCTTGCTAGTTTCGATCTAAAACGATGTATCCCGTTGTTTTGAGCCGGAATACAAGTTTTCGCGCAGTTCTGAAAGAAAAAGTTTACACATTTCTCTCGTCTACTCTTCGACGACCTGTAAAATCGATGCTCGTGAATCTTGCTAGTTTCGATCTAAAACGATGTATTCCGTTGTTTTGAGCCGGAATACAAGTTTTCGCGCAGTTCTGAGAGAAAAAGTTTACACCTTTCTCTCGTCCACTCTTCGACGACTTGTAAAATCGATGCTCGTGAATCTTGCTAGTTTCGATCTAAAACGATGTATCCCGTTGTTTTGAGCCGGAATACAAGTTTTTGCGCTGTTCTGAGAGAAAAAGTTTACAGTTTTCTCTCGTCTACTCTTCGAGGACTTGTAAAATCGATGCTCGTGAATCTTGCTAGTTTCGATCTAAAACGATGAATCCTGTTGTTTTGAGCCGGAATACAAGTTTTCGCGCAGTTCTGAGAGAAAAAGTTTACACCTTTCTCTCGTCTACTCTTCGACGACTTGTAAAATCGATGCTCGTGAATCTTGCTAGTTTCGATCTAAAACGATGTATCCCGTTGTTTTGAGCCGGAATACAAGTTTTCGTGCAGTTCAGAGAGAAAAAGTTTACACCTTTCTCTCGTCTACTCTTCGACGACTTGTAAAATCGATGCTCGTGAATCTTGCTAGTTTCGATCTAAAACGATGTATTCCGTTGTTTTGAGCCGGAGTACAAGTTTTCGCGCAGTTCTGAGAGAAAAAGTTTACACCTTTCTCTCGTCTACTCTTCGACGACTTGTAAAATCGACGCTCGTGAATCTTGCTAGTTTCGATCTAAAACGATGTATCCCGTTGTTTTGAGCCGGAATACAAGTTTTCGCGCAGTTCTGAAAGAAAAAGTTTACACATTTCTCTCGTCTACTCTTCGACGACCTGTAAAATCGATGCTCGTGAATCTTGCTAGTTTCGATCTAAAACGATGTATTCCGTTGTTTTGAGCCGGAATACAAGTTTTCGCGCAGTTCTGAGAGAAAAAGTTTACACCTTTCTCTCGTCCACTCTTCGACGACTTGTAAAATCGATGCTCGTGAATCTTGCTAGTTTCGACCTAAAACGATGTATCCCGTTGTTTTGAGCCGGAATACAAGTTTTTGCGCAGTTCTGAGAGAAAAAGGTTACACCTTTCTCTCGTCTACTCTTTGACGACTTGTAAAATCGATGCTCGTGAATCTTGCTAGTTTCGATCTACAACGATGTATCTCGTTGTTTTGAGCTGGAATAGAAGTTTTCGCGCAGTTCTGAGAGAAAACGTTTACACCTTTCTCTCGTCTACTATTCGACGACTTGTAAAATCGATGCTCGTGAATCTTGCTAGTTTCGATCTAAAACGATGAATCTCGTTGTTTTGAGCCGGAATACAAGTTTTCGCGCAGTTTTGAGAGAAAAAGTTTCCACCTTTCTCTCGAGTACTCTTCGACGACTTGTAAAATCGATGCTCGTGATTCTTGCTAGTTTCGATCTAAAACGATGTATCCCGTTGTTTTGAGCCGGAATGCAAGTTTTCGTGCAGTTCTGAGAGAAAAAGTTTACACCTTTCTCTCGTCTACTCTTCGACGACTTGTAAAATCGATGCCCGTGAATCTTGCTAGTTTCGATCTAAAACGATGTATTCCGTTGTTTTGAGCCGGAGTACAAGTTTTCGCGCAGTTCTGAGAGAAAAAGTTTACACCTTTCTCTCGTCTACTCTTCGACGACTTGTAAAATCGATGCTAGTGAATCTTGCTAGCTTCGATCTAAAACGATGTATCCCGTTGTTTTGAGCCGGAATACAAGTTTTCGCGCAGATCTGAAAGAAAAAGTTTACACATTTCTCTCGTCTACTCTTCGACGACCTGTAAAATCGATGCTCGTGAATCTTGCTAGTTTCGATCTAAAACGATGTATTCCGTTGTTTTGAGCCGGAATACAAGTTTTCGCGCAGTTCTGAGAGAAAAAGTTTACACCTTTCTCTCGTCCACTCTTCGACGACTTGTAAAATCGATGCTCGTGAATCTTGCTAGTTTCGACCTAAAACGATGTATCCCGTTGTTTTGAGCCGGAATACAAGTTTTCGCGCAGTTCTGAGAGAAAAAGTTTACACCTTTCTCTCGTCTACTCTTCGACGACTTGTAAAATCGATGCTCGTGAATCTTGCTAGTTTCGATCTAAAACGATGTATTCGTTGTTTTGAGCCGGAATACAAGCTTTCGCGCAGTTCTGAGAGAAAAAGTTTACACCTTTCTCTCGTCTACTCTTCGACGACCTGTAAAATCGATGCTCGTGAATCTTGCTAGTTTCGATCTAAAACGATGTATCCCGTTCTTTTGAGCCGGAATGCAAGTTTTCGTGCAGTTCTGAGAGAAAAAGTTTACACCTTTCTCTCGTCTACTCTTTGAAGACTTGTAAAATCAATGCCCGTGAATCTTGCTAGTTTCGATCTAAAACGATGTATCTCTTTGTTTGGAGCCGTAATACAAGTTTTCGCGCAGTTCTGAGAGAAAAAGTTTACACCTTTCTCTCGTCCACTATTCGACGACTTGTAAAATCGATGCTCGTGAATCTTGCTAGTTTAGATCTAAAACAATGTATCCCGTTGTTTTGAGCCGGAATACAAGCTTTCGCGCAGTTCTGAGAGAAAAAGTTTACACCTTTCTCTCGTCTACTCTTCGACGACCTGTAAAATCGATGCTCGTGAATCTTGCTAGTTTCGATCTAAAACGATGTATCCCGTTGTTTTGAGCCGGAATGCAAGTTTTCGTGCAGTTCTGAGAGAAAAAGTTTACACCTTTCTCTCGTCTACTCTTCGACGACTTGTAAAATCGATGCCCGTGAATCTTGCTAGTTTCGATCTAAAACGATGTATTCCGTTGTTTTGAGCCGGAGTACAAGTTTTCGCGCAGTTCTGAGAGAAAACGTTTACACCTTTCTCTCGTCTACTCTTCGACGACTTGTAAAATCGATGCTAGTGAATCTTGCTAGTTTCGATCTAAAACGATGTATCCCGTTGTTTTGAGCCGGAATACAAGTTTTCGCGCAGTTCTGAAAGAAAAAGTTTACACATTTCTCTCGTCTACTCTTCGACGACCTGTAAAATCGATGCTCGTGAATCTTGCTAGTTTCGATCTAAAACGATGTATTCCGTTGTTTTGAGCCGGAATACAAATTTTCGCGCAGTTCTGAGAGAAAAAGTTTACACCTTTCTCTCGTCCACTCTTCGACGACTTGTAAAATCGATGCTCGTGAATCTTGCTAGTTTCGACCTAAAACGATGTATCCCGTTGTTTGAGCCGGAATACAAGTTTTCGCGCAGTTCTGAGAGAAAAAGTTTACACCTTTCTCTCGTCTACTCTTCGACGACTTGTAAAATCGATGCTCGTGAATCTTGCTAGTTTCGATCTAAAACGATGTATTCCGTTGTTTTGAGCCGGAATACAAGTTTTCGCGCAGTTCTGAAAGAAAAAGTTTACACCTTTCTCTCGTCTACTCTTTGAAGACTTGTAAAATCAATGCCCGTGAATCTTGCTAGTTTCGATCTAAAACGATGTATCTCGTTGTTTGGAGCCGTAATACAAGTTTTCGCGCAGTTCTGAGAGAAAAAGTTTACACCTTTCTCTCGTCCACTATTCGACGACTTGTAAAATCGATGCTCGTGAATCTTGCTAGTTTAGATCTAAAACAATGTATCCCGTTGTTTTGAGCCGGAATACAAGCTTTCGCGCAGTTCTGAGAGAAAAAGTTTACACCTTTCTCTCGTCTACTCTTCGACGACCTGTAAAATCGATGCTCGTGAATCTTGCTAGTTTCGATCTAAAACGATGTATTCCGTTGTTTTGAGCCGGAATACAAGTTTTCGCGCAGTTCTGAGAGAAAAAGTTTACACCTTTCTCTCGTCCACTCTTCGACGACTTGTAAAATCGATGCTCGTGAATCTTGCTAGTTTTGAACTAAAACGATGTATCCCGTTGTTTTGAGCCGGAATACAAGTTTTCGCGCAGTTCTGAGAGAAAACGTTTACACCTTTCTCTCGTCTACTCTTCGAAGACTTGTAAAATCGATGCCCGTGAATCTTGCTAGTTTCGATCTAAAACGATGTATCCCGTTTTTTTGAGCCGGAATACAAGTTTTGGCGCAGTTCTGAGAGAAAAAGTTTACACCTTTCTCTCGTCTACTCTTCGACGACTTGTAAAATCAATGCTCGTATATCTTGCTAGTTTCGATGTACAACGATGTATCCCGTTGTTTTGAGCTGGAATAGAAGTTTTTCGCGCAGTTCTGAGAGAAAAAGTTTACGCCTCTCTCGTCTACTCTTCGAGTACTTGCAAAATCGATGCTCGTGAATCTTGCTAGTTTCGATCTAAAACGATGTATCCCGTTGTTTTGAGCCGGAATACAAGTTTTCGTGCAGTTCAGAGAGAAAAAGTTTACACCTTTCTCTCGTCTACTCTTCGACGACTTGTAAAATCGATGCTCGTGAATCTTGCTAGTTTCGATCTAAAACAATGTATTCCGTTGTTTTGAGCCGGAGTACAAGTTTTCGCGCAGTTCTGAGAGAAAAAGTTTACACCTTTCTCTCGTCTACTCTTCGACGACTTGTAAAATCGATGCTCGTGAATCTTGCTAGTTTCGATCTAAAACGATGTATCCCGTTGTTTTGAGCCGGAATACAAGTTTTCGCGCAGTTCTGAAAGAAAAAGTTTACACATTTCTCTCGTCTACTCTTCGACGACCTGTAAAATCGATGCTCGTGAATCTTGCTAGTTTCGATCTAAAACGATGTATTCCGTTGTTTTGAGCCGGAATACAAGTTTTCGCGCAGTTCTGAGAGAAAAAGTTTACACCTTTCTCTCGTCCACTCTTCGACGACTTGTAAAATCGATGCTCGTGAATCTTGCTAGTTTCGACCTAAAACGATCTATCCCGTTGTTTTGAGCCGGAATACAAGTTTTCGCGCAGTTCTGAGAGAAAAAGGTTACACCTTTCTCTCGTCTACTCTTCGACGACTTGTAAAATCGATGCTAGTGAATCTTGCTAGTTTCGATCTAAAACGATGTATCCCGTTGTTTTGAGCCGGAATACAAGTTTTCGCGCAGTTCTGAAAGAAAAAGTTTACACATTTCTCTCGTCTACTCTTCGACGACCTGTAAAATCGATGCTCGTGAATCTTGCTAGTTTCGATCTAAAACGATGTATTCCGTTGTTTTGAGCCGGAATACAAGTTTTCGCGCAGTTCTGAGAGAAAAAGTTTACACCTTTCTCTCGTCCACTCTTCGACGACTTGTAAAATCGATGCTCGTGAATCTTGCTAGTTTCGACCTAAAACGATGTATCCCGTTGTTTTGAGCCGGAATACAAGTTTTCGCGCAGTTCTGAGAGAAAAAGTTTACACCTTTCTCTCGTCTACTCTTCGACGACTTGTAAAATCGATGCTCGTGAATCTTGCTAGTTTCGATCTAAAACGATGTATTCCGTTGTTTTGAGCCGGAATACAAGTTTTCGCGCAGTTCTGAAAGAAAAAGTTTACACCTTTCTCTCGTCTACTAATTGAAGACTTGTAAAATCAATGCCCTTGAATCTTGCTAGTTTCGATCTAAAACGATGTATCTCGTTGTTTTGAGCCGTAATACAAGTTTTCGCGCAGTTCTGAAAGAAAAAGTTTACACCTTTCTCTCGTCCACTATTCGACGACTTGTAAAATCGATGCTCGTGAATCTTGCTAGTTTAGATCTAAATGTATCCCGTTGTTTTGAGCCGGAATACAAGCTTTCGCGCAGTTCTGAGAGAAAAAGTTTACACCTTTCTCTCGTCTACTCTTCGACGATTTGTAAAATCGATGCTCGTGAATCTTGCTAGTTTCGATCTAAAACGATGTATTCCGTTGTTTTGAGCCGGAATACAAGTTTTCGCGCAGTTCTGAGAGAAAAAGTTTACACCTTTCTCTCGTCCACTCTTCGACGACTTGTAAAATCGATGCTCGTGAATCTTGCTAGTTTTGAACTAAAACGATGTATCCCGTTGTTTTGAGCCGGAATACAAGTTTTCGCGCAGTTCTGAGAGAAAACGTTTACACCTTTCTCTCGTCTACTCTTCGAAGACTTGTAAAATCGATGCTCGTGAATATTGCTAGTTTCGACCTAAAATGATGTATCCCGTTGTTTTGAGCCGGAATACAAGTTTTCGCGCAGTTCTGAGAAAAAAAGTTTACACCTTTCTCTCGTGGACTCTCCGACGACTTGTAAAATCGATTCTCTTGAATCTTGCTAGTTACGATCTAAAACGATGTACCCCGTTGTTTTGAGCCGGAATACAAGTTTTCGTGCAGTTCTGAGAGAAAAAGTTTACACCTTTCTCTCGTCTACTCTTCGACGACTTGTAAACTCGATGCTCGTGAATCTTGCTAGTTTCGATCTAAAACGATGTATCCCGTTGTTTTGAGCCGGAATACAAGTTTTCGCGCAGTTCTGAAAGAAAATGTTTACACATTTCTCTCGTCTACTCTTCGACGACCTGTAAAATCGATGCTCGTGAATCTTGCTAGTATCGATCTAAAACGATGTATTCCGTTGTTTTGAGCCGGAATACAAGTTTTCGCGCAGTTCTGAGAGAAAAAGTTTACACCTTTCTCTCGTCCACTCTTCGACGACTTGTAAAACCGATGCTCCTGAATCTTGCTAGTTTCGATCTAAAACGATGTATCTCGTTGTTTTGAGCCGTAATGCAAGTTTTCGCGCAGTTCTGAGAGAAAAAGTTTACACCTTTTTCTTGTCCACTATTCGACGACCTGTAAAATCGATGCTCGTGAATCTTGCTAGTTTCGATCTAAAACGATGTATTCCGTTGTTTTGAGCCGGAATACAAGTTTTCGCGCAGTTCTGATAGAAAAAGTTTACACCTTTCTCTCGTCCACTCTTCGACGACTTGTAAAATCGATGCTCGTGAATCTTGCTAGTTTCGACCTAAAACGATGTATCCCGTTGTTTTGAGCCGGAATACAAGTTTTCGCGCAGTTCTGAGAGAAAAAGGTTACACCTTTCTCTCGTCTACTCTTCGACGACTTGCAAAATCGATGCTCGTGAATCTTGCTAGTTTCGATCTAAAACGATGTATCCCGTTGTTTTGAGCCGGAATACAAGTTTTCGCGCAGTTCTGAGAGAAAAAGTTTACACCTTTCTCTCGTGTACTCTTTGACGACTTGTAAAATCGATGCTCGTGAATCTTGCTAGTTTCGATCTACAACGATGTATCTCGTTGTTTTGAGCTGGAATACAAGTTTTCGCGCAGTTTTGAGAGAAAAAGTTTCCACCTTTCTCTCGAGTACTCTTCGACGACTTGTAAAATCGATGCTCGTGATTCTTGCTAGTTTCGATCTAAAACGATGTATCCCGTTGTTTTGAGCCGGAATACAAGTTTTCGAGCAGTTCTGAGAGAAAAAGTTTACACCTTTCTCTCGTCTACTCTTCGACAACTTGTAAAATCGATGCTCGTGAATCTTGCTAGTTTCGATCTAAAACGATGTATTCCGTTGTTTTGAGCCGGAATACAAGTTTTTGCGCAGTTCTGAGAGAAAAAGTTTACAGCTTTCTCTCGTCTACTCTTCGAGGACTTGTAAAATCGATGCTCGTGAATCTTGCTAGTTTCGATCTAAAACGATGAATCCTGTTGTTTTGAGCCGGAATACAAGTTTTCGCGCAGTTCTGAGAGAAAAAGTTTACACCTTTCTCTCGTCTACTCTTCGACGACTTGTAAAATCGATGCTAGTGAATCTTGCTAGTTTCGATCTAAAACGATGTATCCCGTTGTTTTGAGCCGGAATACAAGTTTTCGTGCAGTTCTGAGAGAAAAAGTTTACACCTTTCTCTCGTCTACTCTTCGACGACTTGTAAACTCGATGCTCGTGAATCTTGCTAGTTTCGATCTAAAACGATGTATCCCGTTGTTTTGAGCCGGAATACAAGTTTTCGCGCAGTTCTGAAAGAAAAAGTTTACACATTTCTCTCGTCTACTCTTCGACGACCTGTAAAATCGATGCTCGTGAATCTTGCTAGTATCGATCTAAAACGATGTATTCCGTTGTTTTGAGCCGGAATACAAGTTTTCGCGCAGTTCTGAGAGAAAAAGTTTACACCTTTCTCTCGTCCACTCTTCGACGACTTGTAAAACCGATGCTCGTGAATCTTGCTAGTTTCGATCTAAAACGATGTATCTCGTTGTTTTGAGCCGTAATGCAAGTTTTCGCGCAGTTCTGAGAGAAAAAGTTTACACCTTTTTCTTGTCCACTATTCGACGACCTGTAAAATCGATGCTCGTGAATCTTGCTAGTTTCGATCTAAAACGATGTATTCCGTTGTTTTGAGCCGGAATACAAGTTTTCGCGCAGTTCTGATAGAAAAAGTTTACACCTTTCTCTCGTCCACTCTTCGACGACTTGTAAAATCGATGCTCGTGAATCTTGCTAGTTTCGACCTAAAACGATGTATCCCGTTGTTTTGAGCCGGAATACAAGTTTTCGCGCAGTTCTGAGAGAAAAAGGTTACACCTTTCTCTCGTCTACTCTTCGACGACTTGTAAAATCGATGCTCGTGAATCTTGCTAGTTTCGATCTAAAACGATGTATCCCGTTGTTTTGAGCCGGAATACAAGTTTTCGCGCAGTTCTGAGAGAAAAAGTTTACACCTTTCTCTCGTGTACTCTTTGACGACTTGTAAAATCGATGCTCGTGAATCTTGCTAGTTTCGATCTACAACGATGTATCTCGTTGTTTTGAGCTGGAATACAAGTTTTCGCGCAGTTTTGAGAGAAAAAGTTTCCACCTTTCTCTCGAGTACTCTTCCACGACTTGTAAAATCGATGCTCGTGATTCTTGCTAGTTTCGATCTAAAACGATGTATCCCGTTGTTTTGAGCCGGAATACAAGTTTTTGCGCAGTTCTGAGAGAAAAAGTTTACAGCTTTCTCTCGTCTACTCTTCGAGGACTTGTAAAATCGATGCTCGTGAATCTTGCTAGTTTCCATCTAAAACGATGAATCCTGTTGTTTTGAGCCGGAATACAAGTTTTCGCGCAGTTCTGAGAGAAAAAGTTTACACCTTTCTCTCGTCTACTCTTCGACGACTTGTAAAATCGATGCTAGTGAATCTTGCTAGTTTCGATCTAAAACGATGTATCCCGTTGTTTTGAGCCGGAATACAAGTTTTCGCGCAGTTCTGAAAGAAAAAGTTTACACATTTCTCTCGTCTACTCTTCGACGACCTGTAAAATCGATGCTCGTGAATCTTGCTAGTTTCGATCTAAAACGATGTATTCCGTTGTTTTGAGCCGGAATACAAGTTTTCGCGCAGTTCTGAGAGAAAAAGTTTACACCTTTCTCTCGTGTACTCTTTGACGACTTGTAAAATCGATGCTCGTGAATATTGCTCGTTTCGATCTACAACGATGTATCTTGTTGTTTTGAGCTGGAATAGAAGTTTTCGCGCAGTTCTGAGAGAAAAAGTTTACACCTTTCTCTCGTCTACTATTCGACGACTTGTAAAATCGATGCTCGTGAATCTTGCTAGTTTCAATCTAAAACGATGAATCTCGTTGTTTTGAGCCGCAATACAAGTTTTCGCGCAGTTTTGAGAGAAAAAGTTTCCACCTTTCTCTCGAGTACTCTTCGACAACTTGTAAAATCGATGCTCGTGAATCTTGCTAGTTTCGATCTAAAACGATGTATCCCGTTGTTTTGAGCCGGAATACAAGTTTTTGCGCAGTTCTGAGAGAAAAAGTTTACAGTTTTCTCTCGTCTACTCTACGAGGACTTGTAAAATCGATGCTCGTGAATCTTGCTAGTTTCGATCTAAAACGATGAATCCTGTTGTTTTGAGCCGGAATACAAGTTTTCGCGCAGTTCTGAGAGAAAAAGTTTACACCTTTCTCTCGTCTACTCTTCGACGACTTGTAAAATCGATGCTCGTGAATCTTGCTAGTTTCGATCTAAAACGATGTATCCCGTTGTTTTGAGCCGGAATACAAGTTTTCGTGCAGTTCAGAGAGAAAAAGTTTACACCTTTCTCTCGTCTACTCTTCGACGACTTGTAAAATCGATGCTCGTGAATCTTGCTAGTTTCGATCTAAAACGATGTATTCCGTTGTTCTGAGCCGGAGTACAAGTTTTCGCGCAGTTCTGAGAGAAAAAGTTTACACCTTTCTCTCGTCTACTCTTCGACGACTTGTAAAATCGATGCTCGTGAATCTTGCTAGTTTCGATCTAAAACGATGAATCCAGTTGTTTTGAGCCGGAATACAAGTTTTCGCGCAGTTCTGAGAGAAAAAGTTTACACCTTTCTCTCGTCTACTCTTCGACGAGTTGTAAAATCGATGCTCGTGAATCTTGCTAGTTTCGATCTAAAACGATGTATCCCGTTGTTTTGAGCCGGAATACAAGTTTTCGTGCAGTTCAGAGAGAAAACGTTTGCACCTTTCTCTCGTCTACTCTTCGACGACTTGTAAAATCGATGCTCGTGAATCTTGCTAGTTTCGATCTAAAACGATGTATCCCGTTGTTTTGAGCCGGAATACAAGTTTTCGCGCAGTTCTGAAAGAAAAAGTTTACACATTTCTCTCGTCTACTCTTCGACGACCTGTAAAATCGATGCTCGTGAATCTTGCTAGTTTCGATCTAAAACGATGTATTCCGTTGTTTTGAGCCGGAATACAAGTTTTCGCGCAGTTCTGAGAGAAAAAGTTTACACCTTTCTCTCGTCCACTCTTCGACGACTTGTAAAAACGATGCTCGTGAATCTTGCTAGTTTCGACCTAAAACGATGTATCCCGTTGTTTTGAGCCGGAATACAAGTTTTCGCGCAGTTCTGAGAGAAAAAGGTTACACCTTTCTCTCGTCTACTCTTCGACGACTTGTAAAATCGATGCTAGTGAATCTTGCTAGTTTCGATCTAAAACGATGTATCCCGTTGTTTTGAGCCGGAATACAAGTTTTCGCGCAGTTCTGAAAGAAAAAGTTTACACATTTCTCTCGTCTACTCTTCGACGACCTGTAAAATCGATGCTCGTAAATCTTGCTAGTTTCGATCTAAAACGATGTATTCCGTTGTTTTGAGCCGGAATACAAGTTTTCGCGCAGTTCTGAGAGAAAAAGTTTACACCTTTCTCTCGTCCACTCTTCGACGACTTGTAAAATCGATGCTCGTGAATCTTGCTAGTTTCGACCTAAAACGATGTATCCCGTTGTTTTGAGCCGGAATACAAGTTTTCGCGCAGTTCTGAGAGAAAAAGTTTACACCTTTCTCTCGTCTACTCTTCGACGACTTGTAAAATCGATGCTCGTGAATCTTGCTAGTTTCGATCTAAAACGATGTATTCCGTTGTTTTGAGCCGGAATACAAGTTTTCGCGCAGTTCTGAAAGAAAAAGTTTACACCTTTCTCTCGTCTACTAATTGAAGACTTGTAAAATCAATGCCCTTGAATCTTGCTAGTTTCGATCTAAAACGATGTATCTCGTTGTTTTGAGCCGTAATACAAGTTTTCGCGCAGTTCTGAAAGAAAAAGTTTACACCTTTCTCTCGTCCACTATTCGACGACTTGTAAAATCGATGCTCGTGAATCTTGCTAGTTTAGATCTAAATGTATCCCGTTGTTTTGAGCCGGAATACAAGCTTTCGCGCAGTTCTGAGAGAAAAAGTTTACACCTTTCTCTCGTCTACTCTTCGACGACTTGTAAAATCGATGCTCGTGAATCTTGCTAGTTTCGATCTAAAACGATGTATTCCGTTGTTTTGAGCCGGAATACAAGTTTTCGCGCAGTTCTGAGAGAAAAAGTTTACACCTTTCTCTCGTCCACTCTTCGACGACTTGTAAAATCGATGCTCGTGAATCTTGCTAGTTTTGAACTAAAACGATGTATCCCGTTGTTTTGAGCCGGAATACAAGTTTTCGCGCAGTTCTGAGAGAAAACGTTTACACCTTTCTCTCGTCTACTCTTCGAAGACTTGTAAAATCGATGCTCGTGAATATTGCTAGTTTCGACCTAAAACGATGTATCTCGTTGTTTTCAGCCGTAATGCAAGTTTTCGCGCAGTTCTGAGAGAAAAAGTTTACACCTTTTTCTTGTCCACTATTCGACGACTTGTAAAATCGATGCTCGTGAATCTTGCTAGTTTAGATCTAAATGTATCCCGTTGTTTTGAGCCGGAATACAAGCTTTCGCGCAGTTCTGAGAGAAAAAGTTTACACCTTTCTCTCGTCTACTCTTCGACGACTTGTAAAATCGATGCTCGTGAATCTTGCTAGTTTCGATCTAAAACGATGTATTCCGTTGTTTTGAGCCGGAATACAAGTTTTCGCGCAGTTCTGAGAGAAAAAGTTTACACCTTTCTCTCGTCCACTCTTCGACGACTTGTAAAATCGATGCTCGTGAATCTTGCTAGTTTCGATCTAAAACGATGAATCCTGTTGTTTTGAGCCGGAATACAAGTTTTCGCGCAGTTCTGAGAGAAAAAGTTTACACCTTTCTCTCGTCTACTCTTCGACGACTTGTAAAATCGATGCTCGTGAATCTTGCTAGTTTCGATCTAAAACGATGTATCCCGTTGTTTTGAGCCGGAATACAAGTTTTCGCGCAGTTCTGAGAAAAAAAGTTTACACCTTTCTCTCGTGGACTCTCCGACGACTTGTAAAATCGATTCTCTTGAATCTTGCTAGTTACGATCTAAAACGATGTACCCCGTTGTTTTGAGCCGGAATACAAGTTTTCGTGCAGTTCTGAGAGAAAAAGTTTACACCTTTCTCTCGTCTACTCTTCGACGACTTGTAAACTCGATGCTCGTGAATCTTGCTAGTTTCGATCTAAAACGATGTATCCCGTTGTTTTGAGCCGGAATACAAGTTTTCGCGCAGTTCTGAAAGAAAAAGTTTACACATTTCTCTCGTCTACTCTTCGACGACCTGTAAAATCGATGCTCGTGAATCTTGCTAGTATCGATCTAAAACGATGTATTCCGTTGTTTTGAGCCGGAATACAAGTTTTCGCGCAGTTCTGAGAGAAAAAGTTTACACCTTTCTCTCGTCCACTCTTCGACGACTTGTAAAACCGATGCTCGTGAATCTTGCTAGTTTCGATCTAAAACGATGTATCTCGTTGTTTTCAGCCGTAATGCAAGTTTTCGCGCAGTTCTGAGAGAAAAAGTTTACACCTTTTTCTTGTCCACTATTCGACGACTTGTAAAATCGATGCTCGTGAATCTTGCTAGTTTAGATCTAAATGTATCCCGTTGTTTTGAGCCGGAATACAAGCTTTCGCGCAGTTCTGAGAGAAAAAGTTTACACCTTTCTCTCGTCTACTCTTCGACGACTTGTAAAATCGATGCTCGTGAATCTTGCTAGTTTCGATCTAAAACGATGTATTCCGTTGTTTTGAGCCGGAATACAAGTTTTCGCGCAGTTCTGAGAGAAAAAGTTTACACCTTTCTCTCGTCCACTCTTCGACGACTTGTAAAATCGATGCTCGTGAATCTTGCTAGTTTTGAACTAAAACGATGTATCCCGTTGTTTTGAGCCGGAATACAAGTTTTCGCGCAGTTCTGAGAGAAAACGTTTACACCTTTCTCTCGTCTACTCTTCGAAGACTTGTAAAATCGATGCTCGTGAATATTGCTAGTTTCGACCTAAAACGATGTATCCCGTTGTTTTGAGCCGGAATACAAGTTTTCGCGCAGTTCTGAGAAAAAAAGTTTACACCTTTCTCTCGTGGACTCTCCGACGACTTGTAAAATCGATTCTCTTGAATCTTGCTAGTTACGATCTAAAACGATGTACCCCGTTGTTTTGAGCCGGAATACAAGTTTTCGTGCAGTTCTGAGAGAAAAAGTTTACACCTTTCTCTCGTCTACTCTTCGACGACTTGTAAACTCGATGCTCGTGAATCTTGCTAGTTTCGATCTAAAACGATGTATCCCGTTGTTTTGAGCCGGAATACAAGTTTTCGCGCAGTTCTGAAAGAAAAAGTTTACACATTTCTCTCGTCTACTCTTCGACGACCTGTAAAATCGATGCTCGTGAATCTTGCTAGTATCGATCTAAAACGATGTATTCCGTTGTTTTGAGCCGGAATACAAGTTTTCGCGCAGTTCTGAGAGAAAAAGTTTACACCTTTCTCTCGTCCACTCTTCGACGACTTGTAAAACCGATGCTCGTGAATCTTGCTAGTTTCGATCTAAAACGATGTATCTCGTTGTTTTCAGCCGTAATGCAAGTTTTCGCGCAGTTCTGAGAGAAAAAGTTTACACCTTTTTCTTGTCCACTATTCGACGACCTGTAAAATCGATGCTCGTGAATCTTGCTAGTTTCGATCTAAAACGATGTATTCCGTTGTTTTGAGCCGTAATACAAGTTTTCGCGCAGTTCTGAAAGAAAAAGTTTACACCTTTCTCTCGTCCACTATTCGACGACTTGTAAAATCGATGCTCGTGAATCTTGCTAGTTTCGATCTAAAACGATGTATTCCGTTGTTTTGAGCCGGAATACAAGTTTTCGCGCAGTTCTGAGAGAAAAAGTTTACACCTTTCTCTCGTCCACTCTTCGACGACTTGTAAAATCGATGCTCGTGAATCTTGCTAGTTTTGAACTAAAACGATGTATCCCGTTGTTTTGAGCCGGAATACAAGTTTTCGCGCAGTTCTGAGAGAAAACGTTTACACCTTTCTCTCGTCTACTCTTCGAAGACTTGTAAAATCGATGCTCGTGAATATTGCTAGTTTCGACCTAAAACGATGTATCCCGTTGTTTTGAGCCGGAATACAAGTTTTCGCGCAGTTCTGAGAAAAAAAGTTTACACCTTTCTCTCGTGGACTCTCCGACGACTTGTAAAATCGATTCTCTTGAATCTTGCTAGTTACGATCTAAAACGATGTACCCCGTTGTTTTGAGCCGGAATACAAGTTTTCGTGCAGTTCTGAGAGAAAAAGTTTACACCTTTCTCTCGTCTACTCTTCGACGACTTGTAAACTCGATGCTCGTGAATCTTGCTAGTTTCGATCTAAAACGATGTATCCCGTTGTTTTGAGCCGGAATACAAGTTTTCGCGCAGTTCTGAGAGAAAAAGTTTACACCTTTCTCTCGTGTACTCTTTGACGACTTGTAAAATCGATGCTCGTGAATCTTGCTAGTTTCGATCTACAACGATGTATCTCGTTGTTTTGAGCTGGAATACAAGTTTTCGCGCAGTTTTGAGAGAAAAAGTTTCCACCTTTCTCTCGAGTACTCTTCGACGACTTGTAAAATCGATGCTCGTGATTCTTGCTAGTTTCGATCTAAAACGATGTATCCCGTTGTTTTGAGCCGGAATACAAGTTTTCGAGCAGTTCTGAGAGAAAAAGTTTACACCTTTCTCCCGTCTACTCTTCGACAACTTGTAAAATCGATACTCGTGAATCTTGCTAGTTTCGATCTAAAACGATGTATCCCGTTGTTTTGAGCCGGAATACAAGTTTTTGCGCAGTTCTGAGAGAAAAAGTTTACAGTTTTCTCTCGTCTACTCTACGAGGACTTGTAAAATCGATGCTCGTGAATCTTGCTAGTTTCGATCTAAAACGATGAATCCTGTTGTTTTGAGCCGGAATACAAGTTTTCGCGCAGTTCTGAAAGAAAAAGTTTACACATTTCTCTCGTCTACTCTTCGACGACCTGTAAAATCGATGCTCGTGAATCTTGCTAGTTTCGATCTAAAACGATGTATTCCGTTGTTTTGAGCCGGAATACAAGTTTTCGCGCAGTTCTGAGAGAAAAAGTTTACACCTTTCTCTCGTGTACTCTTTGACGACTTGTAAAATCGATGCTCGTGAATATTGCTCGTTTCGATCTACAACGATGTATCTCGTTGTTTTGAGCTGGAATAGAAGTTTTCGCGCAGTTCTGAGAGAAAAAGTTTACACCTTTCTCTCGTCTACTATTCGACGACTTGTAAAATCGATGCTCGTGAATCTTGCTAGTTTCGATCTAAAACGATGAATCTCGTTGTTTTGAGCCGGAATACAAGTTTTCGCGCAGTTTTGAGAGAAAAAGTTTCCACCTTTCTCTCGAGTACTCTTCGACAACTTGTAAAATCGATGCTCGTGAATCTTGCTAGTTTCGATCTAAAACGATGTATCCCGTTGTTTTGAGCCGGAATACAAGTTTTTGCGCAGTTCTGAGAGAAAAAGTTTACAGTTTTCTCTCGTCTACTCTACGAGGACTTGTAAAATCGATGCTCGTGAATCTTGCTAGTTTCGATCTAAAACGATGAATCCTGTTGTTTTGAGCCGGAATACAAGTTTTCGCGCAGTTCTGAGAGAAAAAGTTTACACCTTTCTCTCGTCTACTCTCCGACGACTTGTAAAATCGATGCTCGTGAATCTTGCTAGTTTCGATCTAAAACGATGTATCCCGTTGTTTTGAGCCGGAATACAAGTTTTCGTGCAGTTCAGAGAGAAAAAGTTTACACCTTTCTCTCGTCTACTCTTCGACGACTTGTAAAATCGATGCTCGTGAATCTTGCTAGTTTCGATCTAAAACGATGTATTCCGTTGTTTTGAGCCGGAGTACAAGTTTTCGCGCAGTTCTGAGAGAAAAAGTTTACACCTTTCTCTCGTCTACTCTTCGACGACTTGTAAAATCGATGCTCGTGAATCTTGCTAGTTTCGATCTAAAACGATGTATCCCGTTGTTTTGAGCCGGAATACAAGTTTTCGCGCAGTTCTGAAAGAAAAAGTTTACACATTTCTCTCGTCTACTCTTCGACGACCTGTAAAATCGATGCTCTTGAATCTTGCTAGTTTCGATCTAAAACGATGTATTCCGTTGTTTTGAGCCGGAATACAAGTTTTCGCGCAGTTCTGAGAGAAAAAGTTTACACCTTTCTCTCGTCCACTCTTCGACGACTTGTAAAATCGATGCTCGTGAATCTTGCTAGTTTCGACCTAAAACGATGTATCCCGTTGTTTTGAGCCGGAATACAAGTTTTCGCGCAGTTCTGAGAGAAAAAGGTTACACCTTTCTCTCGTCTACTCTTCGACGACTTGTAAAATCGATGCTCGTGAATCTTGCTAGTTTCGATCTAAAACGATGTATCCCGTTGTTTTGAGCCGGAATACAAGTTTTCGCGCAGTTCTGAGAGAAAAAGTTTACACCTTTCTCTCGTGTACTCTTTGACGACTTGTAAAATCGATGCGCGTGAATCTTGCTAGTTTCGATCTACAACGATGTATCTCGTTGTTTTGAGCTGGAATAGAAGTTTTCGCGCAGTTCTGAGAGAAAAAGTTTACACCTTTCTCTCGTCTACTATTCGACGACTTGTAAAATCGATGCTCGTGAATCTTGCTAGTTTCGATCTAAAACGATGAATCTCGTTGTTTTGAGCCGGAATACAAGTTTTCGCGCAGTTTTGAGAGAAAAAGTTTCCACCTTTCTCTCGAGTACTCTTCGACGACTTGTAAAATCGATGCTCGTGATTCTTGCTAGTTTGGATCTAAAACGATGTATCCCGTTGTTTTGAGCCGGAATACAAGTTTTCGAGCAGTTCTGAGAGAAAAAGTTTACACCTTTCTCTCGTCTACTCTTCGACAACTTGTAAAATCGATGCTCGTGAATCTTGCTAGTTTCGATCTAAAACGATGTATTCCGTTGTTTTGAGCCGGAATACAAGTTTTTGCGCAGTTCTGAGAGAAAAAGTTTACAGCTTTCTCTCGTCTACTCTTCGAGGACTTGTAAAATCGATGCTCGTGAATCTTGCTAGTTTCGATCTAAAACGATGAATCCTGTTGTTTTGAGCCGGAATACAAGTTTTCGCGCAGTTCTGAGAGAAAAAGTTTACACCTTTCTCTCGTCTACTCTTCGACGACTTGTAAAATCGATGCTCGTGAATCTTGCTAGTTTCGATCTAAAACGATGTATCCCGTTGTTTTGAGCCGGAATGCAAGTTTTCGTGCAGTTCTGAGAGAAAAAGTTTACACCTTTCTCTCGTCTACTCTTCGACGACTTGTAAAATCGATGCCCGTGAATCTTGCTAGTTTCGATCTAAAACGATGTATTCCGTTGTTTTGAGCCGGAGTACAAGTTTTCGCGCAGTTCTGAGAGAAAAAGTTTACACCTTTCTCTCGTCTACTCTTCGACGACTTGTAAAATCGATGCTAGTGAATCTTGCTAGTTTCGATCTAAAACGATGTATCCCGTTGTTTTGAGCCGGAATACAAGTTTTCGCGCAGTTCTGAGAGAAAAAGTTTACACCTTTCTCTCGTCCACTATTCGACGACTTGTAAAATCGATGCTCGTGAATCTTGCTAGTTTAGATCTAAAACAATGTATCCCGTTGTTTTGAGCCGGAATACAAGCTTTCGCGCAGATCTGAGAGAAAAAGTTTACACCTTTCTCTCGTCTACTCTTCGACGACCTGTAAAATCGATGCTCGTGAATCTTGCTAGTTTCGATCTAAAACGATGTATTCCGTTGTTTTGAGCCGGAATACAAGTTTTCGCGCAGTTCTGAGAGAAAAAGTTTACACCTTTCTCTCGTCCACTCTTCGACGACTTGTAAAATCGATGCTCGTGAATCTTGCTAGTTTTGAACTAAAACGATGTATCCCGTTGTTTTGAGCCGGAATACAAGTTTTCGCGCAGTTCTGAGAGAAAACGTTTACACCTTTCTCTCGTCTACTCTTCGAAGACTTGTAAAATCGATGCCCGTGAATCTTGCTAGTTTCGATCTAAAACGATGTATCCCGTTTTTTTGAGCCGGAATACAAGTTTTGGCGCAGTTCTGAGAGAAAAAGTTTACACCTTTCTCTCGTCTACTCTTCGACGACTTGTAAAATCAATGCTCGTATATCTTGCTAGTTTCGATGTACAACGATGTATCCCGTTGTTTTGAGCTGGAATAGAAGTTTTTCGCGCAGTTCTGAGAGAAAAAGTTTACGCTTCTCTCGTCTACTCTTCGAGGACTTGCAAAATCGACGCTCGTGAATCTTGCTAGTTTCGATCTAAAACGATGTATCCCGTTGTTTTGAGCCGGAATACAAGTTTTCGTGCAGTTCAGAGAGAAAAAGTTTACACCTTTCTCTCGTCTACTCTTCGACGACTTGTAAAATCGATGATCGTGAGTCTTGCTAGTTTCGATCTAAAACAATGTATTCCGTTGTTTTGAGCCGGAGTACAAGTTTTCGCGCAGTTCTGAGAGAAAAAGTTTACACCTTTCTCTCGTCTACTCTTCGACGACTTGTAAAATCGATGCTCGTGAATCTTGCTAGTTTCGATCTAAAACGATGTATCCCGTTGTTTTGAGCCGGAATACAAGTTTTAGCGCAGTTCTGAAAGAAAAAGTTTACACATTTCTCTCGTCTACTCTTCGACGACCTGTAAAATCGATGCTCGTGAATCTTGCTAGTTTCGATCTAAAACGATGTATTCCGTTGTTTTGAGCCGGAATACAAGTTTTCGCGCAGTTCTGAGAGAAAAAGTTTACACCTTCCTCTCGTCCACTCTTCGACGACTTGTAAAATCGATGCTCGTGAATCTTGCTAGTTTCGACCTAAAACGATGTATCCCGTTGTTTTGAGCCGGAATACAAGTTTTCGCGCAGTTCTGAGAGAAAAAGGTTACACCTTTCTCTCGTCTACTCTTCGACGACTTGTAAAATCAATGCTAGTGAATCTTGCTAGTTTCGATCTAAAACGATGTATCCCGTTGTTTTGAGCCGGAATACAAGTTTTCGCGCAGTTCTGAAAGAAAAAGTTTACACATTTCTCTCGTCTACTCTTCGACGACCTGTAAAATCGATGCTCGTGAATCTTGCTAGTTTCGATCTAAAACGATGTATTCCGTTGTTTTGAGCCGGAATACAAGTTTTCGCGCAGTTCTGAGAGAAAAAGTTTACACCTTTCTCTCGTCCACTCTTCGACGACTTGTAAAATCGATGCTCGTGAATCTTGCTAGTTTAAACCTAAAACGATGTATCCCGTTATTTTGAGCCGGAATACAAGTTTTCGCGCAGTTCTGAGAGAAAAAGTTTACACCTTTCTCTCGTCTACTCTTCGACGACTTGTAAAATCGATGCTCGTGAATCTTGTTAGTTTCGATCTAAAACGATGTATTCCGTTGTTTTGAGCCGGAATACAAGTTTTCGCGCAGTTCTGAAAGAAAAAGTTTACACCTTTCTCTCGTCTACTAATTGAAGACTTGTAAAATCAATGCCCGTGAATCTTGCTAGTTTCGATCTAAAACGATGTATCTCGTTGTTTTGAGCCGTAATACAAGTTTTCGCGCAGTTCTGAGAGAAAAAGTTTACACCTTTCTCTCGTCCACTATTCGTCGACTAGTAAAATCGATGCTCGTGAATCTTGCTAGTTTAGATCTAAATGTATCCCGTTGTTTTGAGCCGGAATACAAGCTTTCGCGCAGATCTGAGAGAAAAAGTTTACACCTTTCTCTCGTCTACTCTTCGACGACCTGTAAAATCGATGCTCGTGAATCTTGCTAGTTTCGATCTAAAACGATGTATTCCGTTGTTTTGAGCCGGAATACAAGTTTTCGCGCAGTTCTGAGAGAAAAAGTTTACACCTTTCTCTCGTCCACTCTTCGACGACTTGTAAAATCGATGCTCGTGAATCTTGCTAGTTTTGAACTAAAACGATGTATCCCGTTGTTTTGAGCCGGAATACAAGTTTTCGCGCAGTTCTGAGAGAAAACGTTTACACCTTTCTCTCGTCTACTCTTCGAAGACTTGTAAAATCGATGCCCGTGAATCTTGCTAGTTTCGATCTAAAACGATGTATCCCGTTTTTTTGAGCCGGAATACAACTTTTGGCGCAGTTCTGAGAGAAAAAGTTTACACCTTTCTCTCGTCTACTCTTCGACGACTTGTAAAATCAATGCTCGTATATCTTGCTAGTTTCGATGTACAACGATGTATCCCGTTGTTTTGAGCTGGAATAGAAGTTTTTCGCGCAGTTCTGAGAGAAAAAGTTTACGCTTCTCTCGTCTACTCTTCGAGGACTTGCAAAATCGACGCTCGTGAATCTTGCTAGTTTCGATCTAAAACGATGTATCCCGTTGTTTTGAGCCGGAATACAAGTTTTCGTGCAGTTCAGAGAGAAAAAGTTTACACCTTTCTCTCGTCTACTCTTCGACGACTTGTAAAATCGATGATCGTGAGTCTTGCTAGTTTCGATCTAAAACAATGTATTCCGTTGTTTTGAGCCGGAGTACAAGTTTTCGCGCAGTTCTGAGAGAAAAAGTTTACACCTTTCTCTCGTCTACTCTTCGACGACTTGTAAAATCGATGCTCGTGAATCTTGCTAGTTTCGATCTAAAACGATGTATCCCGTTGTTTTGAGCCGGAATACAAGTTTTAGCGCAGTTCTGAAAGAAAAAGTTTACACATTTCTCTCGTCTACTCTTCGACGACCTGTAAAATCGATGCTCGTGAATCTTGCTAGTTTCGATCTAAAACGATGTATTCCGTTGTTTTGAGCCGGAATACAAGTTTTCGCGCAGTTCTGAGAGAAAAAGTTTACACCTTCCTCTCGTCCACTCTTCGACGACTTGTAAAATCGATGCTCGTGAATCTTGCTAGTTTCGACCTAAAACGATGTATCCCGTTGTTTTGAGCCGGAATACAAGTTTTCGCGCAGTTCTGAGAGAAAAAGGTTACACCTTTCTCTCGTCTACTCTTCGACGACTTGTAAAATCAATGCTAGTGAATCTTGCTAGTTTCGATCTAAAACGATGTATCCCGTTGTTTTGAGCCGGAATACAAGTTTTCGCGCAGTTCTGAAAGAAAAAGTTTACACATTTCTCTCGTCTACTCTTCGACGACCTGTAAAATCGATGCTCGTGAATCTTGCTAGTTTCGATCTAAAACGATGTATTCCGTTGTTTTGAGCCGGAATACAAGTTTTCGCGCAGTTCTGAGAGAAAAAGTTTACACCTTTCTCTCGTCCACTCTTCGACGACTTGTAAAATCGATGCTCGTGAATCTTGCTAGTTTAAACCTAAAACGATGTATCCCGTTATTTTGAGCCGGAATACAAGTTTTCGCGCAGTTCTGAGAGAAAAAGTTTACACCTTTCTCTCGTCTACTCTTCGACGACTTGTAAAATCGATGCTCGTGAATCTTGTTAGTTTCGATCTAAAACGATGTATTCCGTTGTTTTGAGCCGGAATACAAGTTTTCGCGCAGTTCTGAAAGAAAAAGTTTACACCTTTCTCTCGTGTACTCTTTGACGACTTGTAAAATCGATGCGCGTGAATCTTGCTAGTTTCGATCTACAACGATGTATCTCGTTGTTTTGAGCTGGAATAGAAGTTTTCGCGCAGTTCTGAGAGAAAAAGTTTACACCTTTCTCTCGTCTACTATTCGACGACTTGTAAAATCGATGCTCGTGAATCTTGCTAGTTTCGATCTAAAACGATGAATCTCGTTGTTTTGAGCCGGAATACAAGTTTTCGCGCAGTTTTGAGAGAAAAAGTTTCCACCTTTCTCTCGAGTACTCTTCGACGACTTGTAAAATCGATGCTCGTGATTCTTGCTAGTTTGGATCTAAAACGATGTATCCCGTTGTTTTGAGCCGGAATACAAGTTTTCGAGCAGTTCTGAGAGAAAAAGTTTACACCTTTCTCTCGTCTACTCTTCGACAACTTGTAAAATCGATGCTCGTGAATCTTGCTAGTTTCGATCTAAAACGATGTATTCCGTTGTTTTGAGCCGGAATACAAGTTTTTGCGCAGTTCTGAGAGAAAAAGTTTACAGCTTTCTCTCGTCTACTCTTCGAGGACTTGTAAAATCGATGCTCGTGAATCTTGCTAGTTTCGATCTAAAGCGATGAATCCTGTTGTTTTGAGCCGGAATACAAGTTTTCGCGCAGTTCTGAGAGAAAAAGTTTACACCTTTCTCTCGTCTACTCTTCGACGACTTGTAAAATCGATGCTCGTGAATCTTGCTAGTTTCGATCTAAAACGATGTATCCCGTTGTTTTGAGCCGGAATGCAAGTTTTCGTGCAGTTCTGAGAGAAAAAGTTTACACCTTTCTCTCGTCTACTCTTCGACGACTTGTAAAATCGATGCCCGTGAATCTTGCTAGTTTCGATCTAAAACGATGTATTCCGTTGTTTTGAGCCGGAGTACAAGTTTTCGCGCAGTTCTGAGAGAAAAAGTTTACACCTTTCTCTCGTCTACTCTTCGACGACTTGTAAAATCGATGCTAGTGAATCTTGCTAGTTTCGATCTAAAACGATGTATCCCGTTGTTTTGAGCCGGAATACAAGTTTTCGCGCAGTTCTGAGAGAAAAAGTTTACACCTTTCTCTCGTCCACTATTCGACGACTTGTAAAATCGATGCTCGTGAATCTTGCTAGTTTAGATCTAAAACAATGTATCCCGTTGTTTTGAGCCGGAATACAAGCTTTCGCGCAGATCTGAGAGAAAAAGTTTACACCTTTCTCTCGTCTACTCTTCGACGACCTGTAAAATCGATGCTCGTGAATCTTGCTAGTTTCGATCTAAAACGATGTATTCCGTTGTTTTGAGCCGGAATACAAGTTTTCGCGCAGTTCTGAGAGAAAAAGTTTACACCTTTCTCTCGTCCACTCTTCGACGACTTGTAAAATCGATGCTCGTGAATCTTGCTAGTTTTGAACTAAAACGATGTATCCCGTTGTTTTGAGCCGGAATACAAGTTTTCGCGCAGTTCTGAGAGAAAACGTTTACACCTTTCTCTCGTCTACTCTTCGAAGACTTGTAAAATCGATGCCCGTGAATCTTGCTAGTTTCGATCTAAAACGATGTATCCCGTTTTTTTGAGCCGGAATACAAGTTTTGGCGCAGTTCTGAGAGAAAAAGTTTACACCTTTCTCTCGTCTACTCTTCGACGACTTGTAAAATCAATGCTCGTATATCTTGCTAGTTTCGATGTACAACGATGTATCCCGTTGTTTTGAGCTGGAATAGAAGTTTTTCGCGCAGTTCTGAGAGAAAAAGTTTACGCTTCTCTCGTCTACTCTTCGAGGACTTGCAAAATCGACGCTCGTGAATCTTGCTAGTTTCGATCTAAAACGATGTATCCCGTTGTTTTGAGCCGGAATACAAGTTTTCGTGCAGTTCAGAGAGAAAAAGTTTACACCTTTCTCTCGTCTACTCTTCGACGACTTGTAAAATCGATGATCGTGAGTCTTGCTAGTTTCGATCTAAAACAATGTATTCCGTTGTTTTGAGCCGGAGTACAAGTTTTCGCGCAGTTCTGAGAGAAAAAGTTTACACCTTTCTCTCGTCTACTCTTCGACGACTTGTAAAATCGATGCTCGTGAATCTTGCTAGTTTCGATCTAAAACGATGTATCCCGTTGTTTTGAGCCGGAATACAAGTTTTAGCGCAGTTCTGAAAGAAAAAGTTTACACATTTCTCTCGTCTACTCTTCGACGACCTGTAAAATCGATGCTCGTGAATCTTGCTAGTTTCGATCTAAAACGATGTATTCCGTTGTTTTGAGCCGGAATACAAGTTTTCGCGCAGTTCTGAGAGAAAAAGTTTACACCTTCCTCTCGTCCACTCTTCGACGACTTGTAAAATCGATGCTCGTGAATCTTGCTAGTTTCGACCTAAAACTATGTATCCCGTTGTTTTGAGCCGGAATACAAGTTTTCGCGCAGTTCTGAGAGAAAAAGGTTACACCTTTCTCTCGTCTACTCTTCGACGACTTGTAAAATCAATGCTAGTGAATCTTGCTAGTTTCGATCTAAAACGATGTATCCCGTTGTTTTGAGCCGGAATACAAGTTTTCGCGCAGTTCTGAAAGAAAAAGTTTACACATTTCTCTCGTCTACTCTTCGACGACCTGTAAAATCGATGCTCGTGAATCTTGCTAGTTTCGATCTAAAACGATGTATTCCGTTGTTTTGAGCCGGAATACAAGTTTTCGCGCAGTTCTGAGAGAAAAAGTTTACACCTTTCTCTCGTCCACTATTCGACGACTTGTAAAATCGATGCTCGTGAATCTTGCTAGTTTAGATCTAAAACAATGTATCCCGTTGTTTTGAGCCGGAATACAAGCTTTCGCGCAGATCTGAGAGAAAAAGTTTACACCTTTCTCTCGTCTACTCTTCGACGACCTGTAAAATCGATGCTCGTGAATCTTGCTAGTTTCGATCTAAAACGATGTATTCCGTTGTTTTGAGCCGGAATACAAGTTTTCGCGCAGTTCTGAGAGAAAAAGTTTACACCTTTCTCTCGTCCACTCTTCGACGACTTGTAAAATCGATGCTCGTGAATCTTGCTAGTTTTGAACTAAAACGATGTATCCCGTTGTTTTGAGCCGGAATACAAGTTTTCGCGCAGTTCTGAGAGAAAACGTTTACACCTTTCTCTCGTCTACTCTTCGAAGACTTGTAAAATCGATGCCCGTGAATCTTGCTAGTTTCGATCTAAAACGATGTATCCCGTTTTTTTGAGCCGGAATACAAGTTTTGGCGCAGTTCTGAGAGAAAAAGTTTACACCTTTCTCTCGTCTACTCTTCGACGACTTGTAAAATCAATGCTCGTATATCTTGCTAGTTTCGATGTACAACGATGTATCCCGTTGTTTTGAGCTGGAATAGAAGTTTTTCGCGCAGTTCTGAGAGAAAAAGTTTACGCTTCTCTCGTCTACTCTTCGAGGACTTGCAAAATCGACGCTCGTGAATCTTGCTAGTTTCGATCTAAAACGATGTATCCCGTTGTTTTGAGCCGGAATACAAGTTTTCGTGCAGTTCAGAGAGAAAAAGTTTACACCTTTCTCTCGTCTACTCTTCGACGACTTGTAAAATCGATGATCGTGAGTCTTGCTAGTTTCGATCTAAAACAATGTATTCCGTTGTTTTGAGCCGGAGTACAAGTTTTCGCGCAGTTCTGAGAGAAAAAGTTTACACCTTTCTCTCGTCTACTCTTCGACGACTTGTAAAATCGATGCTCGTGAATCTTGCTAGTTTCGATCTAAAACGATGTATCCCGTTGTTTTGAGCCGGAATACAAGTTTTAGCGCAGTTCTGAAAGAAAAAGTTTACACATTTCTCTCGTCTACTCTTCGACGACCTGTAAAATCGATGCTCGTGAATCTTGCTAGTTTCGATCTAAAACGATGTATTCCGTTGTTTTGAGCCGGAATACAAGTTTTCGCGCAGTTCTGAGAGAAAAAGTTTACACCTTCCTCTCGTCCACTCTTCGACGACTTGTAAAATCGATGCTCGTGAATCTTGCTAGTTTCGACCTAAAACGATGTATCCCGTTGTTTTGAGCCGGAATACAAGTTTTCGCGCAGTTCTGAGAGAAAAAGGTTACACCTTTCTCTCGTCTACTCTTCGACGACTTGTAAAATCAATGCTAGTGAATCTTGCTAGTTTCGATCTAAAACGATGTATCCCGTTGTTTTGAGCCGGAATACAAGTTTTCGCGCAGTTCTGAAAGAAAAAGTTTACACATTTCTCTCGTCTACTCTTCGACGACCTGTAAAATCGATGCTCGTGAATCTTGCTAGTTTCGATCTAAAACGATGTATTCCGTTGTTTTGAGCCGGAATACAAGTTTTCGCGCAGTTCTGAGAGAAAAAGTTTACACCTTTCTCTCGTCCACTCTTCGACGACTTGTAAAATCGATGCTCGTGAATCTTGCTAGTTTAAACCTAAAACGATGTATCCCGTTATTTTGAGCCGGAATACAAGTTTTCGCGCAGTTCTGAGAGAAAAAGTTTACACCTTTCTCTCGTCTACTCTTCGACGACTTGTAAAATCGATGCTCGTGAATCTTGTTAGTTTCGATCTAAAACGATGTATTCCGTTGTTTTGAGCCGGAATACAAGTTTTCGCGCAGTTCTGAAAGAAAAAGTTTACACCTTTCTCTCGTCTACTAATTGAAGACTTGTAAAATCAATGCCCGTGAATCTTGCTAGTTTCGATCTAAAACGATGTATCTCGTTGTTTTGAGCCGTAATACAAGTTTTCGCGCAGTTCTGAGAGAAAAAGTTTACACCTTTCTCTCGTCCACTATTCGTCGACTAGTAAGATCGATGCTCGTGAATCTTGCTAGTTTAGATCTAAATGTATCCCGTTGTTTTGAGCCGGAATACAAGCTTTCGCGCAGTTCTGAGAGAAAAAGTTTACACCTTTCTCTCGTCTACTCTTCGACGACCTGTAAAATCGATGCTCGTGAATCTTGCTAGTTTCGATCTAAAACGATGTATTCCGTTGTTTTGAGCCGGAATACAAGTTTTCGCGCAGTTCTGAGAGAAAAAGTTTACACCTTTCTCTCGTCCACTCTTCGACGACTTGTAAAATCGATGCTCGTGAATCTTGCTAGTTTTGAACTAAAACGATGTATCCCGTTGTTTTGAACCGGAATACAAGTTTTCGCGCAGTTCTGAGAGAAAACGTTTACACCTTTCTCTCGTCTACTCTTCGAAGACTTGTAAAATCGATGCTCGTGAATATTGCTAGTTTCGACCTAAAACGATGTATCCCGTTGTTTTGAGCCGGAATACAAGTTTTCGCGCAGTTCTGAGAAAAAAAGTTTACACCTTTCTCTCGTGGACTCTCCGACGACTTGTAAAATCGATGCTCGTGAATATTGCTCGTTTCGATCTACAACGATGTATCTCGTTGTTTTGAGCTGGAATAGAAGTTTTCGCGCAGTTCTGAGAGAAAAAGTTTACACCTTTCTCTCGTCTACTATTCGACGACTTGTAAAATCGATGCTCGTGAATCTTGCTAGTTTCGATCTAAAACGATGAATCTCGTTGTTTTGAGCCGGAATACAAGTTTTCGCGCAGTTTTGAGAGAAAAAGTTTCCACCTTTCTCTCGAGTACTCTTCGACAACTTGTAAAATCGATGCTCGTGAATCTTGCTAGTTTCGATCTAAAACGATGTATTCCGTTGTTTTGAGCCGGAATACAAGTTTTCGCGCAGTTCTGAGAGAAAAAGTTTACACCTTTCTTTCGTCCACTCTTCGACGACTTGTAAAACCGATGCTCGTGAATCTTGCTAGTTTCGATCTAAAACGATGTATCTCGTTGTTTTGAGCCGTAATGCAAGTTTTCGCGCAGTTCTGAGAGAAAAAGTTTACACCTTTCTCTCGTCTACTCTTCGACGACTTGTAAAATCGATGCTCGTGAATCTTGCTAGTTTCGATCTAAAACGATGTATCCCGTTGTTTTGAGCCGGAATACAAGTTTTCGTGCAGTTCAGAGAGAAAAAGTTTACACCTTTCTCTCGTCTACTCTTCGACGACTTGTAAAATCGATGCTCGTGAATCTTGCTAGTTTCGATCTAAAACGATGTATTCCGTTGTTTTGAGCCGGAGTACAAGTTTTCGCGCAGTTCTGAGAGAAAAAGTTTACACCTTTCTCTCGTCTACTCTTCGACGACTTGTAAAATCGATGCTCGTGAATCTTGCTAGTTTCGATCTAAAACGATGTATCCCGTTGTTTTGAGCCGGAATACAAGTTTTCGCGCAGTTCTGAAAGAAAAAGTTTACACATTTCTCTCGTCTACTCTTCGACGACCTGTAAAATCGATGCTCTTGAATCTTGCTAGTTTCGATCTAAAACGATGTATTCCGTTGTTTTGAGCCGGAATACAAGTTTTCGCGCAGTTCTGAGAGAAAAAGTTTACACCTTTCTCTCGTCCACTCTTCGACGACTTGTAAAATCGATGCTCGTGAATCTTGCTAGTTTCGACCTAAAACGATGTATCCCGTTGTTTTGAGCCGGAATACAAGTTTTCGCGCAGTTCTGAGAGAAAAAGGTTACACCTTTCTCTCGTCTACTCTTCGACGACTTGTAAAATCGATGCTCGTGAATCTTGCTAGTTTCGATCTAAAACGATGTATCCCGTTGTTTTGAGCCGGAATACAAGTTTTCGCGCAGTTCTGAGAGAAAAAGTTTACACCTTTCTCTCGTGTACTCTTTGACGACTTGTAAAATCGATGCTCGTGAATCTTGCTAGTTTCAATCTAAAACGATGAATCTCGTTGTTTTGAGCCGGAATACAAGTTTTCGCGCAGTTTTGAGAGAAAAAGTTTCCACCTTTCTCTCGAGTACTCTTCGACAACTTGTAAAATCGATGCTCGTGAATCTTGCTAGTTTCGATCTAAAACGATGTATCCCGTTGTTTTGAGCCGGAATACAAGTTTTTGCGCAGTTCTGAGAGAAAAAGTTTACAGTTTTCTCTCGTCTACTCTACGAGGACTTGTAAAATCGATGCTCGTGAATCTTGCTAGTTTCGATCTAAAACGATGAATCCTGTTGTTTTGAGCCGGAATACAAGTTTTCGCGCAGTTCTGAGAGAAAAAGTTTACACCTTTCTCTCGTCTACTCTTCGACGACTTGTAAAATCGATGCTCGTGAATCTTGCTAGTTTCGATCTAAAACGATGTATCCCGTTGTTTTGAGCCGGAATACAAGTTTTCGTGCAGTTCAGAGAGAAAAAGTTTACACCTTTCTCTCGTCTACTCTTCGACGACTTGTAAAATCGATGCTCGTGAATCTTGCTGGTTTCGATCTAAAACGATGTATTCCGTTGTTTTGAGCCGGAGTACAAGTTTTCGCGCAGTTCTGAGAGAAAAAGTTTACACCTTTCTCTCGTCTACTCTTCGACGACTTGTAAAATCGATGCTCGTGAATCTTGCTAGTTTCGATCTAAAACGATGAATCCAGTTGTTTTGAGCCGGAATACAAGTTTTCGCGCAGTTCTGAGAGAAAAAGTTTACACCTTTCTCTCGTCTACTCTTCGACGACTTGTAAAATCGATGCTCGTGAATCTTGCTAGTTTCGATCTAAAACGATGTATCCCGTTGTTTTGAGCCGGAATACAAGTTTTCGCGCAGTTCTGAAAGAAAAAGTTTACACATTTCTCTCGTCTACTCTTCGACGACCTGTAAAATCGATGCTCGTGAATCTTGCTAGTTTCGATCTAAAACGATGTATTCCGTTGTTTTGAGCCGGAATACAAGTTTTCGCGCAGTTCTGAGAGAAAAAGTTTACACCTTTCTCTCGTCCACTCTTCGACGACTTGTAAAATCGATGCTCGTGAATCTTGCTAGTTTCGACCTAAAACGATGTATCCCGTTGTTTTGAGCCGGAATACAAGTTTTCGCGCAGTTCTGAGAGAAAAAGGTTACACCTTTCTCTCGTCTACTCTTCGACGACTTGTAAAATCAATGCTAGTGAATCTTGCTAGTTTCGATCTAAAACGATGTATCCCGTTGTTTTGAGCCGGAATACAAGTTTTCGCGCAGTTCTGAAAGAAAAAGTTTACACATTTCTCTCGTCTACTCTTCGACGACCTGTAAAATCGATGCTCGTGAATCTTGCTAGTTTCGATCTAAAACGATGTATTCCGTTGTTTTGAGCCGGAATACAAGTTTTCGCGCAGTTCTGAGAGAAAAAGTTTACACCTTTCTCTCGTCCACTCTTCGACGACTTGTAAAATCGATGCTCGTGAATCTTGCTAGTTTCGACCTAAAACGATGTATCCCGTTGTTTTGAGCCGGAATACAAGTTTTCGCGCAGTTCTGAGAGAAAAAGGTTACACCTTTCTCTCGTCTACTCTTCGACGACTTGTAAAATCAATGCTAGTGAATCTTGCTAGTTTCGATCTAAAACGATGTATCCCGTTGTTTTGAGCCAGAATACAAGTTTTCGCGCAGTTCTGAGAGAAAAAGTTTACACCTTTCTCTCGTCTACTCTTCGACGACTTGTAAAATCGATGCTCGTGAATCTTGTTAGTTTCGATCTAAAACGATGTATTCCGTTGTTTTGAGCCGGAATACAAGTTTTCGCGCAGTTCTGAAAGAAAAAGTTTACACCTTTCTCTCGTCTACTAATTGAAGACTTGTAAAATCAATGCCCGTGAATCTTGCTAGTTTCGATCTAAAACGATGTATCTCGTTGTTTTGAGCCGTAATACAAGTTTTCGCGCAGTTCTGAGAGAAAAAGTTTACACCTTTCTCTCGTCCACTATTCGTCGACTTGTAAAATCGATGCTCGTGAATCTTGCTAGTTTAGATCTAAATGTATCCCGTTGTTTTGAGCCGGAATACAAGCTTTCGCGCAGTTCTGAGAGAAAAAGTTTACACCTTTCTCTCGTCTACTCTTCGACGACCTGTAAAATCGATGCTCGTGAATCTTGCTAGTTTCGATCTAAAACGATGTATTCCGTTGTTTTGAGCCGGAATACAAGTTTTCGCGCAGTTCTGAGAGAAAAAGTTTACACCTTTCTCTCGTCCACTCTTCGACGACTTGTAAAATCGATGCTCGTGAATCTTGCTAGTTTTGAACTAAAACGATGTATCCCGTTGTTTTGAACCGGAATACAAGTTTTCGCGCAGTTCTGAGAGAAAACGTTTACACCTTTCTCTCGTCTACTCTTCGAAGACTTGTAAAATCGATGCTCGTGAATATTGCTAGTTTCGACCTAAAACGATGTATCCCGTTGTTTTGAGCCGGAATACAAGTTTTCGCGCAGTTCTGAGAAAAAAAGTTTACACCTTTCTCTCGTGGACTCTCCGACGACTTGTAAAATCGATGCTCGTGAATATTGCTCGTTTCGATCTACAACGATGTATCTCGTTGTTTTGAGCTGGAATAGAAGTTTTCGCGCAGTTCTGAGAGAAAAAGTTTACACCTTTCTCTCGTCTACTATTCGACGACTTGTAAAATCGATGCTCGTGAATCTTGCTAGTTTCGATCTAAAACGATGAATCTCGTTGTTTTGAGCCGGAATACAAGTTTTCGTGCAGTTTTGAGAGAAAAAGTTTCCACCTTTCTCTCGAGTACTCTTCGACAACTTGTAAAATCGATGCTCGTGAATCTTGCTAGTTTCGATCTAAAACGATGTATTCCGTTGTTTTGAGCCGGAATACAAGTTTTCGCGCAGTTCTGAGAGAAAAAGTTTACACCTTTCTTTCGTCCACTCTTCGACGACTTGTAAAACCGATGCTCGTGAATCTTGCTAGTTTCGATCTAAAACGATGTATCTCGTTGTTTTGAGCCGTAATGCAAGTTTTCGCGCAGTTCTGAGAGAAAAAGTTTACACCTTTCTCTCGTCTACTCTTCGACGACTTGTAAAATCGATGCTCGTGAATCTTGCTAGTTTCGATCTAAAACGATGTATCCCGTTGTTTTGAGCCGGAATACAAGTTTTCGTGCAGTTCAGAGAGAAAAAGTTTACACCTTTCTCTCGTCTACTCTTCGACGACTTGTAAAATCGATGCTCGTGAATCTTGCTAGTTTCGATCTAAAACGATGTATTCCGTTGTTTTGAGCCGGAGTACAAGTTTTCGCGCAGTTCTGAGAGAAAAAGTTTACACCTTTCTCTCGTCTACTCTTCGACGACTTGTAAAATCGATGCTCGTGAATCTTGCTAGTTTCGATCTAAAACGATGTATCCCGTTGTTTTGAGCCGGAATACAAGTTTTCGCGCAGTTCTGAAAGAAAAAGTTTACACATTTCTCTCGTCTACTCTTCGACGACCTGTAAAATCGATGCTCTTGAATCTTGCTAGTTTCGATCTAAAACGATGTATTCCGTTGTTTTGAGCCGGAATACAAGTTTTCGCGCAGTTCTGAGAGAAAAAGTTTACACCTTTCTCTCGTCCACTCTTCGACGACTTGTAAAATCGATGCTCGTGAATCTTGCTAGTTTCGACCTAAAACGATGTATCCCGTTGTTTTGAGCCGGAATACAAGTTTTCGCGCAGTTCTGAGAGAAAAAGGTTACACCTTTCTCTCGTCTACTCTTCGACGACTTGTAAAATCGATGCTCGTGAATCTTGCTAGTTTCGATCTAAAACGATGTATCCCGTTGTTTTGAGCCGGAATACAAGTTTTCGCGCAGTTCTGAGAGAAAAAGTTTACACCTTTCTCTCGTGTACTCTTTGACGACTTGTAAAATCGATGCTCGTGAATCTTGCTAGTTTCAATCTAAAACGATGAATCTCGTTGTTTTGAGCCGGAATACAAGTTTTCGCGCAATTTTGAGAGAAAAAGTTTCCACCTTTCTCTCGAGTACTCTTCGACAACTTGTAAAATCGATGCTCGTGAATCTTGCTAGTTTCAATCTAAAACGATGTATCCCGTTGTTTTGAGCCGGAATACAAGTTTTTGCGCAGTTCTGAGAGAAAAAGTTTACAGTTTTCTCTCGTCTACTCTACGAGGACTTGTAAAATCGATGCTCGTGAATCTTGCTAGTTTCGATCTAAAACGATGAATCCTGTTGTTTTGAGCCGGAATACAAGTTTTCGCGCAGTTCTGAGAGAAAAAGTTTACACCTTTCTCTCGTCTACTCTTCGACGACTTGTAAAATCGATGCTCGTGAATCTTGCTAGTTTCGATCTAAAACGATGTATCCCGTTGTTTTGAGCCGGAATACAAGTTTTCGTGCAGTTCAGAGAGAAAAAGTTTACACCTTTCTCTCGTCTACTCTTCGACGACTTGTAAAATCGATGCTCGTGAATCTTGCTGGTTTCGATCTAAAACGATGTATTCCGTTGTTTTGAGCCGGAGTACAAGTTTTCGCGCAGTTCTGAGAGAAAAAGTTTACACCTTTCTCTCGTCTACTCTTCGACGACTTGTAAAATCGATGCTCGTGAATCTTGCTAGTTTCGATCTAAAACGATGAATCCAGTTGTTTTGAGCCGGAATACAAGTTTTCGCGCAGTTCTGAGAGAAAAAGTTTACACCTTTCTCTCGTCTACTCTTCGACGACTTGTAAAATCGATGCTCGTGAATCTTGCTAGTTTCGATCTAAAACGATGTATCCCGTTGTTTTGAGCCGGAATACAAGTTTTCGTGCAGATCAGAGAGAAAACGTTTACACCTTTCTCTCGTCTACTCTTCGACGACTTGTAAAATCGATGCTCGTGAATCTTGCTAGTTTCGATCTAAAACGATGTATCCCGTTGTTTTGAGCCGGAATACAAGTTTTCGCGCAGTTCTGAAAGAAAAAGTTTACACATTTCTCTCGTCTACTCTTCGACGACCTGTAAAATCGATGCTCGTGAATCTTGCTAGTTTCGATCTAAAACGATGTATTCCGTTGTTTTGAGCCGGAATACAAGTTTTCGCGCAGTTCTGAGAGAAAAAGTTTACACCTTTCTCTCGTCCACTCTTCGACGACTTGTAAAAACGATGCTCGTGAATCTTGCTAGTTTCGACCTAAAACGATGTATCCCGTTGTTTTGAGCCGGAATACAAGTTTTCGCGCAGTTCTGAGAGAAAAAGGTTACACCTTTCTCTCGTCTACTCTTCGACGACTTGTAAAATCGATGCTAGTGAATCTTGCTAGTTTCGATCTAAAACGATGTATCCCGTTGTTTTGAGCCGGAATACAAGTTTTCGCGCAGTTCTGAAAGAAAAAGTTTACACATTTCTCTCGTCTACTCTTCGACGACCTGTAAAATCGATGCTCGTGAATCTTGCTAGTTTCGATCTAAAACGATGTATTCCGTTGTTTTGAGCCGGAATACAAGTTTTCGCGCAGTTCTGAGAGAAAAAGTTTACACCTTTCTCTCGTCCACTCTTCGACGACTTGTAAAATCGATGCTCGTGAATCTTGCTAGTTTCGACCTAAAACGATGTATCCCGTTGTTTTGAGCCGGAATACAAGTTTTCGCGCAGTTCTGAGAGAAAAAGTTTACACCTTTCTCTCGTCTACTCTTCGACGACTTGTAAAATCGATGCTCGTGAATCTTGCTAGTTTCGATCTAAAACGATGTATTCCGTTGTTTTGAGCCGGAATACAAGTTTTCGCGCAGTTCTGAAAGAAAAAGTTTACACCTTTCTCTCGTCTACTAATTGAAGACTTGTAAAATCAATGCCCTTGAATCTTGCTAGTTTCGATCTAAAACGATGTATCTCGTTGTTTTGAGCCGTAATACAAGTTTTCGCGCAGTTCTGAAAGAAAAAGTTTACACCTTTCTCTCGTCCACTATTCGACGACTTGTAAAATCGATGCTCGTGAATCTTGCTAGTTTAGATCTAAATGTATCCCGTTGTTTTGAGCCGGAATACAAGCTTTCGCGCAGTTCTGAGAGAAAAAGTTTACACCTTTCTCTCGTCTACTCTTCGACGACTTGTAAAATCGATGCTCGTGAATCTTGCTAGTTTCGATCTAAAACGATGTATTCCGTTGTTTTGAGCCGGAATACAAGTTTTCGCGCAGTTCTGAGAGAAAAAGTTTACACCTTTCTCTCGTCCACTCTTCGACGACTTGTAAAATCGATGCTCGTGAATCTTGCTAGTTTTGAACTAAAACGATGTATCCCGTTGTTTTGAGCCGGAATACAAGTTTTCGCGCAGTTCTGAGAGAAAACGTTTACACCTTTCTCTCGTCTACTCTTCGAAGACTTGTAAAATCGATGCTCGTGAATATTGCTAGTTTCGACCTAAAACGATGTATCCCGTTGTTTTGAGCCGGAATACAAGTTTTCGCGCAGTTCTGAGAAAAAAAGTTTACACCTTTCTCGTGGACTCTCCGACGACTTGTAAAATCGATTCTCTTGAATCTTGCTAGTTACGATCTAAAACGATGTACCCCGTTGTTTTGAGCCGGAATACAAGTTTTCGTGCAGTTCTGAGAGAAAAAGTTTACACCTTTCTCTCGTCTACTCTTCGACGACTTGTAAACTCGATGCTCGTGAATCTTGCTAGTTTCGATCTAAAACGATGTATCCCGTTGTTTTGAGCCGGAATACAAGTTTTCGCGCAGTTCTGAAAGAAAAAGTTTACACATTTCTCTCGTCTACTCTTCGACGACCTGTAAAATCGATGCTCGTGAATCTTGCTAGTATCGATCTAAAACGATGTATTCCGTTGTTTTGAGCCGGAATACAAGTTTTCGCGCAGTTCTGAGAGAAAAAGTTTACACCTTTCTCTCGTCCACTCTTCGACGACTTGTAAAACCGATGCTCGTGAATCTTGCTAGTTTCGATCTAAAACGATGTATCTCGTTGTTTTCAGCCGTAATGCAAGTTTTCGCGCAGTTCTGAGAGAAAAAGTTTACACCTTTTTCTTGTCCACTATTCGACGACCTGTAAAATCGATGCTCGTGAATCTTGCTAGTTTCGATCTAAAACGATGTATTCCGTTGTTTTGAGCCGGAATACAAGTTTTCGCGCAGTTCTGATAGAAAAAGTTTACACCTTTCTCTCGTCCACTCTTCGACGACTTGTAAAATCGATGCTCGTGAATCTTGCTAGTTTCGACCTAAAACGATGTATCCCGTTGTTTTGAGCCGGAATACAAGTTTTCGCGCAGTTCTGAGAGAAAAAGGTTACACCTTTCTCTCGTCTACTCTTCGACGACTTGTAAAATCGATGCTCGTGAATCTTGCTAGTTTCGATCTACAACGATGTATCTCGTTGTTTTGAGCTGGAATACAAGTTTTCGCGCAGTTTTGAGAGAAAAAGTTTCCACCTTTCTCTCGAGTACTCTTCGACGACTTGTAAAATCGATGCTCGTGATTCTTGCTAGTTTCGATCTAAAACGATGTATCCCGTTGTTTTGAGCCAGAATACAAGTTTTCGCGCAGTTCTGAGAGAAAAAGTTTACACCTTTCTCTCGTCTACTCTTCGACGACTTGTAAAATCGATGCTCGTGAATCTTGCTAGTTTCGATCTAAAACGATGAATCCAGTTGTTTTGAGCCGGAATACAAGTTTTCGCGCAGTTCTGAGAGAAAAAGTTTACACCTTTCTCTCGTCTACTCTTCGACGACTTGTAAAATCGATGCTCGTGAATCTTGCTAGTTTCGATCTAAAACGATGTATCCCGTTGTTTTGAGCCGGAATACAAGTTTTCGTGCAGATCAGAGAGAAAACGTTTACACCTTTCTCTCGTCTACTCTTCGACGACTTGTAAAATCGATGCTCGTGAATCTTGCTAGTTTCGATCTAAAACGATGTATCCCGTTGTTTTGAGCCGGAATACAAGTTTTCGCGCAGTTCTGAAAGAAAAAGTTTACACATTTCTCTCGTCTACTCTTCGACGACCTGTAAAATCGATGCTCGTGAATCTTGCTAGTTTCGATCTAAAACGATGTATTCCGTTGTTTTGAGCCGGAATACAAGTTTTCGCGCAGTTCTGAGAGAAAAAGTTTACACCTTTCTCTCGTCCACTCTTCGACGACTTGTAAAAACGATGCTCGTGAATCTTGCTAGTTTCGACCTAAAACGATGTATCCCGTTGTTTTGAGCCGGAATACAAGTTTTCGCGCAGTTCTGAGAGAAAAAGGTTACACCTTTCTCTCGTCTACTCTTCGACGACTTGTAAAATCGATGCTAGTGAATCTTGCTAGTTTCGATCTAAAACGATGTATCCCGTTGTTTTGAGCCGGAATACAAGTTTTCGCGCAGTTCTGAAAGAAAAAGTTTACACATTTCTCTCGTCTACTCTTCGACGACCTGTAAAATCGATGCTCGTGAATCTTGCTAGTTTCGATCTAAAACGATGTATTCCGTTGTTTTGAGCCGGAATACAAGTTTTCGCGCAGTTCTGAGAGAAAAAGTTTACACCTTTCTCTCGTCCACTCTTCGACGACTTGTAAAATCGATGCTCGTGAATCTTGCTAGTTTCGACCTAAAACGATGTATCCCGTTGTTTTGAGCCGGAATACAAGTTTTCGCGCAGTTCTGAGAGAAAAAGTTTACACCTTTCTCTCGTCTACTCTTCGACGACTTGTAAAATCGATGCTCGTGAATCTTGCTAGTTTCGATCTAAAACGATGTATTCCGTTGTTTTGAGCCGGAATACAAGTTTTCGCGCAGTTCTGAAAGAAAAAGTTTACACCTTTCTCTCGTCTACTAATTGAAGACTTGTAAAATCAATGCCCTTGAATCTTGCTAGTTTCGATCTAAAACGATGTATCTCGTTGTTTTGAGCCGTAATACAAGTTTTCGCGCAGTTCTGAAAGAAAAAGTTTACACCTTTCTCTCGTCCACTATTCGACGACTTGTAAAATCGATGCTCGTGAATCTTGCTAGTTTAGATCTAAATGTATCCCGTTGTTTTGAGCCGGAATACAAGCTTTCGCGCAGTTCTGAGAGAAAAAGTTTACACCTTTCTCTCGTCTACTCTTCGACGACTTGTAAAATCGATGCTCGTGAATCTTGCTAGTTTCGATCTAAAACGATGTATTCCGTTGTTTTGAGCCGGAATACAAGTTTTCGCGCAGTTCTGATAGAAAAAGTTTACACCTTTCTCTCGTCCACTCTTCGACGACTTGTAAAATCGATGCTCGTGAATCTTGCTAGTTTCGACCTAAAACGATGTATCCCGTTGTTTTGAGCCGGAATACAAGTTTTCGCGCAGTTCTGAGAGAAAAAGGTTACACCTTTCTCTCGTCTACTCTTCGACGACTTGTAAAATCGATGCTCGTGAATCTTGCTAGTTTCGATCTAAAACGATGTATCCCGTTGTTTTGAGCCGGAATACAAGTTTTCGCGCAGTTCTGAGAGAAAAAGTTTACACCTTTCTCTCGTGTACTCTTTGACGACTTGTAAAATCGATGCTCGTGAATCTTGCTAGTTTCGATCTACAACGATGTATCTCGTTGTTTTGAGCTGGAATACAAGTTTTCGCGCAGTTTTGAGAGAAAAAGTTTCCACCTTTCTCTCGAGTACTCTTCGACGACTTGTAAAATCGATGCTCGTGATTCTTGCTAGTTTCGATCTAAAACGATGTATCCCGTTGTTTTGAGCCAGAATACAAGTTTTCGCGCAGTTCTGAGAGAAAAAGTTTACACCTTTCTCTCGTCTACTCTTCGACGACTTGTAAAATCGATGCTCGTGAATCTTGCTAGTTTCGATCTAAAACGATGAATCCAGTTGTTTTGAGCCGGAATACAAGTTTTCGCGCAGTTCTGAGAGAAAAAGTTTACACCTTTCTCTCGTCTACTCTTCGACGACTTGTAAAATCGATGCTCGTGAATCTTGCTAGTTTCGATCTAAAACGATGTATCCCGTTGTTTTGAGCCGGAATACAAGTTTTCGTGCAGATCAGAGAGAAAACGTTTACACCTTTCTCTCGTCTACTCTTCGACGACTTGTAAAATCGATGCTCGTGAATCTTGCTAGTTTCGATCTAAAACGATGTATCCCGTTGTTTTGAGCCGGAATACAAGTTTTCGCGCAGTTCTGAAAGAAAAAGTTTACACATTTCTCTCGTCTACTCTTCGACGACCTGTAAAATCGATGCTCGTGAATCTTGCTAGTTTCGATCTAAAACGATGTATTCCGTTGTTTTGAGCCGGAATACAAGTTTTCGCGCAGTTCTGAGAGAAAAAGTTTACACCTTTCTCTCGTCCACTCTTCGACGACTTGTAAAAACGATGCTCGTGAATCTTGCTAGTTTCGACCTAAAACGATGTATCCCGTTGTTTTGAGCCGGAATACAAGTTTTCGCGCAGTTCTGAGAGAAAAAGGTTACACCTTTCTCTCGTCTACTCTTCGACGACTTGTAAAATCGATGCTAGTGAATCTTGCTAGTTTCGATCTAAAACGATGTATCCCGTTGTTTTGAGCCGGAATACAAGTTTTCGCGCAGTTCTGAAAGAAAAAGTTTACACATTTCTCTCGTCTACTCTTCGACGACCTGTAAAATCGATGCTCGTGAATCTTGCTAGTTTCGATCTAAAACGATGTATTCCGTTGTTTTGAGCCGGAATACAAGTTTTCGCGCAGTTCTGAGAGAAAAAGTTTACACCTTTCTCTCGTCCACTCTTCGACGACTTGTAAAATCGATGCTCGTGAATCTTGCTAGTTTCGACCTAAAACGATGTATCCCGTTGTTTTGAGCCGGAATACAAGTTTTCGCGCAGTTCTGAGAGAAAAAGTTTACACCTTTCTCTCGTCTACTCTTCGACGACTTGTAAAATCGATGCTCGTGAATCTTGCTAGTTTCGATCTAAAACGATGTATTCCGTTGTTTTGAGCCGGAATACAAGTTTTCGCGCAGTTCTGAAAGAAAAAGTTTACACCTTTCTCTCGTCTACTAATTGAAGACTTGTAAAATCAATGCCCTTGAATCTTGCTAGTTTCGATCTAAAACGATGTATCTCGTTGTTTTGAGCCGTAATACAAGTTTTCGCGCAGTTCTGAAAGAAAAAGTTTACACCTTTCTCTCGTCCACTATTCGACGACTTGTAAAATCGATGCTCGTGAATCTTGCTAGTTTAGATCTAAATGTATCCCGTTGTTTTGAGCCGGAATACAAGCTTTCGCGCAGTTCTGAGAGAAAAAGTTTACACCTTTCTCTCGTCTACTCTTCGACGACTTGTAAAATCGATGCTCGTGAATCTTGCTAGTTTCGATCTAAAACGATGTATTCCGTTGTTTTGAGCCGGAATACAAGTTTTCGCGCAGTTCTGAGAGAAAAAGTTTACACCTTTCTCTCGTCCACTCTTCGACGACTTGTAAAATCGATGCTCGTGAATCTTGCTAGTTTTGAACTAAAACGATGTATCCCGTTGTTTTGAGCCGGAATACAAGTTTTCGCGCAGTTCTGAGAGAAAACGTTTACACCTTTCTCTCGTCTACTCTTCGAAGACTTGTAAAATCGATGCTCGTGAATATTGCTAGTTTCGACCTAAAACGATGTATCCCGTTGTTTTGAGCCGGAATACAAGTTTTCGCGCAGTTCTGAGAAAAAAAGTTTACACCTTTCTCGTGGACTCTCCGACGACTTGTAAAATCGATTCTCTTGAATCTTGCTAGTTACGATCTAAAACGATGTACCCCGTTGTTTTGAGCCGGAATACAAGTTTTCGTGCAGTTCTGAGAGAAAAAGTTTACACCTTTCTCTCGTCTACTCTTCGACGACTTGTAAACTCGATGCTCGTGAATCTTGCTAGTTTCGATCTAAAACGATGTATCCCGTTGTTTTGAGCCGGAATACAAGTTTTCGCGCAGTTCTGAAAGAAAAAGTTTACACATTTCTCTCGTCTACTCTTCGACGACCTGTAAAATCGATGCTCGTGAATCTTGCTAGTATCGATCTAAAACGATGTATTCCGTTGTTTTGAGCCGGAATACAAGTTTTCGCGCAGTTCTGAGAGAAAAAGTTTACACCTTTCTCTCGTCCACTCTTCGACGACTTGTAAAACCGATGCTCGTGAATCTTGCTAGTTTCGATCTAAAACGATGTATCTCGTTGTTTTCAGCCGTAATGCAAGTTTTCGCGCAGTTCTGAGAGAAAAAGTTTACACCTTTTTCTTGTCCACTATTCGACGACCTGTAAAATCGATGCTCGTGAATCTTGCTAGTTTCGATCTAAAACGATGTATTCCGTTGTTTTGAGCCGGAATACAAGTTTTCGCGCAGTTCTGATAGAAAAAGTTTACACCTTTCTCTCGTCCACTCTTCGACGACTTGTAAAATCGATGCTCGTGAATCTTGCTAGTTTCGACCTAAAACGATGTATCCCGTTGTTTTGAGCCGGAATACAAGTTTTCGCGCAGTTCTGAGAGAAAAAGGTTACACCTTTCTCTCGTCTACTCTTCGACGACTTGTAAAATCGATGCTCGTGAATCTTGCTAGTTTCGATCTAAAACGATGTATCCCGTTGTTTTGAGCCGGAATACAAGTTTTCGCGCAGTTCTGAGAGAAAAAGTTTACACCTTTCTCTCGTGTACTCTTTGACGACTTGTAAAATCGATGCTCGTGAATCTTGCTAGTTTCGATCTACAACGATGTATCTCGTTGTTTTGAGCTGGAATACAAGTTTTCGCGCAGTTTTGAGAGAAAAAGTTTCCACCTTTCTCTCGAGTACTCTTCGACGACTTGTAAAATCGATGCTCGTGATTCTTGCTAGTTTCGATCTAAAACGATGTATCCCGTTGTTTTGAGCCGGAATACAAGTTTTCGAGCAGTTCTGAGAGAAAAAGTTTACACCTTTCTCTCGTCTACTCTTCGACAACTTGTAAAATCGATGCTCGTGAATCTTGCTAGTTTCGATCTAAAACGATGTATCCCGTTGTTTTGAGCCGGAATACAAGTTTTTGCGCAGTTCTGAGAGAAAAAGTTTACAGTTTTCTCTCGTCTACTCTACGAGGACTTGTAAAATCGATGCTCGTGAATCTTGCTAGTTTCGATCTAAAACGATGAATCCTGTTGTTTTGAGCCGGAATACAAGTTTTCGCGCAGTTCTGAAAGAAAAAGTTTACACATTTCTCTCGTCTACTCTTCGACGACCTGTAAAATCGATGCTCGTGAATCTTGCTAGTTTCGATCTAAAACGATGTATTCCGTTGTTTTGAGCCGGAATACAAGTTTTCGCGCAGTTCTGAGAGAAAAAGTTTACACCTTTCTCTCGTGTACTCTTTGACGACTTGTAAAATCGATGCTCGTGAATATTGCTCGTTTCGATCTACAACGATGTATCTCGTTGTTTTGAGCTGGAATAGAAGTTTTCGCGCAGTTCTGAGAGAAAAAGTTTACACCTTTCTCTCGTCTACTATTCGACGACTTGTAAAATCGATGCTCGTGAATCTTGCTAGTTTCGATCTAAAACGATGAATCTCGTTGTTTTGAGCCGGAATACAAGTTTTCGCGCAGTTTTGAGAGAAAAAGTTTCCACCTTTCTCTCGAGTACTCTTCGACAACTTGTAAAATCGATGCTCGTGAATCTTGCTAGTTTCGATCTAAAACGATGTATCCCGTTGTTTTGAGCCGGAATACAAGTTTTTGCGCAGTTCTGAGAGAAAAAGTTTACAGTTTTCTCTCGTCTACTCTACGAGGACTTGTAAAATCGATGCTCGTGAATCTTGCTAGTTTCGATCTAAAACGATGAATCCTGTTGTTTTGAGCCGGAATACAAGTTTTCGCGCAGTTCTGAGAGAAAAAGTTTACACCTTTCTCTCGTCTACTCTCCGACGACTTGTAAAATCGATGCTCGTGAATCTTGCTAGTTTCGATCTAAAACGATGTATCCCGTTGTTTTGAGCCGGAATACAAGTTTTCGTGCAGTTCAGAGAGAAAAAGTTTACACCTTTATCTCGTCTACTCTTCGACGACTTGTAAAATCGATGCTCGTGAATCTTGCTAGTTTCGATCTAAAACGATGTATTCCGTTGTTTTGAGCCGGAGTACAAGTTTTCGCGCAGTTCTGAGAGAAAAAGTTTACACCTTTCTCTCGTCTACTCTTCGACGACTTGTAAAATCGATGCTCGTGAATCTTGCTAGTTTCGATCTAAAACGATGTATTCCGTTGTTTTGAGCCGGAATACAAGTTTTCGCGCAGTTCTGAAAGAAAAAGTTTACACATTTCTCTCGTCTACTCTTCGACGACCTGTAAAATCGATGCTCTTGAATCTTGCTAGTTTCGATCTAAAACGATGTATTCCGTTGTTTTGAGCCGGAATACAAGTTTTCGCGCAGTTCTGAGAGAAAAAGTTTACACCTTTCTCTCGTCCACTCTTCGACGACTTGTAAAATCGATGCTCGTGAATCTTGCTAGTTTCGACCTAAAACGATGTATCCCGTTGTTTTGAGCCGGAATACAAGTTTTCGCGCAGTTCTGAGAGAAAAAGGTTACACCTTTCTCTCGTCTACTCTTCGACGACTTGTAAAATCGATGCTCGTGAATCTTGCTAGTTTCGATCTAAAACGATGTATCCCGTTGTTTTGAGCCGGAATACAAGTTTTCGCGCAGTTCTGAGAGAAAAAGTTTACACCTTTCTCTCGTGTACTCTTTGACGACTTGTAAAATCGATGCGCGTGAATCTTGCTAGTTTCGATCTACAACGATGTATCTCGTTGTTTTGAGCTGGAATAGAAGTTTTCGCGCAGTTCTGAGAGAAAAAGTTTACACCTTTCTCTCGTCTACTATTCGACGACTTGTAAAATCGATGCTCGTGAATCTTGCTAGTTTCGATCTAAAACGATGAATCTCGTTGTTTTGAGCCGGAATACAAGTTTTCGCGCAGTTTTGAGAGAAAAAGTTTCCACCTTTCTCTCGAGTACTCTTCGACGACTTGTAAAATCGATGCTCGTGATTCTTGCTAGTTTGGATCTAAAACGATGTATCCCGTTGTTTTGAGCCGGAATACAAGTTTTCGAGCAGTTCTGAGAGAAAAAGTTTACACCTTTCTCTCGTCTACTCTTCGACAACTTGTAAAATCGATGCTCGTGAATCTTGCTAGTTTCGATCTAAAACGATGTATTTCGTTGTTTTGAGCCGGAATACAAGTTTTTGCGCAGTTCTGAGAGAAAAAGTTTACAGCTTTCTCTCGTCTACTCTTCGAGGACTTGTAAAATCGATGCTCGTGAATCTTGCTAGTTTCGATCTAAAACGATGAATCCTGTTGTTTTGAGCCGGAATACAAGTTTTCGCGCAGTTCTGAGAGAAAAAGTTTACACCTTTCTCTCGTCTACTCTTCGACGACTTGTAAAATCGATGCTCGTGAATCTTGCTAGTTTCGATCTAAAACGATGTATCCCGTTGTTTTGCGCCGGAATGCAAGTTTTCGTGCAGTTCTGAGAGAAAAAGTTTACACCTTTCTCTCGTCTACTCTTCGACGACTTGTAAAATCGATGCTCGTGAATCTTGCTAGTTTCGATCTAAAACGATGTATCCCGTTGTTTTGAGCCGGAATACAAGTTTTCGCGCAGTTCTGAGAGAAAAAGTTTACACCTTTCTCTCGTCCACTATTCGACGACTTGTAAAATCGATGCTCGTGAATCTTGCTAGTTTAGATCTAAAACAATGTATCCCGTTGTTTTGAGCCGGAATACAAGCTTTCGCGCAGATCTGAGAGAAAAAGTTTACACCTTTCTCTCGTCTACTCTTCGACGACCTGTAAAATCGATGCTCGTGAATCTTGCTAGCTTCGATCTAAAACGATGTATTCCGTTGTTTTGAGCCGGAATACAAGTTTTCGCGCAGTTCTGAGAGAAAAAGTTTACACCTTTCTCTCGTCCACTCTTCGACGACTTGTAAAATCGATGCTCGTGAATCTTGCTAGTTTTGAACTAAAACGATGTATCCCGTTGTTTTGAGCCGGAATACAAGTTTTCGCGCAGTTCTGAGAGAAAACGTTTACACCTTTCTCTCGTCTACTCTTCGAAGACTTGTAAAATCGATGCCCGTGAATCTTGCTAGTTTCGATCTAAAACGATGTATCCCGTTTTTTTGAGCCGGAATACAAGTTTTGGCGCAGTTCTGAGAGAAAAAGTTTACACCTTTCTCTCGTCTACTCTTCGACGACTTGTAAAATCAATGCTCGTATATCTTGCTAGTTTCGATGTACAACGATGTATCCCGTTGTTTTGAGCTGGAATAGAAGTTTTTCGCGCAGTTCTGAGAGAAAAAGTTTACGCTTCTCTCGTCTACTCTTCGAGGACTTGCAAAATCGACGCTCGTGAATCTTGCTAGTTTCGATCTAAAACGATGTATCCCGTTGTTTTGAGCCGGAATACAAGTTTTCGTGCAGTTCAGAGAGAAAAAGTTTACACCTTTCTCTCGTCTACTCTTCGACGACTTGTAAAATCGATGATCGTGAGTCTTGCTAGTTTCGATCAAAAACAATGTATTCCGTTGTTTTGAGCCGGAGTACAAGTTTTCGCGCAGTTCTGAGAGAAAAAGTTTACACCTTTCTCTCGTCTACTCTTCGACGACTTGTAAAATCGATGCTCGTGAATCTTGCTAGTTTCGATCTAAAACGATGTATCCCGTTGTTTTGAGCCGGAATACAAGTTTTCGCGCAGTTCTGAAAGAAAAAGTTTACACATTTCTCTCGTCTACTCTTCGACGACCTGTAAAATCGATGCTCGTGAATCTTGCTAGTTTCGATCTAAAACGATGTATTCCGTTGTTTTGAGCCGGAATACAAGTTTTCGCGCAGTTCTGAGAGAAAAAGTTTACACCTTTCTCTCGTCCACTCTTCGACGACTTGTAAAATCGATGCTCGTGAATCTTGCTAGTTTCGACCTAAAACGATGTATCCCGTTGTTTTGAGCCGGAATACAAGTTTTCGCGCAGTTCTGAGAGAAAAAGGTTACACCTTTCTCTCGTCTACTCTTCGACGACTTGTAAAATCAATGCTAGTGAATCTTGCTAGTTTCGATCTAAAACGATGTATCCCGTTGTTTTGAGCCGGAATACAAGTTTTCGCGCAGTTCTGAAAGAAAAAGTTTACACATTTCTCTCGTCTACTCTTCGACGACCTGTAAAATCGATGCTCGTGAATCTTGCTAGTTTCGATCTAAAACGACGTATTCCGTTGTTTTGAGCCGGAATACAAGTTTTCGCGCAGTTCTGAGAGAAAAAGTTTACACCTTTCTCTCGTCCACTCTTCGACGACTTGTAAAATCGATGCTCGTGAATCTTGCTAGTTTAAACCTAAAACGATGTATCCCGTTATTTTGAGCCGGAATACAAGTTTTCGCGCAGTTCTGAGAGAAAAAGTTTACACCTTTCTCTCGTCTACTCTTCGACGACTTGTAAAATCGATGCTCGTGAATCTTGTTAGTTTCGATCTAAAACGATGTATTCCGTTGTTTTGAGCCGGAATACGTTTTCGCGCAGTTCTGAAAGAAAAAGTTTACACCTTTCTCTCGTCTACTAATTGAAGACTTGTAAAATCAATGCCCGTGAATCTTGCTAGTTTCGATCTAAAACGATGTATCTCGTTGTTTTGAGCCGTAATACAAGTTTTCGCGCAGTTCTGAGAGAAAAAGTTTACACCTTTCTCTCGTCCACTATTCGTCGACTTGTAAAATCGATGCTCGTGAATCTTGCTAGTTTAGATCTAAATGTATCCCGTTGTTTTGAGCCGGAATACAAGCTTTCGCGCAGTTCTGAGAGAAAAAGTTTACACCTTTCTCTCGTCTACTCTTCGACGACCTGTAAAATCGATGCTCGTGAATCTTGCTAGTTTCGATCTAAAACGATGTATTCCGTTGTTTTGAGCCGGAATACAAGTTTTCGCGCAGTTCTGAGAGAAAAAGTTTACACCTTTCTCTCGTCCACTCTTCGACGACTTGTAAAATCGATGCTCGTGAATCTTGCTAGTTTTGAACTAAAACGATGTATCCCGTTGTTTTGAACCGGAATACAAGTTTTCGCGCAGTTCTGAGAGAAAACGTTTACACCTTTCTCTCGTCTACTCTTCGAAGACTTGTAAAATCGATGCTCGTGAATATTGCTAGTTTCGACCTAAAACGATGTATCCCGTTGTTTTGAGCCGGAATACAAGTTTTCGCGCAGTTCTGAGAAAAAAAGTTTACACCTTTCTCTCGTGGACTCTCCGACGACTTGTAAAATCGATGCTCGTGAATATTGCTCGTTTCGATCTACAACGATGTATCTCGTTGTTTTGAGCTGGAATAGAAGTTTTCGCGCAGTTCTGAGAGAAAAAGTTTACACCTTTCTCTCGTCTACTATTCGACGACTTGTAAAATCGATGCTCGTGAATCTTGCTAGTTTCGATCTAAAACGATGAATCTCGTTGTTTTGAGCCGGAATACAAGTTTTCGCGCAGTTTTGAGAGAAAAAGTTTCCACCTTTCTCTCGAGTACTCTTCGACAACTTGTAAAATCGATGCTCGTGAATCTTGCTAGTTTTGAACTAAAACGATGTATCCCGTTGTTTTGAGCCGGAATACAAGTTTTCGCGCAGTTCTGAGAGAAAACGTTTACACCTTTCTCTCGTCTACTCTTCGAAGACTTGTAAAATCGATGCCCGTGAATCTTGCTAGTTTCGATCTAAAACGATGTATCCCGTTTTTTTGAGCCGGAATACAAGTTTTGGCGCAGTTCTGAGAGAAAAAGTTTACACCTTTCTCTCGTCTACTCTTCGACGACTTGTAAAATCAATGCTCGTATATCTTGCTAGTTTCGATGTACAACGATGTATCCCGTTGTTTTGAGCTGGAATAGAAGTTTTTCGCGCAGTTCTGAGAGAAAAAGTTTACGCTTCTCTCGTCTACTCTTCGAGGACTTGCAAAATCGACGCTCGTGAATCTTGCTAGTTTCGATCTAAAACGATGTATCCCGTTGTTTTGAGCCGGAATACAAGTTTTCGTGCAGTTCAGAGAGAAAAAGTTTACACCTTTCTCTCGTCTACTCTTCGACGACTTGTAAAATCGATGATCGTGAGTCTTGCTAGTTTCGATCTAAAACAATGTATTCCGTTGTTTTGAGCCGGAGTACAAGTTTTCGCGCAGTTCTGAGAGAAAAAGTTTACACCTTTCTCTCGTCTACTCTTCGACGACTTGTAAAATCGATGCTCGTGAATCTTGCTAGTTTCGATCTAAAACGATGTATCCCGTTGTTTTGAGCCGGAATACAAGTTTTCGCGCAGTTCTGAAAGAAAAAGTTTACACATTTCTCTCGTCTACTCTTCGACGACCTGTAAAATCGATGCTCGTGAATCTTGCTAGTTTCGATCTAAAACGATGTATTCCGTTGTTTTGAGCCGGAATACAAGTTTTCGCGCAGTTCTGAGAGAAAAAGTTTACACCTTTCTCTCGTCCACTCTTCGACGACTTGTAAAATCGATGCTCGTGAATCTTGCTAGTTTCGACCTAAAACGATGTATCCCGTTGTTTTGAGCCGGAATACAAGTTTTCGCGCAGTTCTGAGAGAAAAAGGTTACACCTTTCTCTCGTCTACTCTTCGACGACTTGTAAAATCAATGCTAGTGAATCTTGCTAGTTTCGATCTAAAACGATGTATCCCGTTGTTTTGAGCCGGAATACAAGTTTTCGCGCAGTTCTGAAAGAAAAAGTTTACACATTTCTCTCGTCTACTCTTCGACGACCTGTAAAATCGATGCTCGTGAATCTTGCTAGTTTCGATCTAAAACGATGTATTCCGTTGTTTTGAGCCGGAATACAAGTTTTCGCGCAGTTCTGAGAGAAAAAGTTTACACCTTTCTCTCGTCCACTCTTCGACGACTTGTAAAATCGATGCTCGTGAATCTTGCTAGTTTAAACCTAAAACGATGTATCCCGTTATTTTGAGCCGGAATACAAGTTTTCGCGCAGTTCTGAGAGAAAAAGTTTACACCTTTCTCTCGTCTACTCTTCGACGACTTGTAAAATCGATGCTCGTGAATCTTGTTAGTTTCGATCTAAAACGATGTATTCCGTTGTTTTGAGCCGGAATACAAGTTTTCGCGCAGTTCTGAAAGAAAAAGTTTACACCTTTCTCTCGTCTACTAATTGAAGACTTGTAAAATCAATGCCCGTGAATCTTGCTAGTTTCGATCTAAAACGATGTATCTCGTTGTTTTGAGCCGTAATACAAGTTTTCGCGCAGTTCTGAGAGAAAAAGTTTACACCTTTCTCTCGTCCACTATTCGTCGACTTGTAAAATCGATGCTCGTGAATCTTGCTAGTTTAGATCTAAATGTATCCCGTTGTTTTGAGCCGGAATACAAGTTTTCGCGCAGTTCTGAGAGAAAAAGTTTACACCTTTCTCTCGTCCACTCTTCGACGACTTGTAAAATCGATGCTCGTGAATCTTGCTAGTTTTGAACTAAAACGATGTATCCCGTTGTTTTGAACCGGAATACAAGTTTTCGCGCAGTTCTGAGAGAAAACGTTTACACCTTTCTCTCGTCTACTCTTCGAAGACTTGTAAAATCGATGCTCGTGAATATTGCTAGTTTCGACCTAAAACGATGTATCCCGTTGTTTTGAGCCGGAATACAAGTTTTCGCGCAGTTCTGAGAAAAAAAGTTTACACCTTTCTCTCGTGGACTCTCCGACGACTTGTAAAATCGATGCTCGTGAATATTGCTCGTTTCGATCTACAACGATGTATCTCGTTGTTTTGAGCTGGAATAGAAGTTTTCGCGCAGTTCTGAGAGAAAAAGTTTACACCTTTCTCTCGTCTACTATTCGACGACTTGTAAAATCGATGCTCGTGAATCTTGCTAGTTTCGATCTAAAACGATGAATCTCGTTGTTTTGAGCCGGAATACAAGTTTTCGCGCAGTTTTGAGAGAAAAAGTTTCCACCTTTCTCTCGAGTACTCTTCGACAACTTGTAAAATCGATGCTCGTGAATCTTGCTAGTTTCGATCTAAAACGATGTATTCCGTTGTTTTGAGCCGGAATACAAGTTTTCGCGCAGTTCTGAGAGAAAAAGTTTACACCTTTCTTTCGTCCACTCTTCGACGACTTGTAAAACCGATGCTCGTGAATCTTGCTAGTTTCGATCTAAAACGATGTATCTCGTTGTTTTGAGCCGTAATGCAAGTTTTCGCGCAGTTCTGAGAGAAAAAGTTTACACCTTTCTCTCGTCTACTCTTCGACGACTTGTAAAATCGATGCTCGTGAATCTTGCTAGTTTCGATCTAAAACGATGTATCCCGTTGTTTTGAGCCGGAATACAAGTTTTCGTGCAGTTCAGAGAGAAAAAGTTTACACCTTTCTCTCGTCTACTCTTCGACGACTTGTAAAATCGATGCTCGTGAATCTTGCTAGTTTCGATCTAAAACGATGTATTCCGTTGTTTTGAGCCGGAGTACAAGTTTTCGCGCAGTTCTGAGAGAAAAAGTTTACACCTTTCTCTCGTCTACTCTTCGACGACTTGTAAAATCGATGCTCGTGAATCTTGCTAGTTTCGATCTAAAACGATGTATCCCGTTGTTTTGAGCCGGAATACAAGTTTTCGCGCAGTTCTGAAAGAAAAAGTTTACACATTTCTCTCGTCTACTCTTCGACGACCTGTAAAATCGATGCTCTTGAATCTTGCTAGTTTCGATCTAAAACGATGTATTCCGTTGTTTTGAGCCGGAATACAAGTTTTCGCGCAGTTCTGAGAGAAAAAGTTTACACCTTTCTCTCGTCCACTCTTCGACGACTTGTAAAATCGATGCTCGTGAATCTTGCTAGTTTCGACCTAAAACGATGTATCCCGTTGTTTTGAGCCGGAATACAAGTTTTCGCGCAGTTCTGAGAGAAAAAGTTTACACCTTTCTCTCGTCTACTCTTCGACGACTTGTAAAATCGATGCTCGTGAATCTTGCTAGTTTCGATCTAAAACGATGTATCCCGTTGTTTTGAGCCGGAATGCAAGTTTTCGTGCAGTTCTGAGAGAAAAAGTTTACACCTTTCTCTCGTCTGCTCTTCGACGACTTGTAAAATCGATGCCCGTGAATCTTGCTAGTTTCGATCTAAAACGATGTATTCCGTTGTTTTGAGCCGGAGTACAAGTTTTCGCGCAGTTCTGAAAGAAAAAGTTTACACCTTTCTCTCGTCTACTCTTCGACGACTTGTAAAATCGATGCTAGTGAATCTTGCTAGTTTCGATCTAAAACGATGTATCCCGTTGTTTTGAGCCGGAATACAAGTTTTCGCGCAGTTCTGAAAGAAAAAGTTTACACATTTCTCTCCTCTACTCTTCGACGACCTGTAAAATCGATGCTCGTGAATCTTGCTAGTTTCGATCTAAAACGATGTATCCCGTTGTTTTGAGCCGGAATACAAGTTTTCGCGCAGTTCTGAGAGAAAAAGTTTACACCTTTCTCTCGTCTACTCTTCGACGACTTGTAAAATCGATGCTCGTGAATCTTGCTAGTTTCGATCTAAAACGATGTATTCCGTTGTTTTGAGCCGGAATACAAGTTTTCGCGCAGTTCTGAAAGAAAAAGTTTACACCTTTCTCTCGTCTACTCTTTGAAGACTTGTAAAATCAATGCCCGTGAATCTTGCTAGTTTCGATCTAAAACGATGTATCTCGTTGTTTTGAGCCGTAATACAAGTTTTCGCGCAGTTCTGAGAGAAAAAGTTTACACCTTTCTCTCGTCCACTATTCGACGACTTGTAAAATCGATGCTCGTGAATCTTGCTAGTTTAGATCTAAAACAATATATCCCGTTGTTTTGAGCCGGAATACAAGCTTTCGCGCAGTTCTGAGAGAAAAAGTTTACACCTTTCTCTCGTCTACTCTTCGAAGACTTGTAAAATCGATGCCCGTGAATCTTGCTAGTTTCGATCTAAAACGATGTATCCCGTTTTTTTGAGCCGGAATACAAGTTTTGGCGCAGTTCTGAGAGAAAAAGTTTACACCTTTCTCTCGTCTACTCTTCGACGACTTGTAAAATCAATGCTCGTATATCTTGCTAGTTTCGATGTACAACGATGTATCCCGTTGTTTTGAGCTGGAATAGAAGTTTTTCGCGCAGTTCTGAGAGAAAAAGTTTACGCTTCTCTCGTCTACTCTTCGAGGACTTGCAAAATCGACGCTCGTGAATCTTGCTAGTTTCGATCTAAAACGATGTATCCCGTTGTTTTGAGCCGGAATACAAGTTTTCGTGCAGTTCAGAGAGAAAAAGTTTACACCTTTCTCTCGTCTACTCTTCGACGACTTGTAAAATCGATGATCGTGAGTCTTGCTAGTTTCGATCTAAAACAATGTATTCCGTTGTTTTGAGCCGGAGTACAAGTTTTCGCGCAGTTCTGAGAGAAAAAGTTTACACCTTTCTCTCGTCTACTCTTCGACGACTTGTAAAATCGATGCTCGTGAATCTTGCTAGTTTCGATCTAAAACGATGTATCCCGTTGTTTTGAGCCGGAATACAAGTTTTCGCGCAGTTCTGAAAGAAAAAGTTTACACATTTCTCTCGTCTACTCTTCGACGACCTGTAAAATCGATGCTCGTGAATCTTGCTAGTTTCGATCTAAAACGATGTATTCCGTTGTTTTGAGCCGGAATACAAGTTTTCGCGCAGTTCTGAGAGAAAAAGTTTACACCTTTCTCTCGTCCACTCTTCGACGACTTGTAAAATCGATGCTCGTGAATCTTGCTAGTTTCGACCTAAAACGATGTATCCCGTTGTTTTGAGCCGGAATACAAGTTTTCGCGCAGTTCTGAGAGAAAAAGGTTACACCTTTCTCTCGTCTACTCTTCGACGACTTGTAAAATCAATGCTAGTGAATCTTGCTAGTTTCGATCTAAAACGATGTATCCCGTTGTTTTGAGCCGGAATACAAGTTTTCGCGCAGTTCTGAAAGAAAAAGTTTACACATTTCTCTCGTCTACTAATTGAAGACTTGTAAAATCAATGCCCGTGAATCTTGCTAGTTTAGATCTAAAACGATGTATCTCGTTGTTTTGAGCCGTAATACAAGTTTTCGCGCAGTTCTGAGAGAAAAAGTTTACACCTTTCTCTCGTCCACTATTCGACGACTTGTAAAATCGATGCTCGTGAATCTTGCTAGTTTAGATCTAAATGTATCCCGTTGTTTTGAGCCGGAATACAAGCTTTCGCGCAGTTCTGAGAGAAAAAGTTTACACCTTTCTCTCGTCTACTCTTCGACGACCTGTAAAATCGATGCTCGTGAACCTTGCTAGTTTCGATCTAAAACGATGTATTCCGTTGTTTTGAGCCGGAATACAAGTTTTCGCGCAGTTCTGAGAGAAAAAGTTTACACCTTTCTCTCGTCCACTCTTCGACGACTTGTAAAATCGATGCTCGTGAATCTTGCTAGTTTTGAACTAAAACGATGTATCCCGTTGTTTTGAGCCGGAATACAAGTTTTCGCGCAGTTCTGAGAGAAAACGTTTACACCTTTCTCTCGTCTACTCTTCGAAGACTTGTAAAATCGATGCTCGTGAATATTGCTAGTTTCGACCTAAAACGATGTATCCCGTTGTTTTCAGCCGGAATACAAGTTTTCGCGCAGTTCTGAGAAAAAAAGTTTACACCTTTCTCTCGTGGACTCTCCGACGACTTGTAAAATCGATGCTCTTGAATCTTGCTAGTTACGATCTAAAACGATGTACCCCGTTGTTTTGAGCCGGAATACAAGTTTTCGGGCAGTTCTGAGAGAAAAAGTTTACACCTTTCTCTCGTCTACTCTTCGACGACTTGTAAACTCGATGCTCGTGAATCTTGCTAGTTTCGATCTAAAACGATGTATCCCGTTGTTTTGAGTCGGAATACAAGTTTTCGCGCAGTTCTGAAAGAAAAAGTTTACACATTTCTCTCGTCTACTCTTCGACGACCTGTAAAATCGATGCTCGTGAATCTTGCTAGTTTCGATCTAAAACGATGTATTCCGTTGTTTTGAGCCGGAATACAAGTTTTCGCGCAGTTCTGAGAGAAAAAGTTTACACCTTTCTTTCGTCCACTCTTCGACGACTTGTAAAACCGATGCTCGTGAATCTTGCTAGTTTCGATCTAAAACGATGTATCTCGTTGTTTTGAGCCGTAATGCAAGTTTTCGCGCAGTTCTGAGAGAAAAAGTTTACACCTTTTTCTTGTCCACTATTCGACGACCTGTAAAATCGATGCTCGTGAATCTTGCTAGTTTCGATCTAAAACGATGTATTCCGTTGTTTTGAGCCGGAATACAAGTTTTCGCGCAGTTCTGATAGAAAAAGTTTACACCTTTCTCTCGTCCACTCTTCGACGACTTGTAAAATCGATGCTCGTGAATCTTGCTAGTTTCGACCTAAAACGATGTATCCCGTTGTTTTGAGCCGGAATACAAGTTTTCGCGCAGTTCTGAGAGAAAAAGGTTACACCTTTCTCTCGTCTACTCTTCGACGACTTGTAAAATCGATGCTCGTGAATCTTGCTAGTTTCGATCTACAACGATGTATCTCGTTGTTTTGAGCTGGAATAGAAGTTTTCGCGCAGTTCTGAGAGAAAAAGTTTACACCTTTCTCTCGTCTACTATTCGACGACTTGTAAAATCGATGCTCGTGAATCTTGCTAGTTTCGATCTAAAACGATGAATCTCGTTGTTTTGAGCCGGAATACAAGTTTTCGCGCAGTTTTGAGAGAAAAAGTTTCCACCTTTCTCTCGAGTACTCTTCGACGACTTGTAAAATCGATGCTCGTGATTCTTGCTAGTTTCGATCTAAAACGATGTATCCCGTTGTTTTGAGCCGGAATACAAGTTTTCGAGCAGTTCTGAGAGAAAAAGTTTACACCTTTCTCTCGTCTACTCTTCGACAACTTGTAAAATCGATGCTCGTGAATCTTGCTAGTTTCGATCTAAAACGATGTATTCCGTTGTTTTGAGCCGGAATACAAGTTTTTGCGCAGTTCTGAGAGAAAAAGTTTACAGCTTTCTCTCGTCTACTCTTCGAGGACTTGTAAAATCGATGCTCGTGAATCTTGCTAGTTTCGATCTAAAACGATGAATCCTGTTGTTTTGAGCCGGAATACAAGTTTTCGCGCAGTTCTGAGAGAAAAAGTTTACACCTTTCTCTCGTCTACTCTTCGACGACTTGTAAAATCGATGCTAGTGAATCTTGCTAGTTTCGATCTAAAACGATGTATCCCGTTGTTTTGAGCCGGAATACAAGTTTTCGCGCAGTTCTGAAAGAAAAAGTTTACACATTTCTCTCGTCTACTCTTCGACGACCTGTAAATCGATGCTCGTGAATCTTGCTAGTTTCGATCTAAAACGATGTATTCCGTTGTTTTGAGCCGGAATACAAGTTTTCGCGCAGTTCTGAGAGAAAAAGTTTACACCTTTCTCTCGTCCACTCTTCGACGACTTGTAAAATCGATGCTCGTGAATCTTGCTAGTTTCGACCTAAAACGATGTATCCCGTTGTTTTGAGCCGGAATACAAGTTTTCGCGCAGTTCTGAGAGAAAAAGTTTACACCTTTCTCTCGTCTACTCTTCGACGACTTGTAAAATCGATGCTCGTGAATCTTGCTAGTTTCGATCTAAAACGATGTATTCCGTTGTTTTGAGCCGGAATACAAGTTTTCGCGCAGTTCTGAAAGAAAAAGTTTACACCTTTCTCTCGTCTACTCTTTGAAGCCTTGTAAAATCAATGCCCGTGAATCTTGCTAGTTTCGATCTAAAACGATGTATCTCGTTGTTTTGAGCCGTAATACAAGTTTTCGCGCAGTTCTGAGAGAAAAAGTTTACACCTTTCTCTCGTCCACTATTCGACGACTTGTAAAATCGATGCTCGTGAATCTTGCTAGTTTAGATCTAAAACAATGTATCCCGTTGTTTTGAGCCGGAATACAAGCTTTCGCGCAGTTCTGAGAGAAAAAGTTTACACCTTTCTCTCGTCTACTCTTCGACGACCTGTAAAATCGATGCTCGTGAATCTTGCTAGTTTCAATCTAAAACGATGTATTCCGTTGTTTTGAGCCGGAATACAAGTTTTCGCGCAGTTCTGAGAGAAAAAGTTTACGCCTTTCTCTCGTCCACTCTTCGACGACTTGTAAAATCGATGCTCGTGAATCTTGCTAGTTTTGAACTAAAACGATGTATCCCGTTGTTTTGAGCCGGAATACAAGTTTTCGCGCAGTTCTGAGAGAAAACGTTTACACCTTTCTCTCGTCTACTCTTCGAAGACTTGTAAAATCGATGCCCGTGAATCTTGCTAGTTTCGATCTAAAACGATGTATCCCGTTTTTTTGAGCCGGAATACAAGTTTTGGCGCAGTTCTGAGAGAAAAAGTTTACACCTTTCTCTCGTCTACTCTTCGACGACTTGTAAAATCAATGCTCGTGAATATTGCTAGTTTCGACCTAAAACGATGTATCCCGTTGTTTTGAGCCGGAATACAAGTTTTCGCGCAGTTCTGAGAAAAAACGTTTACACCTTTCTCTCGTGGACTCTCCGACGACTTGTAAAATCGATGCTCTTGAATCTTGCTAGTTACAATCTAAAACGATGTACCCCGTTGTTTTGAGCCCGAATACAAGTTTTCGTGCAGTTCTGAGAGAAAAAGTTTACACCTTTCTCTCGTCTACTCTTTGAAGACTTGTAAAATCAATGCCCGTGAATCTTGCTAGTTTCGATCTAAAACGATGTATCTCGTTGTTTTGAGCCGTAATACAAGTTTTCGCGCAGTTCTGAGAGAAAAAGTTTACACCTTTCTCTCGTCTACTCTTCGACGACTTGTAAAATCGATGCTCGTGAATCTTGCTAGTTTCGATCTAAAACGATGTATCCCGTTGTTTTGAGCCGGAATACAAGTTTTCGCGCAGTTCTGAAAGAAAAAGTTTACAAATTTCTCTCGTCTACTCTTCGACGACCTGTAAAATCGATGCTCGTGAATCTTGCTAGTTTCGACCTAAAACGATGTATCCCGTTGTTTTGAGCCGGAATACAAGTTTTCGCGCAGTTCTGAGAGAAAAAGTTTACACCTTTCTCTCGTCCACTCTTCGACGACTTGTAAAATCGATGATCGTGAATCTTGCTAGTTTCGATCTAAAACGATGTATTCCGTTGTTTTGAGCCGGAATACAAGTTTTCGCGCAGTTCTGAAAGAAAAAGTTTACACCTTTCTCTCGTCTACTCTTTGAAGACTTGTAAAATCAATGCCCGTGAATCTTGCTAGTTTCGATCTAAAACGATGTATCTCGTTGTTTTGAGCCGTAATACAAGTTTTCGCGCAGTTCTGAGAGAAAAAGTTTACACCTTTCTCTCGTCCACTATTCGACGACTTGTAAAATCGATGCTCGTGAATCTTGCTAAATTAGATCTAAAACAATGTATCCCGTTGTTTTGAGCCGGAATACAAGTTTTCGCGCAGTTCTGAGAGAAAATGTTTACACCTTTCTCTCGTCCACTCTTCGACGACTTGTAAAATCGATGCTCGTGAATCTTGCTAGTTTTGAACTAAAACGATGTATCCCGTTGTTTTGAGCCGGAATACAAGTTTTCGCGCAGTTCTGAGAGAAAACGTTTACACCTTTCTCTCGTCTACTCTTCCAAGACTTGTAAAATTGATGCCCGTGAATCTTGCTAGTTTCGATCTAAAACGATGTATCCCGTTTTTTTGAGCCGGAATGCAAGTTTTGGCGCAGTTCTGAGAGATAAAGTTTACACCTTTCTCTCGTCTACTCTTCGACGACTTGTAAAATCAATGCTCGTATATCTTGCTAGTTTCGATGTACAACGATGTATCCCGTTGTTTTGAGCTGGAATAGAAGTTTTTCGCGCAGTTCTGAGAGAAAAAGTTTACGCCTCTCTCGTCTACTCTTCGAGGACTTGCAAAATCGATGCTCGTGAATCTTGCTAGTTTCGATCTAAAACGATGTATCCCGTTTTTTTTTGAGCCGGAATACAAGTTTTCGCGCAGTTCTGAGAGAAAAAGTTTACACCTTTCTCTCGTCTACTATTCGACGACTTGTAAAATCGATGCTCGTGAATATTGCTAGTTTCGACCTAAAACGATGTATCCCGTTGTTTTGAGCCGGAATACAAGTTTTCGCGCAGTTCTGAGAAAAAAAGTTTACACCTTTCTCTCGTGGACTCTCCGACGACTTGTAAAATCGATGCTCTTGAATCTTGCTAGTTACGATCTAAAACGATGTACCCCGTTGTTTTGAGCCGGAATACAAGTTTTCGTGCAGTTCTGAGAGAAAAAGTTTACAGCTTTCTCTTGTCTTCTCTTCGACGACTGGTAAAATCGATGCTCGTGAATCTTGCTAGTTTCGATCTAAAACGATGTATACCGTTGTTTTGAGCCGGAATACAAGTTTTCGCGCAGTTCTGAAAGAAAAAGTTTACACATTTCTCTCGTCTACTCTTCGACGACCTGTAAAATCGATGCTCGTGAATCTTGCTAGTTTCGATCTAAACGATGTATTCTGTTGTTTTGAGCCGTAATGCAAGTTTTCGCGCAGTTCTGAGAGAAAAAGTTTACACCTTTTTCTTGTCCACTATTCGGCGACTTGTAAAATCGATGCTCGTGAATCTTGCTAGTTTAGATCTAAAACAATGTATTCCGTTGTTTTGAGCCGGAATACAAGTTTTCGCGCAGTTCTGAGAGAAAAAGTTTACACCTTTCTCTCGTCCACTCTTCGACGACTTGTAAAATCGATGCTCGTGAATCTTGCTAGTTTCGATCTACAACGACGTATCCCGTTGTTTTGAGCTGGAATAGAAGTTTTTCGCGCAGTTCTGAGAGAAAAAGTTTACGCCTTTCTCTCGTCTACTCTTCGAGGACTTGCAAAATCGATGCACGTGAATCTTGCTAGTTTCGATCTAAAACGATGTATCCCGTTTTTTTGAGCCGGAATACAAGTTTTCGCGCAGTTCTGAGAGAAAACGTTTACATCTTTCTCTCGTCTACTATTCGACGACTTGTAAAATCGTTGCTCGTGAATATTGCTAGTTTCGACCTAAAACGATGTATCCCGTTGTTTTGAGCCGGAATACAAGTTTTCGCGCACTTCTGAGAAAAAAAGTTTACACCTTTCTCTCGTGGACTCTCCGACGACTTGTAAAATCGATGCTCGTGAATCTTGCTAGTTACGATCTAAAACGATGTACCCCGTTGTTTTGAGCCGGAATACAAGTTTTCGTGCAGTTCTGAGAGAAAAAGTTTACACCTTTCTCTTGTCTTCTCTTCGACGACTGGTAAAATCGATGCTCGTGAATCTTGCTAGTTTCGACCTAAAACAATGTATCGCGTTGTTTTCAGCCGGAATACAAGTTTTCGCGCAGTTCTGAGAGAAAAAGTTTACACCTTTCTCTCGTGAACTCTTTGACGACTTGTAAAATCGATGCTCGTGAATTTTGCTCGTTTCGATCTAAAACGATGTATCCCGTTGTTTTGAGCCGCAATACAAGTTTTCGTCCAGTTCTGAGAGAAAAAGTTTACACATTTCTCTCGTCTACTCTTCGACGACCTGTAAAATCGATGCTCGTGAATCTTGCTAGTTTCGATCTAAAACGATGTATTCCGTTGTTTTGAGCCGGAATACAAGTTTTCGCGCAGTTCTGAGAGAAAAAGTTTACACCTTTCTCTCGTCCACTCTGCGACGACTTGTAAAATCGGTGCTCGTGAATCTTGCTAGTTTCGACCTAAAACGATGTATCCCGTTGTTTTGAGCCGGAATACAAGTTTTCGCGCAGTTCTGAGAGAAAAAGTTTACACCTTTCTCTCGTCTACTCTTCGAAGACTTGTAAAATCGATGCCCGTGAATCTTGCTAGTTTCGATCTAAAACGATGTATCCCGTTGTTTTGAGCCGGAATACAAGTTTTCGTGCAGTTCTGAGAGAAAAAGTTTACACCTTTCTCTCGTCTACTCTTCGACGACTTGTGAAATCGATGCTCCTGAATCTTGCTAGTTTCGATCTAAAACAATGAATACCGTTGTTTTGAGCCGGAATACAAATTTTCGCGCAGTTCTGAGAGAAAAAGTTTACACCTTTCTCTAGACTACTCTTCGACTTGTAAAATCGATGCTCGTGAATATCGCTAGTTTCGATCTAAAACGATGTATCCCGTTCTTTTGAGCCGGAATAGAAGCTTTCGTGCAGTTCTGAGAGAAAAAGTTTACACCTTTCTCTCGTCTACTCCTCGACTACTCGTAAAATCGACGCTCGTGAATCTTGCTAGTTTCGATCTAAAACAATGTATCCCGTTGTTTTGAGACGAAATACATGTTTCGCGCAGTTCTGAGAGAAAAAAGTTTACACCTTTCTCTCGTCCACTCTTCGAGGACTTGTAAAATCGATGCTCGTGAATCTTGCTAGTTTCGACCTAATACGATGTATCCGGTTGTTCTGAGCCGGAATACAAGTTTTCGCGCAGTTCTGAGAGAAAAAGTTTACACCTTTCTCTCGTGTACTCTTCGACAACTTGTATAATCGATGCTCGTGAATCTTGCTAGTTTCGATTTAAAACGATGTATCCCGTTGTTTTGAGCCGGAATACAAGTTTTCGCGCAGTTCTGAGAGAAAAAGTTTACACCTTTCTCTCGTCTACTCTTCGACGACCTGTAAATTTGATGCTCGTGAATCTTCATAGTTTCGATCTAAAACGATGTATTCCGTTGTTTTGAGCCGGAATACAAGTTTTCGCGCCGTTCTGAGAGAAAAAGTTTACACCTTTCTATCGTCCACTCTTCGACGACTTGTAAAATCGATGCTCGTGAATCTTGCTAGTTTTGAACTAAAACGATGTATCCCGTTGTTTTGAGCCGGAATACAAGTTTTGGCGCAGTTCTGAGAGAAAAAGTTTACACCTTTCTCTCGCTACTCTTCGACGAGTTGTAAAATCAATGCTCGTATATCTTGCTAGTTTCGATCTACAACGATGTATCCCGTTGTTTTGAGCTGGAATAGAAGTTTTTCGCGCAGTTTTGAGAGAAAAAGTTTACGCCTTTCTCTCGTCTACTTTTCGAGGACTTGCAAAATCGATGCTCGTGAATCTTGCTAGTTTCGATCTAAAACGATGTATCCCGTTTTTTTGAGCCGGAATACAAGTTTTCGCGCAGTTCTGAGAGAAAAAGTTTACACCTTTCTCTCGTCTACTATTCGACGACTTGTAAAATCGATGCTCGTGAATATTGCTAGTTTCGACCTAAAACGATGTATCCCGTTGTTTTGAGCCGGAATACAAGTTTTCGTGCAGTTCTGAGAGAAAAAGTTTACACCTTTCTCTCGTCCACTCTGCGACGACTTGTAAAATCGATGCTCGTGAATCTTGCTAGTTTCGACCTAAAACGATGTATCCCGTTGTTTTGAGCCGGAATACAAGTTTTCGCGCAGTTCTGAGAGAAAAAGTTTACACCTTTCTCTCGTCTGCTCTTCGAAGACTTGTAAAATCGATGCCCGTGAATCTTGCTAGTTTCGATATAAAACGATGTATCCCGTTGTTTTGAGCCGGAATACAAGTTTTCGTGCAGTTCTGAGAGAAAAAGTTTACACCTTTCTCTCGTCTACTCTTCGACGACTTGTAAAATCGATGCTCGTGAATCTTGCTAGTTTTGATCTAAAACGATGTATCTCGTTGTTTTGAGCCGGAATACAAGTTTTCGCGCAGTTTTGAGAAAAATAGTTTACACCTTTCTTTCGTCTACTCTTCGACGACTTGTAAAATCGATGCTCGTGAATCTTGCTGGTTTCGATACAAAACGATGCATTCTGTTGCTTTGAGCCGGAATACAAGTTTTCGCGCAGTCTGAGAGAAAAAGTTTACACCTTTCTCTCGTATACTCTTCGACGACTTGTAAAATCGATGCTCGTGAATCTTGCTAGTTTCGATCTAAAACGATGTATCCCGCTTTTTTGAGCCGGTATACAAGTTTTCGCGCAGTTCTGAGAGAAAACGTTTACACCTTTCTCTCGTCTACTCTTCGACGACTTGTAATATCGATGCTCGTGAATCCTGCTAGTTTCGATCTAAAACGATGAATCCCGTTGTTTTGAGCCGGAATACAAATTTTCGCGCAGTTCTGAGAAAAAAAGTTTACACCTTTCTCTCGTCCACTCTTCGAGGACTTGTAAAATCGATGCTCGTGAATCTTGCTAGTTTTGATCTAAAACGATGTATCCCGTTGTTTTGAGCCGGAATAGAAGTTTTCGTGCAGTTCTGAGAGAAAAAGTTTATACCTTTCTCTCGTCTACTCCTCGACTACTCGTAAAATCGATGCTCGTGAATCTTGCTAGTTTCGATCTAAAACAATGTATCCCGTTGTTTTGAGACGAAATACAAGTTTTCGCGCAGTTCTGAGAGAAAAACTTTACACCTTTCTCTCGTGTACTCTTCGACAACTTGTATAATCGATGCTCGTGAATCTTGCTAGTTTCGATTTAAAACGATGTATCCCGTTGTTTTGAGCCGGAATACAAGTTTTCGCGCAGTTCTGAGAGAAAAAGTTTACACCTTTCTCTCGTCTACTCTTCGACGACCTGTAAAATTGATGCTCGTGAATCTTGCTAGTTTCGATCTAAAACGATGTATTCCGTTGTTTTGAGCCGGAATACAAGTTTTCGCGCAGTTCTGAGAGAAAAAGTTTACACCTTTCTACCGTCCACTCTTCGACGACTTGTAAAATCGATGCTCGTGAATCTTGCTAGTTTTGAACTGAAACGATGTATCCCGTTGTTTTGAGCCGGAATACAAGTTTTCGCGCAGTTCTGAGAGAAAAGGTTTACACCTTTCTCTCGTCTACTCTTCGACGACCTGTAAAATCGATGCTCGTGAATATTGCTAGTTTCGATCTAAAACGATGTATTCCGTTGTTTTGAGCCGGAGTACAAGTTTTCGCGCAGTTCTGTAAGAAAAAGTTTGCACCTTTCTCTCGTCTACTCTTCGACGACTTGTAAAATCGATGCTCATGAATCTTGCTAGTTTCGATCTAAAACGATGTATCCCGTTGTTTTGAGACAGAATACAAGTTTTCGCGCAGTTCTGAAAGAAAAAGTTTACACATTTCTCTCGTCTACTCTTCGATGACCTGTAAAATCGATGTTCGTGAATCTTGCTAGTTTCGATCTAAAACGATGTATCTCGTTGTTTTGAGCCGTAATGCAAGTTTTCGCGCAGTTGTGAGAGAAAAAGTTTACACCTTTCTCTCGTCCACTATTCGACGACTTGTAAAATCGATGCTCGTGAATCTTGCTAGTTTAGATCTAAAACAATGTATCCCGTTGTTTTGAGCCGGAATACAAGTTTTCGCGCAGTTCTGAGAGAAAAAGTTTACACCTTTCTCTCGTCTACTCTTCAACGACCTGTAAAATCGATGCTCGTGAATATTGCTAGTTTCGATCTAAAACGATGTATTCCGTTGTTTTGAGCCGGAATACAAGTTTTCGCGCAGTTCTGAGAGAAAAGTTTACACCTTTCTGTCGTCCACTCTTCGACGACTTGTAAAATCGATGCTCGTGAATCTTGCTAGTTTTGAACTAAAACGATGTATCGCGTTGTTTTGAGCCGGAATACAAGTTTTCGCGCAGTTCTAAGAGAAAAAGTTTACACCTTTCTCTCGTCTACTCTTCGACGACCTGTAAAATTGATGCTCGTGAATCTTGCTAGTTTCGATCTAAAACGATGTATTCCGTTGTTTTGAGCCGGAATACAAGTTTTCGCGCAGTTCTGAGAGAAAAAGTTTACACCTTTCTACCGTCCACTCTTCGACGACTTGTAAAATCGATGCTCGTGAATCTTGCTAGTTTTCAACTGAAACGTTGTATCCCGTTGTTTTGAGCCGGAATACAAGTTTTCGCGCAGTTCTGAGAGAAAAGGTTTACACCTTTCTCTCGTCTACTCTTCGAAGACTTGGAAAATCGATGCCCGTGAATCTTGCTAGTTTCGACCTAAAACGATGTATCCCGTTGTTTTGAGCCGGAATACAAGTTTTCGTGCAGTTCTGAGAGAAAAAGTTTACACCTTTCTCTTGTCTTCTCTTCGACGACTGATAAAATCGATGCTCGTGATTCTTGCTAGTTACGATCTAAAACGATGTACCCCGTTGTTTTGAGCCGGAATACAAGTTTTCGTGCAGTTCTGAGAGAAAAAGTTTACAGCTTTCTCTTGTCTTCTCTTCGACGACTGGTAAAATAGATGCTCGTGAATCTTGCTAGTTTCGATCTAAAACGATGTATTCCGTTGTTTTGAGCCGGAGTACAAGTTTTCGCGCAGTTCTGAGAGAAAAAGTTTGCACCTTTCTCTCGTCTACTCTTCGACGACTTGTAAAATCGATGCTCATGAATCTTGCTAGTTTCGATCTAAAACGATGTATCCCGTTGTTTTGAGACAGAATACAAGTTTTCGCGCAGTTCTGAAAGAAAAAGTTTACACATTTCTCTCGTCTACTCTTCGATGACCTGTAAAATCGATGTTCGTGAATCTTGCTAGTTTCGATCTAAAACGATGTATTTCGTTGTTTTGAGCCGGAATACAAGTTTTCGCGCAGTTCTGAGAGAAAAAGTTTACACCTTTCTCTCGTCCACTCTTCGACGACCTGTAAAATCAATGCTCGTGAATCTTGCTAGTTTCGATCTAAAACGATGTATCTCGTTGTTTTGAGCCGTAATGCAAGTTTTCGCGCAGTTCTGAGAGAAAAAGTTTACACCTTTCTCTCGTCCACTATTCGACGACTTGTAAAATCGATGCTCGTGAATCTTGCTAGTTTAGATCTAAAACAATGTATCCCGTTGTTTTGAGCCGGAATACAAGTTTTCGCGCAGTTCTGAGAGAAAACGTTTACACCTTTCTCTCGTCTACTCTTCGACGACCTGTAAAATCGATGCTCGTGAATATTGCTAGTTTCGATTTAAAACGATGTATTCCGTTGTTTTGAGCCGGAATACAAGTTTTCGCGCAGTTCTGAGAGAAAAGTTTACACCTTTCTGTCGTCCACTCTTCGACGACTTGTAAAATCGATGCTCGTGAATCTTGCTAGTTTTGAACTAAAACGATGTATCGCGTTGTTTTGAGCCGGAATACAAGTTTTCGCGCAGTTCTGAGAGAAAAACTTTACACCTTTCTCTCGTGTACTCTTCGACAACTTGTATAATCGATGCTCGTGAATCTTGCTAGTTTCGATTTAAAACGATGTATCCCGTTGTTTTGAGCCGGAATACAAGTTTTCGCGCAGTTCTGAGAGAAAAAGTTTACACCTTTCTCTCGTCTACTCTTCGACGACCTGTAAAATTGATGCTCGTGAATCTTGCTAGTTTCGATCTAAAACGATGTATTCCGTTGTTTTGAGCCGGAATACAAGTTTTCGCGCAGTTCTGAGAGAAAAAGTTTACACCTTTCTACCGTCCACTCTTCGACGACTTGTAAAATCGATGCTCGTGAATCTTGCTAGTTTTGAACTGAAACGATGTATCCCGTTGTTTTGAGCCGGAATACAAGTTTTCGCGCAGTTCTGAGAGAAAAGGTTTACACCTTTCTCTCGTCTACTCTTCGACGACCTGTAAAATCGATGCTCGTGAATATTGCTAGTTTCGATCTAAAACGATGTATTCCGTTGTTTTGAGCCGGAGTACAAGTTTTCGCGCAGTTCTGTAAGAAAAAGTTTGCACCTTTCTCTCGTCTACTCTTCGACGACTTGTAAAATCGATGCTCATGAATCTTGCTAGTTTCGATCTAAAACGATGTATCCCGTTGTTTTGAGACAGAATACAAGTTTTCGCGCAGTTCTGAAAGAAAAAGTTTACACATTTCTCTCGTCTACTCTTCGATGACCTGTAAAATCGATGTTCGTGAATCTTGCTAGTTTCGATATAAAACGATGTATCTCGTTGTTTTGAGCCGTAATGCAAGTTTTCGCGCAGTTCTGAGAGAAAAAGTTTACACCTTTCTCTCGTCCACTATTCGACGACTTGTAAAATCGATGCTCGTGAATCTTGCTAGTTTAGATCTAAAACAATGTATCCCGTTGTTTTGAGCCGGAATACAAGTTTTCGCGCAGTTCTGAGAGAAAAAGTTTACACCTTTCTCTCGTCTACTCTTCGACGACCTGTAAAATCGATGCTCGTGAATATTGCTAGTTTCGATGTAAAACGATGTATTCCGTTGTTTTGAGCCGGAATACAAGTTTTCGCGCAGTTCTGAGAGAAAAGTTTACACCTTTCTGTCGTCCACTCTTCGACGACTTGTAAAATCGATGCTCGTGAATCTTGCTAGTTTTGAACTAAAACGATGTATCGCGTTGTTTTGAGCCGGAATACAAGTTTTCGCGCAGTTCTGAGAGAAAAAGTTTACACCTTTCTCTCGTCTACTCTTCGACGACCTGTAAAATTGATGCTCGTGAATCTTGCTAGTTTCGATCTAAAACGATGTATTCCGTTGTTTTGAGCCGGAATACAAGTTTTCGCGCAGTTCTGAGAGAAAAAGTTTACACCTTTCTACCGTCCACTCTTCGACGACTTGTAAAATCGATGCTCGTGAATCTTGCTAGTTTTGAACTGAAACGATGTATCCCGTTGTTTTGAGCCGGAATACAAGTTTTCGCGCAGTTCTGAGAGAAAAGGTTTACACCTTTCTCTCGTCTACTCTTCGAAGACTTGGAAAATCGATGCCCGTGAATCTTGCTAGTTTCGACCTAAAACGATGTATCCCGTTGTTTTGAGCCGGAATACAAGTTTTCGTGCAGTTCTGAGAGAAAAAGTTTACACCTTTCTCTTGTCTTCTCTTCGACGACTGATAAAATCGATGCTCGTGATTCTTGCTAGTTACGATCTAAAACGATGTACCCCGTTGTTTTGAGCCGGAATACAAGTTTTCGTGCAGTTCTGAAAGAAAAAGTTTACACATTTCTCTCGTCTACTCTTCGATGACCTGTAAAATCGATGTTCGTGAATCTTGCTAGTTTCGATCTAAAACGATGTATTTCGTTGTTTTGAGCCGGAATACAAGTTTTCGCGCAGTTCTGAGAGAAAAAGTTTACACCTTTCTCTCGTCCACTCTTCGACGACCTGTAAAATCAATGCTCGTGAATCTTGCTAGTTTCGATCTAAAACGATGTATCTCGTTGTTTTGAGCCGTAATGCAAGTTTTCGCGCAGTTCTGAGAGAAAAAGTTTACACCTTTCTCTCGTCCACTATTCGACGACTTGTAAAATCGATGCTCGTGAATCTTGCTAGTTTAGATCTAAAACAATGTATCCCGTTGTTTTGAGCCGGAATACAAGTTTTCGCGCAGTTCTGAGAGAAAACGTTTACACCTTTCTCTCGTCTACTCTTCGACGACCTGTAAAATCGATGCTCGTGAATATTGCTAGTTTCGATTTAAAACGATGTATTCCGTTGTTTTGAGCCGGAATACAAGTTTTCGCGCAGTTCTGAGAGAAAAGTTTACACCTTTCTGTCGTCCACTCTTCGACGACTTGTAAAATCGATGCTCGTGAATCTTGCTAGTTTTGAACTAAAACGATGTATCGCGTTGTTTTGAGCCGGAATACAAGTTTTCGCGCAGTTCTGAGAGAAAAACTTTACACCTTTCTCTCGTGTACTCTTCGACAACTTGTATAATCGATGCTCGTGAATCTTGCTAGTTTCGATTTAAAACGATGTATCCCGTTGTTTTGAGCCGGAATACAAGTTTTCGCGCAGTTCTGAGAGAAAAAGTTTACACCTTTCTCTCGTCTACTCTTCGACGACCTGTAAAATTGATGCTCGTGAATCTTGCTAGTTTCGATCTAAAACGATGTATTCCGTTGTTTTGAGCCGGAATACAAGTTTTCGCGCAGTTCTGAGAGAAAAAGTTTACACCTTTCTACCGTCCACTCTTCGACGACTTGTAAAATCGATGCTCGTGAATCTTGCTAGTTTTGAACTGAAACGATGTATCCCGTTGTTTTGAGCCGGAATACAAGTTTTCGCGCAGTTCTGAGAGAAAAGGTTTACACCTTTCTCTCGTCTACTCTTCGACGACCTGTAAAATCGATGCTCGTGAATATTGCTAGTTTCGATCTAAAACGATGTATTCCGTTGTTTTGAGCCGGAGTACAAGTTTTCGCGCAGTTCTGTAAGAAAAAGTTTGCACCTTTCTCTCGTCTACTCTTCGACGACTTGTAAAATCGATGCTCATGAATCTTGCTAGTTTCGATCTAAAACGATGTATCCCGTTGTTTTGAGACAGAATACAAGTTTTCGCGCAGTTCTGAAAGAAAAAGTTTACACATTTCTCTCGTCTACTCTTCGACGACTTGTAAAATCGATGCTCATGAATCTTGCTAGTTTCGATCTAAAACGATGTATCCCGTTGTTTTGAGACAGAATACAAGTTTTCGCGCAGTTCTGAAAGAAAAAGTTTACACATTTCTCTCGTCTACTCTTCGATGACCTGTAAAATCGATGTTCGTGAATCTTGCTAGTTTCGATATAAAACGATGTATCTCGTTGTTTTGAGCCGTAATGCAAGTTTTCGCGCAGTTCTGAGAGAAAAAGTTTACACCTTTCTCTCGTCCACTATTCGACGACTTGTAAAATCGATGCTCGTGAATCTTGCTAGTTTAGATCTAAAACAATGTATCCCGTTGTTTTGAGCCGGAATACAAGTTTTCGCGCAGTTCTGAGAGAAAAAGTTTACACCTTTCTCTCGTCTACTCTTCGACGACCTGTAAAATCGATGCTCGTGAATATTGCTAGTTTCGATGTAAAACGATGTATTCCGTTGTTTTGAGCCGGAATACAAGTTTTCGCGCAGTTCTGAGAGAAAAGTTTACACCTTTCTGTCGTCCACTCTTCGACGACTTGTAAAATCGATGCTCGTGAATCTTGCTAGTTTTGAACTAAAACGATGTATCGCGTTGTTTTGAGCCGGAATACAAGTTTTCGCGCAGTTCTGAGAGAAAAAGTTTACACCTTTCTCTCGTCTACTCTTCGACGACCTGTAAAATTGATGCTCGTGAATCTTGCTAGTTTCGATCTAAAACGATGTATTCCGTTGTTTTGAGCCGGAATACAAGTTTTCGCGCAGTTCTGAGAGAAAAAGTTTACACCTTTCTACCGTCCACTCTTCGACGACTTGTAAAATCGATGCTCGTGAATCTTGCTAGTTTTGAACTGAAACGATGTATCCCGTTGTTTTGAGCCGGAATACAAGTTTTCGCGCAGTTCTGAGAGAAAAGGTTTACACCTTTCTCTCGTCTACTCTTCGAAGACTTGGAAAATCGATGCCCGTGAATCTTGCTAGTTTCGACCTAAAACGATGTATCCCGTTGTTTTGAGCCGGAATACAAGTTTTCGTGCAGTTCTGAGAGAAAAAGTTTACACCTTTCTCTTGTCTTCTCTTCGACGACTGATAAAATCGATGCTCGTGATTCTTGCTAGTTACGATCTAAAACGATGTACCCCGTTGTTTTGAGCCGGAATACAAGTTTTCGTGCAGTTCTGAAAGAAAAAGTTTACACATTTCTCTCGTCTACTCTTCGATGACCTGTAAAATCGATGTTCGTGAATCTTGCTAGTTTCGATCTAAAACGATGTATTTCGTTGTTTTGAGCCGGAATACAAGTTTTCGCGCAGTTCTGAGAGAAAAAGTTTACACCTTTCTCTCGTCCACTCTTCGACGACCTGTAAAATCAATGCTCGTGAATCTTGCTAGTTTCGATCTAAAACGATGTATCTCGTTGTTTTGAGCCGTAATGCAAGTTTTCGCGCAGTTCTGAGAGAAAAAGTTTACACCTTTCTCTCGTCCACTATTCGACGACTTGTAAAATCGATGCTCGTGAATCTTGCTAGTTTAGATCTAAAACAATGTATCCCGTTGTTTTGAGCCGGAATACAAGTTTTCGCGCAGTTCTGAGAGAAAACGTTTACACCTTTCTCTCGTCTACTCTTCGACGACCTGTAAAATCGATGCTCGTGAATATTGCTAGTTTCGATTTAAAACGATGTATTCCGTTGTTTTGAGCCGGAATACAAGTTTTCGCGCAGTTCTGAGAGAAAAGTTTACACCTTTCTGTCGTCCACTCTTCGACGACTTGTAAAATCGATGCTCGTGAATCTTGCTAGTTTTGAACTAAAACGATGTATCGCGTTGTTTTGAGCCGGAATACAAGTTTTCGCGCAGTTCTGAGAGAAAAACTTTACACCTTTCTCTCGTGTACTCTTCGACAACTTGTATAATCGATGCTCGTGAATCTTGCTAGTTTCGATTTAAAACGATGTATCCCGTTGTTTTGAGCCGGAATACAAGTTTTCGCGCAGTTCTGAGAGAAAAAGTTTACACCTTTCTCTCGTCTACTCTTCGACGACCTGTAAAATTGATGCTCGTGAATCTTGCTAGTTTCGATCTAAAACGATGTATTCCGTTGTTTTGAGCCGGAATACAAGTTTTCGCGCAGTTCTGAGAGAAAAAGTTTACACCTTTCTACCGTCCACTCTTCGACGACTTGTAAAATCGATGCTCGTGAATCTTGCTAGTTTTGAACTGAAACGATGTATCCCGTTGTTTTGAGCCGGAATACAAGTTTTCGCGCAGTTCTGAGAGAAAAGGTTTACACCTTTCTCTCGTCTACTCTTCGACGACCTGTAAAATCGATGCTCGTGAATATTGCTAGTTTCGATCTAAAACGATGTATTCCGTTGTTTTGAGCCGGAGTACAAGTTTTCGCGCAGTTCTGTAAGAAAAAGTTTGCACCTTTCTCTCGTCTACTCTTCGACGACTTGTAAAATCGATGCTCATGAATCTTGCTAGTTTCGATCTAAAACGATGTATCCCGTTGTTTTGAGACAGAATACAAGTTTTCGCGCAGTTCTGAAAGAAAAAGTTTACACATTTCTCTCGTCTACTCTTCGATGACCTGTAAAATCGATGTTCGTGAATCTTGCTAGTTTCGATATAAAACGATGTATCTCGTTGTTTTGAGCCGTAATGCAAGTTTTCGCGCAGTTCTGAGAGAAAAAGTTTACACCTTTCTCTCGTCCACTATTCGACGACTTGTAAAATCGATGCTCGTGAATCTTGCTAGTTTAGATCTAAAACAATGTATCCCGTTGTTTTGAGCCGGAATACAAGTTTTCGCGCAGTTCTGAGAGAAAAAGTTTACACCTTTCTCTCGTCTACTCTTCGACGACCTGTAAAATCGATGCTCGTGAATATTGCTAGTTTCGATGTAAAACGATGTATTCCGTTGTTTTGAGCCGGAATACAAGTTTTCGCGCAGTTCTGAGAGAAAAGTTTACACCTTTCTGTCGTCCACTCTTCGACGACTTGTAAAATCGATGCTCGTGAATCTTGCTAGTTTTGAACTAAAACGATGTATCGCGTTGTTTTGAGCCGGAATACAAGTTTTCGCGCAGTTCTGAGAGAAAAAGTTTACACCTTTCTCTCGTCTACTCTTCGACGACCTGTAAAATTGATGCTCGTGAATCTTGCTAGTTTCGATCTAAAACGATGTATTCCGTTGTTTTGAGCCGGAATACAAGTTTTCGCGCAGTTCTGAGAGAAAAAGTTTACACCTTTCTACCGTCCACTCTTCGACGACTTGTAAAATCGATGCTCGTGAATCTTGCTAGTTTTGAACTGAAACGATGTATCCCGTTGTTTTGAGCCGGAATACAAGTTTTCGCGCAGTTCTGAGAGAAAAGGTTTACACCTTTCTCTCGTCTACTCTTCGAAGACTTGGAAAATCGATGCCCGTGAATCTTGCTAGTTTCGACCTAAAACGATGTATCCCGTTGTTTTGAGCCGGAATACAAGTTTTCGTGCAGTTCTGAGAGAAAAAGTTTACACCTTTCTCTTGTCTTCTCTTCGACGACTGATAAAATCGATGCTCGTGATTCTTGCTAGTTACGATCTAAAACGATGTACCCCGTTGTTTTGAGCCGGAATACAAGTTTTCGTGCAGTTCTGAGAGAAAAAGTTTACAGCTTTCTCTTGTCTTCTCTTCGACGACTGGTAAAATAGATGCTCGTGAATCTTGCTAGTTTCGATCTAAAACGATGTATTCCGTTGTTTTGAGCCGGAGTACAAGTTTTCGCGCAGTTCTGAGAGAAAAAGTTTGCACCTTTCTCTCGTCTACTCTTCGACGACTTGTAAAATCGATGCTCATGAATCTTGCTAGTTTCGATCTAAAACGATGTATCCCGTTGTTTTGAGACAGAATACAAGTTTTCGCGCAGTTCTGAAAGAAAAAGTTTACACATTTCTCTCGTCTACTCTTCGATGACCTGTAAAATCGATGTTCGTGAATCTTGCTAGTTTCGATCTAAAACGATGTATTTCGTTGTTTTGAGCCGGAATACAAGTTTTCGCGCAGTTCTGAGAGAAAAAGTTTACACCTTTCTCTCGTCCACTCTTCGACGACTTGTAAAATCAATGCTCGTGAATCTTGCTAGTTTCGATCTAAAACGATGTATCTCGTTGTTTTGAGCCGTAATGCAAGTTTTCGCGCAGTTCTGAGAGAAAAAGTTTACACCTTTCTCTCGTCCACTATTCGACGACTTGTAAAATCGATGCTCGTGAATCTTGCTAGTTTAGATCTAAAACAATGTATCCCGTTGTTTTGAGCCGGAATACAAGTTTTCGTGCAGTCATGAGAGAAAAAGTTTACACCTTTCTCTTGTCTTCTCTTCGACGACTGGTAAAATCGATGCTCGTGAATCTTGCTAGTTTCGACCTAAAACGATGTATCGCGTTGTTTTGAGCCGGAATACAAGTTTTCGCGCAGTTCTGAGAGAAAAAGTTTACACCTTTCTCTCGTGTACTCTTTGACGACTTGTAAAATCGATGCTCGTGAATTTTGCTCGTTTCGATCTGAAACGATGTATCCCGTTGTTTTGAGCCGGAATACAAGTTTTCGTGCAGTTCTGAGAGAAAAAGTTTACACCTTTCTCTCGTCTACTCTTCGACGACTTGTAAAATCGATGCTCGTGAATCTTGCTAGTTTCGATCTAAACGATGTATTCCGTTGTTTTAGGGCGGAATACAAGTTTTCGCGCAGTTCTGGGAGAAAAAGTTTACACCTTTCTCTCGTCTACTCTTCGACGACTTGTAAAATCGATGCTCGTGAATCTTGCTTGTTTCGATCTAAAACGATGTATCCCGTTGTTTTGAACCGGAATACAAGTTTTCGCGCAGTTCTGAGAGAAAAAGTTTACAGCTTTCTCTAGTCTACTCTTGGAAGACTTGTAAAATCGATGCGCATGGATCTTGCTAGTTTCGATCTAAAACGATGTATCTCGTTGTTTTGAGCCGGAATACAAGTTTTCGCGCAGTTCTGAGGGAAATAGTTTACACCTTTCTCTCGTCTACTCTTCGAACACTTGTAAAATTGATGCTCGTGAATCTTGCTAGTTTCGATCTAAAACGATGTATCCCGTTTTTTTAAGCCGGAATACAAGTTTTCGCGCAGTTCTGAGAGAAAAAAATTACACCTTTCTCTCTTCTACTATTCGACGACTTGTAAAATCGATGCTCGTGAATCTTGCTAGTTTCGACCTAAAACGATGTATCCCGTTGTTTTGTGATGGAATACAAGTTTGCGCGCAGTTCTGAGAGAAAAAGTTTACACCTTTCTCTCGTATACTCTTCGACGACTTGTAAAATCGATGCTCGTGAATCTTGCTAGTTTCGATCTAAAACGATGTATCCTGCTTTTTTAAGCCGGTATACAAGTTTTCGCGCAGTTCTGAGAGAAAACGTTTACACCTTTCTCTCGTGTACTCTTCGACGACGTGTAAAATCGATGCTCGTGAATCGTGCTAGTTTCGATCTAAAACGATGTATCCCGTTGTTTTGAGCCAGATTACAAGTTTTCGCGCAGTTCTGAGAGAAAAAGTTTACACCTTTCTCTCGTCTACTATTCGACGACTTGTAAAATCGATCCTCGTGAATCTTGCTAGTTTCGACCTAAAACGATGTATCTCGTTGTTTTGAGCCGGAATACAAGTTTTCGCGCAGTTCTGAAAGAAAAAGTTTACACCTTTCTCTCGTGTACTCTTCGACGACTTGTAAAATCGATGCTCGTGAATCTTGCTAGTTTGGATCTAAAACGATGTACCCCGTTGTTTTGAGCCGGAATACAAGTTTTCGTGCAGTTCTGAGAGAAAAAGTTTACACCTTTCTCTCGTCTACTCTTCGACGACTTGTAAAATCGATGCTCGTGAATCTTGCTAGTTTCGATCAAAACGATGTATCTCGTTGTTTTGAGCCGGAATACAAGTTTTCGCGCAGTTCTGAGAAAAATAGTTTACACCTTTCTCTCGTCTACTCTTCGACGACTTGTAAAATCGATGCTCGTGAATCTTGCTAGTTTCGATCTAAACGATGTATTCCGTTGTTTTAGGGCGGAATACAAGTTTTCGCGCAGTTCTGGGAGAAAAAGTTTACACCTTTCTCTCGTCTACTCTTCGACGACTTGTAAAATCGATGCTCGTGAATCTTGCTTGTTTCGATCTAAAACGATGTATCCCGTTGTTTTGAACCGGAATACAAGTTTTCGCGCAGTTCTGAGAGAAAAAGTTTACAGCTTTCTCTCGTCTACTCTTGGAAGACTTGTAAAATCGATGCGCATGAATCTTGCTAGTTTCGATCTAAAACGATGTATCGTTGTTTTGAGCCGGAATACAAGTTTTCGCGCAGTTCTGAGAGAAATAGTTTACACCTTTCTCTCGTCTACTCTTCGAACACTTGTAAAATTGATGCTCGTGAATCTTGCTAGTTTCGATCTAAAACGATGTATCCCGTTTTTTTAAGCCGGAATACAAGTTTTCGCGCAGTTCTGAGAGAAAAAAATTACACCTTTCTCTCTTCTACTATTCGACGACTTGTAAAATCGATGCTCGTGAATCTTGCTAGTTTCGACCTAAAACGATGTATCCCGTTGTTTTGTGATGGAATACAAGTTTGCGCGCAGTTCTGAGAGAAAAAGTTTACACCTTTCTCTCGTATACTCTTCGACGACTTGTAAAATCGATGCTCGTGAATCTTGCTAGTTTCGATCTAAAACGATGTATCCTGCTTTTTTAAGCCGGTATACAAGTTTTCGCGCAGTTCTGAGAGAAAACGTTTACACCTTTCTCTCGTGTACTCTTCGACGACGTGTAAAATCGATGCTCGTGAATCGTGCTAGTTTCGATCTAAAACGATGTATCCCGTTGTTTTGAGCCAGATTACAAGTTTTCGCGCAGTTCTGAGAGAAAAAGTTTACACCTTTCTCTCGTCTACTATTCGACGACTTGTAAAATCGATGCTCGTGAATCTTGCTAGTTTCGACCTAAAACGATGTATCTCGTTGTTTTGAGCCGGAATACAAGTTTTCGCGCAGTTCTGAAAGAAAAAGTTTACACCTTTCTCTCGTGTACTCTTCGACGACTTGTAAAATCGATGCTCGTGAATCTTGCTAGTTTGGATCTAAAACGATGTACCCCGTTGTTTTGAGCCGGAATACAAGTTTTCGTGCAGTTCTGAGAGAAAAAGTTTACACCTTTCTCTCGTCTACTCTTCGACGACTTGTAAAATCGATGCTCGTGAATCTTGCTAGTTTCGATCTAAAACGATGTATCTCGTTGTTTTGAGCCGGAATACAAGTTTTCGCGCAGTTCTGAGAAAAATAGTTTACACCTTTCTCTCGTCTACTCTTCGACGACTTGTAAAATCGATGCTCGTGAATCTTGCTGGTTTCGATATAAAACGATGCATTCTGTTGCTTTGAGCCGGAATACAAGTTTTCGCGCAGTCTGAGAGAAAAAGTTTACACCTTTCTCTCGTATACTCTTCGACGACTTGTAAAATCGATGCTCGTGAATCTTGCTAGTTTCGATCTAAAACGATGTATCCCGCTTTTTTGAGCCGGTATACAAGTTTTCGCGCAGTTCTGAGAGAAAACGTTTACACCTTTCTCTCGTCTACTCTTCGACGACTTGTAATATCGATGCTCGTGAATCCTGCTAGTTTCGATCTAAAACGATGAATCCCGTTGTTTTGAGCCGGAATACAAATTTTCGCGCAGTTCTGAGAAAAAAAGTTTACACCTTTCTCTCGTCCACTCTTCGAGGACTTGTAAAATCGATGCTCGTGAATCTTGCTAGTTTTGATCTAAAACGATGTATCCCGTTGTTTTGAGCCGGAATAGAAGTTTTCGTGCAGTTCTGAGAGAAAAAGTTTATACCTTTCTCTCGTCTACTCCTCGACTACTCGTAAAATCGATGCTCGTGAATCTTGCTAGTTTCGATCTAAAACAATGTATCCCGTTGTTTTGAGACGAAATACAAGTTTTCGCGCAGTTCTGAGAGAAAAACTTTACACCTTTCTCTCGTGTACTCTTCGACAACTTGTATAATCGATGCTCGTGAATCTTGCTAGTTTCGATTTAAAACGATGTATCCCGTTGTTTTGAGCCGGAATACAAGTTTTCGCGCAGTTCTGAGAGAAAAAGTTTACACCTTTCTCTCGTCTACTCTTCGACGACCTGTAAAATTGATGCTCGTGAATCTTGCTAGTTTCGATCTAAAACGATGTATTCCGTTGTTTTGAGCCGGAATACAAGTTTTCGCGCAGTTCTGAGAGAAAAAGTTTACACCTTTCTACCGTCCACTCTTCAACGACTTGTAAAATCGATGCTCGTGAATCTTGCTAGTTTTGAACTGAAACGATGTATCCCGTTGTTTTGAGCCGGAATACAAGTTTTCGCGCAGTTCTGAGAGAAAAGGTTTACACCTTTCTCTCGTCTACTCTTCGAAGACTTGGAAAATCGATGCCCGTGAATCTTGCTAGTTTCGACCTAAAACGATGTATCCCGTTGTTTTGAGCCGGAATACAAGTTTTCGTGCAGTTCTGAGAGAAAAAGTTTACACCTTTCTCTTGTCTTCTCTTCGACGACTGATAAAATCGATGCTCGTGATTCTTGCTAGTTACGATCTAAAACGATGTACCCCGTTGTTTTGAGCCGGAATACAAGTTTTCGTGCAGTTCTGAGAGAAAAAGTTTACAGCTTTCTCTTGTCTTCTCTTCGACGACTGGTAAAATAGATGCTCGTGAATCTTGCTAGTTTCGATCTAAAACGATGTATTCCGTTGTTTTGAGCCGGAGTACAAGTTTTCGCGCAGTTCTGAGAGAAAAAGTTTGCACCTTTCTCTCGTCTACTCTTCGACGATTTGTAAAATCGATGCTCATGAATCTTGCTAGTTTCGATCTAAAACGATGTATCCCGTTGTTTTGAGACAGAATACAAGTTTTCGCGCAGTTCTGAAAGAAAAAGTTTACACATTTCTCTCGTCTACTCTTCGATGACCTGTAAAATCGATGTTCGTGAATCTTGCTAGTTTCGATCTAAAACGATGTATTTCGTTGTTTTGAGCCGGAATACAAGTTTTCGCGCAGTTCTGAGAGAAAAAGTTTACACCTTTCTCTCGTCCACTCTTCGACGACTTGTAAAATCAATGCTCGTGAATCTTGCTAGTTTCGATCTAAAACGATGTATCTCGTTGTTTTGAGCCGTAATGCAAGTTTTCGCGCAGTTCTGAGAGAAAAAGTTTACACCTTTCTCTCGTCCACTATTCGACGACTTGTAAAATCGATGCTCGTGAATCTTGCTAGTTTAGATCTAAAACAATGTATCCCGTTGTTTTGAGCCGGAATACAAGTTTTCGCGCAGTTCTGAGAGAAAAAGTTTACACCTTTCTCTCGTCTACTCTTCGACGACCTGTAAAATCGATGCTCGTGAATATTGCTAGTTTCGATCTAAAACGATGTATTCCGTTGTTTTGAGCCGGAATACAAGTTTTCGCGCAGTTCCGAGAGAAAAGTTTACACCTTTCTGTCGTCCACTCTTCGACGACTTGTAAAATCGATGCTCGTGAATCTTGCTAGTTTTGAACTAAAACGATGTATCGCGTTGTTTTGAGCCGGAATACAAGTTTTCGCGCAGTTCTGAGAGAAAAAGTTTACACCTTTCTCTCGTCTACTCTTCGACGACCTGTAAAATTGATGCTCGTGAATCTTGCTAGTTTCGATCTAAAACGATGTATTCCGTTGTTTTGAGCCGGAATACAAGTTTTCGCGCAGTTCTGAGAGAAAAAGTTTACACCTTTCTACCGTCCACTCTTCGACGACTTGTAAAATCGATGCTCGTGAATCTTGCTAGTTTTGAACTGAAACGATGTATCCCGTTGTTTTGAGCCGGAATACAAGTTTTCGCGCAGTTCTGAGAGAAAAGGTTTACACCTTTCTCTCGTCTACTCTTCGAAGACTTGGAAAATCGATGCCCGTGAATCTTGCTAGTTTCGACCTAAAACGATGTATCCCGTTGTTTTGAGCCGAAATACAAGTTTTCGTGCAGTTCTGAGAGAAAAAGTTTACACCTTTCTCTTGTCTTCTCTTCGACGACTGATAAAATCGATGCTCGTGATTCTTGCTAGTTACGATCTAAAACGATGTACCCCGTTGTTTTGAGCCGGAATACAAGTTTTCGTGCAGTTCTGAGAGAAAAAGTTTACAGCTTTCTTTTGTCTTCTCTTCGACGACTGGTAAAATAGATGCTCGTGAATCTTGCTAGTTTCGATCTAAAACGATGTATTCCGTTGTTTTGAGCCGGAGTACAAGTTTTCGCGCAGTTCTGAGAGAAAAAGTTTGCACCTTTCTCTCGTCTACTCTTCGACGACTTGTAAAATCGATGCTCATGAATCTTGCTAGTTTCGATCTAAAACGATGTATCCCGTTGTTTTGAGACAGAATACAAGTTTTCGCGCAGTTCTGAAAGAAAAAGTTTACACATTTCTCTCGTCTACTCTTCGATGACCTGTAAAATCGATGTTCGTGAATCTTGCTAGTTTCGATCTAAAACGATGTATTTCGTTGTTTTGAGCCGGAATACAAGTTTTCGCGCAGTTCTGAGAGAAAAAGTTTACACCTTTCTCTCGTCCACTCTTCGACGACTTGTAAAATCAATGCTCGTGAATCTTGCTAGTTTCGATCTAAAACGATGTATCTCGTTGTTTTGAGCCGTAATGCAAGTTTTCGCGCAGTTCTGAGAGAAAAAGTTTACACCTTTCTCTCGTCCACTATTCGACGACTTGTAAAATCGATGCTCGTGAATCTTGCTAGTTTAGATCTAAAACAATGTATCCCGTTGTTTTGAGCCGGAATACAAGTTTTCGCGCAGTTCTGAGAGAAAAAGTTTACACCTTTCTCTCGTCTACTCTTCGACGACCTGTAAAATCGATGCTCGTGAATATTGCTAGTTTCGATCTAAAACGATGTATTCCGTTGTTTTGAGCCGGAATACAAGTTTTCGCGCAGTTCTGAGAGAAAAGTTTACACCTTTCTGTCGTCCACTCTTCGACGACTTGTAAAATCGATGCTCGTGAATCTTGCTAGTTTTGAACTAAAACGATGTATCGCGTTGTTTTGAGCCGGAATACAAGTTTTCGCGCAGTTCTGAGAGAAAAAGTTTACACCTTTCTCTCGTCTACTCTTCGAAGACTTGTAAAATCGATGCCCGTGAATCCTGCTAGTTTCGATCTAAAACGATGTATCTCGTTGTTTTGAGCCGTAATACAAGTTTTCGCGCAGTTCTGAGAGAAAACGTTTACACCTTTCTCTCGTCTACTCTTCGAAGACTTGTAAAATCGATGCTCGTTAATCTTGCTAGTTTCGATCTAAAACGATGTATCCCGTTTTTTTAGCCGGAATACAAGTTTTGGCGCAGTTCTGAGAGAAAAAGTTTACACCTTTCTCTCGTCTACTCTTCGACGACTTGTAATATCAATGCTCGTATATCTTGCTAGTTTCGATCTACAACGACGTATCCCGTTGTTTTGAGCTGGAATAGAAGTTTTTCGCGCAGTTCTGAGAGAAAAAGTTTACGCCTTTCTCTCGTCTACTCTTCGAGGACTTGCAAAATCGATGCTCGTGAATCTTGCTAGTTTCGATCTAAAACGATGTATCCCGTTTTTTTGAGCCGGAATACAAGTTTTCGCGCAGTTCTGAGAGAAAACGTTTACACCTTTCTCTCGTCTACTATTCGACGACTTGTAAAATCGATGCTCGTGAATATTCCTAGTTTCGACCTAAAACGATGCATCCCGTTGTTTTGAGCCGGAATACAAGTTTTCGCGCAGTTCTGAGAAAAAAAGTTTACACCTTTCTCTCGTGGACTCTCCGACGACTTGTAAAATCGATGCTCGTGAATCTTGCTAGTTACGATCTAAAACGATGTACCCCGTTGTTTTGAGCCGGAATACAAGTTTTCGTGCAGTTCTGAGAGAAAAAGTTTACACCTTTCTCTTGTCTTCTCTTCGACGACTGGTAAAATCGATGCTCGTGAATCTTGCTAGTTTCGACCTAAAACGATGTATCGCGTTGTTTTGAGCCGGAATACAAGTTTTCGCGCAGTTCTGAGAGAAAAAGTTTACACCTTTCTCTCGTGTACTCTTTGACGACTTGTAAAATCGATGCTCGTGAATTTTGCTCGTTTCGATCTGAAACGATGTATCCCGTTGTTTTGAGCCGGAATACAAGTTTTCGTGCAGTTCTGAGAGAAAAAGTTTACACCTTTCTCTCGTCTACTCTTCGACGACTTGTAAAATCGATGCTCGTGAATCTTGCTAGTTTCGATCTAAACGATGTATTCCGTTGTTTTAGGGCGGAATACAAGTTTTCGCGCAGCTCTGGGAGAAAAAGTTTACACCTTTCTCTCGTCTACTCTTCGACGACTTGTAAAATCGATGCTCGTGAATCTTGCTTGTTTCGATCTAAAACGATGTATCCCGTTGTTTTGAACCGGAATACAAGTTTTCGCGCAGTTCTGAGAGAAAAAGTTTACAGCTTTCTCTCGTCTACTCTTGGAAGACTTGTAAAATCGATGCGCATGAATCTTGCTAGTTTCGATCTAAAACGATGTATCTCGTTGTTTTGAGCCGGAATACAAGTTTTCGCGCAGTTCTGAGAGAAATAGTTTACACCTTTCTCTCGTCTACTCTTCGAACACTTGTAAAATTGATGCTCGTGAATCTTGCTAGTTTCGATCTAAAACGATGTATCCCGTTTTTTTAAGCCGGAATACAAGTTTTCGCGCAGTTCTGAGAGAAAAAAATTACACCTTTCTCTCTTCTACTATTCGACGACTTGTAAAATCGATGCTCGTGAATCTTGCTAGTTTCGACCTAAAACGATGTATCCCGTTGTTTTGTGATGGAATACAAGTTTGCGCGCAGTTCTGAGAGAAAAAGTTTACACCTTTCTCTCGTATACTCTTCGACGACTTGTAAAATCGATGCTCGTGAATCTTGCTAGTTTCGATCTAAAACGATGTATCCTGCTTTTTTAAGCCGGTATACAAGTTTTCGCGCAGTTCTGAGAGAAAACGTTTACACCTTTCTCTCGTGTACTCTTCGACGACGTGTAAAATCGATGCTCGTGAATCGTGCTAGTTTCGATCTAAAACGATGTATCCCGTTGTTTTGAGCCAGATTACAAGTTTTCGCGCAGTTCTGAGAGAAAAAGTTTACACCGTTTTCTCGTCTACACTTCGACGACTTGTAAAATCAATGCTCGTATATCTTGCTAGTTTCGATCTACAACGACGTATCCCGTTGTTTTGAGCTGGAATAGAAGTTTTTCGCGCAGTTCTGAGAGAAAAAGTTTACGCCTTTTTCTCGTCTACTCTTCGAGGACTTGTAAAATCGATGCTCGTGAATCTTGCTAGTTTCGATCTAAAACGATGTATCCCGTTTTTTGAGCCGGAATACAAGTTTTCGCGCAGTTCTGAGAGAAAAAGTTTACACCTTTCTCTCGTCTACTATTCGACGACTTGTAAAATCGATGCTCGTGAATATTGCTAGTTTCGACCTAAAACGATATATCCCGTTGTTTTGAGCCGGAATACAAGTTTTCGCGCAGTTCTGAGAAAAAAGTTTACACCTTTCTCTCGTGGACTCTCCGACGACTTGTAAAATCGATGCTCGTGAATCTTGCTAGTTACGATCTAAAACGATGTACCCCGTTGTTTTGAGCCGGAATACAAGTTTTCGTGCAGTTCTGAGAGAAAAAGTTTACACCTTTCTCTTGTCTTCTCTTCGACGACTGGTAAAATCGATGCACGTGAATCTTGTTAGTTTCGATCTAAAACGATGTATTCCGTTGTTTTGAGCCCGAGTACAAGTTTTCGCGCAGTTCTGAGAGAAAAAGTTTACACCTTTCTCTCGTCTACTCTTCGACGACTTGTAAAATCGATGCTCGTGAATCTTGCTAGTTTCGATCTAAAACGATGTATCCCGTTGTTTTGAGCCGGAATACAAGTTTTCGCGCAGTTCTGAAAGAAAAAGATTACACATTTCTCTCGTCTACTCTTCGACGACCTGTAAAATCGATGCTCGTGAATCTTGCTAGTTTCGATCTAAAACGATGTATTCCGTTGTTTTGAGCCGGAATACAAGTTTTCGCGCAGTTCTGAGAGAAAAAGTTTACACCTTTCTCTCGTCCACTCTGCGACGACTTGTAAAATCGATGCTCGTGAATCTTGCTAGTTTCGACCTAAAACGATGTATCCCGTTGTTTTGAGCCGGAATACAAGTTTTCGCGCAGTTCTGAGAGAAAAAGTTTACACCTTTCTCTCGTCTACTCTTCGAAGACTTGTAAAATCGATGCCCGTGAATCTTGCTAGTTTCGATATAAAACGATGTATCCCGTTGTTTTGAGCCGGAATACAAGTTTTCGTGCAGTTCTGAGAGAAAAAGTTTACACCTTTCTCTCGTCTACTCTTCGACGACTTGTAAAATCGATGCTCGTGAATCTTGCTAGTTTCGATCTAAAACGATGAATACCGTTGTTTTGAGCCGGAATACAAATTTTCGCGCAGTTCTGAGAGAAAAAGTTTTCACCTTTCTCTCGTCTGCTCTTCGACGACTTGTAAAATCGATGCTCGTGAATCTTGCTAGTTTCGATCTAAAACGATGTATCCCGTTGTTTTGAGCCGGAATAGAAGTTTTCGTGCAGTTCTGAGAGAAAACGTTTACACCTTTCTCTCGTCTACTCCTCGACTACTCGTAAAATCGATGCTCGTGAATCTTGCTAGTTTCGATCTAAAACAATGTATCCCGTTGTTTTGAGCCGGAATACAAGTTTTCGCGCAGTTCTGAGAGAAAAAGTTTACACCTTTCTCTCGTGTAGTCTTCGACAACTTGTATAATCGATGCTCGTGAATCTTGCTAGTTTCGATTTAAAACGATGTATCCCGTTGTTTTGAGCCGGAATACAAGTTTTCGCGCAGTTCTGAGAGAAAAAGTTTACACCTTTCTCTCGTCTACTCTTCGACGACCTGTAAATTTGATGCTCGTGAATCTTGCTAGTTTCGATCTAAAACGATGTATTCCGTTGTTTTGAGACGGAATACAAGTTTTCGCGCAGTTCTGAGAGAAAAAGTTTACACCTTTCTATCGTCCACTCTTCGACGACTTGTAAAATCGATGCTCGTGAATCTTGCTAGTTTTGAACTAAAACGATGTATCCCGTTGTTTTGAGCCGGAATACAAGTTTTCGCGCAGTTCTGAGAGAAAAAGTTTACACCTTTCTCTCGTCTACTCTTCGAAGACTTGTAAAATCGATGCCCGTGAATCTTGCTAGTTTCGATCTAAAACGATGTATCTCGTTGTTTTGAGCCGTAATACAAGTTTTCGCGCAGTTCTGAGAGAAAAAGTTTACACCTTTCTCTCGTCCACTATTCGACGACTTGTAAAATCGATGCTCGTGAATCTTGCTAGTTTAGATCTAAAACAATGTATCCCGTTGTTTTGAGCCGGAATACAAGTTTTCGCGCAGTTCTGAGAGAAAAAGTTTACACCTTTCTCTCGTCTACTCTTCGACGACCTGTAAAATCGATGCTCGTGAATCTTGCTAGTTTCGATCTAAAACGATGTATTCCGTTGTTTTGAGCCGGAATACAAGTTTTCGCGCAGTTCTGAGAGAAAAAGTTTACACCTTTCTGTCGTCCACTCTTCGACGACTTGTAAAATCGATGCTCGTGAATCTTGCTAGTTTTGAACTAAAACGATGTATCCCGTTGTTTTGAGCCGGAATACAAGTTTTCGCGCAGTTCTGAGAGAAAAAGTTTACACCTTTCTCTCGTCTACTCTTCGAAGACTTGTAAAATCGATGCCCGTGAATCTTGCTAGTTTCGATCTAAAACGATGTATCTCGTTGTTTTGAGCCGTAATACAAGTTTTCGCGCAGTTCTGAGAGAAAAAGTTTACACCTTTCTCTCGTCTACTCTTCGAAGACTTGTAAACTCGATGCTCGTTAATCTTGCTAGTTTCGATCTAAAACGATGTATCCCTTTTTTTTTTAGCCGGAATACAAGTTTTGGCGCAGTTCTGAGAGAAAAAGTTTACACCTTTCTCTCGTCTACTCTTCGACGACTTGTAAAATCAATGCTCGTATATCTTGCTAGTTTCGATCTACAACGACGTATCCCGTTGTTTTTCGCGCAGTTCTGAGAGAAAAAGTTTACGCCTTTCTCTCGTCTACTCTTCGAGGACTTGCAAAATCGATGCTCGTGAATCTTGCTAGTTTCGATCTAAAACGATGTATCCCGTTTTTTTGAGCCGGAATACAAGTTTTCGCGCAGTTCTGAGAGAAAAAGTTTACACCTTTCTCTCGTCTACTATTCGACGACTTGTAAAATCGATGCTCGTGAATATTCCTAGTTTCGACCTAAAACGATTTATCCCGTTGTTTTGAGCCGGAATACAAGTTTTCGCGCAGTTCTGAGAAAAAAAGTTTACACCTTTCTCTTGTCTTCTCTTCGACGACTGGTAAAATCGATGCTCGTGAATCTTGCTAGTTTCGACCTAAAACAATGTATCGCGTTGTTTTGAGCCGGAATACAAGTTTTCGCGCAGTTCTGAGAGAAAAAGTTTACACCTTTCTCTCGTGTACTCTTTGACGACTTGTAAAATCGATGCTCGTGAATTTTGCTCGTTTCGATCTGAAACGATGTATCCCGTTGTTTTGAGCCGGAATACAAGTTTTCGTGCAGTTCTGAGAGAAAAAGTTTACACCTTTCTCTCGTCTACTCTTCGACGACTTGTAAAATCGATGCTCGTGAATCTTGCTAGTTTCGATCTAAACGATGTATTCCGTTGTTTTAGGGCGGAATACAAGTTTTCGCGCAGTTCTGGGAGAAAAAGTTTACACCTTTCTCTCGTCTACTCTTCGACGACTTGTAAAATCGATGCTCGTGAATCTTGCTAGTTTCGATCTAAAACGATGTATCCCGTTGTTTTGAACCGGAATACAAGTTTTCGCGCAGTTCTGAGAGAAAAAGTTTACAGCTTTCTCTCGTCTACTCTTGGAAGACTTGTAAAATCGATGCGCATGAATCTTGCTAGTTTCGATCTAAAACGATGTATCTCGTTGTTTTGAGCCGGAATACAAGTTTTCGCGCAGTTCTGAGAGAAATAGTTTACACCTTTCTCTCGTCTACTCTTCGAACACTTGTAAAATTGATGCTCGTGAATCTTGCTAGTTTCGATCTAAAACGATGTATCCCGTTTTTTAAGCCGGAATACAAGTTTTCGCGCTGTTCTGAGAGAAAAAAATTACACCTTTCTCTCTTCTACTATTCGACGACTTGTAAAATCGATGCTCGTGAATCTTGCTAGTTTCGACCTAAAACGATGTATCCCGTTGTTTTGTGATGGAATACAAGTTTGCGCGCAGTTCTGAGAGAAAAAGTTTACACCTTTCTCTCGTATACTCTTCGACGACTTGTAAAATCGATGCTCGTGAATCTTGCTCGTTTCGATCTAAAACGATGTATCCTGCTTTTTTATGCCGGTATACAAGTTTTCGCGCAGTTCTGAGAGAAAACGTTTACACCTTTCTCTCGTGTACTCTTCGACGACGTGTAAAATCGATGCTCGTGAATCGTGCTAGTTTCGATCTAAAACGATGTATCCTGTTGTTTTGAGCCAGAATACAAGTTTTCGCGCAGTTCTGAGAGAAGAAGTTTACACCTTTCTCTCGTCTACTATTCGACGACTTGTAAAATCGATGCTCGTGAATCTTGCTAGTTTCGACCTAAAACGATGTATCTCGTTGTTTTGAGCCGGAATACAAGTTTTCGCGCAGTTCTGAGAGAAAAAGTTTACACCTTTCTCTCGTGTACTCTTCGACGACTTGTAAAATCGATGCTCGTGAATCTTGCTAGTTTGGATCTAAAACGATGTACCCCGTTGTTTTGAGCCGGAATACAAGTTTTCGTGCAGTTCTGAGAGAAAAAGTTTACACCTTTCTCTCGTCTACTCTTCGACGACTTGTAAAATCGATGCTCGTGAATCTTGCTACTTTCAATCTAAAACGATATATACCGTTGTTTTGAGCCGGAATACAAGTTTTCGCGCAGTTCTGAGAGAAAAGTTTACACCTTTCTCTCGTCTACTCTTCGACGACTTGTAAAATCGATGCTCGTGAATCTTGCTAGTTTCGATCTAAAACGATGTATCCCGTTGTTTTGAGCCGTAATACAAGTTTTCGCGCAGTTCTGAGAGAAAAAGTTTACACCTTTCTCTCGTCCACTATTCGACGACTTGTAAAATAGATGCTCGTGAATCTTGCTAGTTTAGATCTAAAACAATGTATCCCGTTGTTTTGAGCCGGAATACAAGTTTTCGCGCAGTTCTGAGAGAAAAAGTTTACACCTTTCTCTCTACTCTTCGAAGACTTGTAAAATCGATGCCCGTGAATCTTGCTAGTTTCGATCTAAAACGATGTATCTCGTTGTTTTGAGCCGTAATACAAGTTTTCGCGCAGTTCTGAGAGAAAAAGTTTACACCTTTCTCTCGTCTACTCTTCGAAGACTTGTAAAATCGATGCTCGTTAATCTTGCTAGTTTCGATCTAAAACGATGTATCCCGTTTTTTTTTTTAGCCGGAATACAAGTTTCGGCGCAGTTCTGAGAGAAAAAGTTTACACCGTTTTCTCGTCTACACTTCGACGACTTGTAAAATCAATGCTCGTATATCTTGCTAGTTTCGATCTACAACGATGTATCCCGTTGTTTTGAGCTGGAATAGAAGTTTTTCGCGCAGTTCTGAGAGAAAAAGTTTACGCCTTTTTCTCGTCTACTCTTCGAGGACTTGTAAAATCGATGCTCGTGAATCTTGCTAGTTTCGATCTAAAACGATGTATCCCGTTTTTTGAGCCGGAATACAAGTTTTCGCGCAGTTCTGAGAGAAAAAGTTTACACCTTTCTCTCGTCTACTATTCGACGACTTGTATAATCGATGCTCGTGAATATTGCTAGTTTCGATCTAAAACGATGTATCCCGTTTTTTGAGCCGGAATACAAGTTTTCGCGCAGTTCTGAGAGAAAAAGTTTACACCATTCTCTCGTCTACTATTCGACGACTTGTAAAATCGATGCTCGTGAATATTGCTAGTTTCGACCTAAAACGATGTATCCCGTTGTTTTGAGCCGGAATACAAGTTTTCGCGCAGTTCTGAGAAAAAAGTTTACACCTTTCTCTCGTGGACTCTCCGACGACTTGTAAAATCGATGCTCGTGAATCTTGCTAGTTACGATCTAAAACGATGTACCCCGTTGTTTTGAGCCGGAATACAAGTTTTCGTGCAGTTCTGAGAGAAAAAGTTTACACCTTTTTCTTGTCTTCTCTTCGACGACTGGTAATATCGATGCACGTGAATCTTGCTAGTTTCGATCTAAAACGATGTATTCCGTTGTTTTGAGCCGGAGTACAAGTTTTCGCGCAGTTCTGAGAGAAAAAGTTTACACCTTTCTCTCGTCTACTCTTCGACGACTTGTAAAACCGATGCTCGTGAATCTTCCTAGTTTCGATCTAAAACGATGTATCCCGTTGTTTTGAGCCGGAATACAAGTTTTCGCGCAGTTCTGAAAGAAAAAGTTTACACATTTCTCTCGTCTACTCTTCGACGACCTGTAAAATCGATGCTCGTGAATCTTGCTAGTTTCGATCTAAAACGATGTATTCCGTTGTTTTGAGCCGGAATACAAGTTTTCGCGCAGTTCTGAGAGAAAACGTTTACACATTTCTCTCGTCCACTCTGCGACGACTTGTAAAATCGATGCTCGCGAATCTTGCTAGTTTCGACCTAAAACGATGTATCCCGTTGTTTTGAGCCGGAATACAAGTTTTCGCGCAGTTCTGAGAGAAAAAGTTTACACCTTTCTCTCGTCTACTCTTCGAAGACTTGTAAAATCGATGCCCGTGAATCTTGCTAGTTTCGATCTAAAACGATGAATACCGTTGTTTTGAGCCGGAATACAAATTTTCGCGCAGTTCTGAGAGAAAACGTTTTCACCTTTCTCTCGTCTACTCTTCGACGACTTGTAAAATCGATGCTCGTGAATCTTGCTAGTTTCGATCTAAAACGATGTATCCCGTTGTTTTGAGCCGGAATAGAAGTTTTCGTGCAGTTCTGAGAGAAAAAGTTTACACCTTTCTCTCGTCTACTCCTCGACTACTCGTAAAATCGATGCTCTTGAATCTTGCTAGTTTCGATCTAAAACAATGTATCCCGTTGTTTTGAGACGAAATACATGTTTTCGCGCAGTTCTGAGAGAAAAAGTTTACACCTTTCTCTCGTCCACTCTTCGAGGACTTGTAAAATCGATGCTCGTGAATCTTGGTAGTTTTGATCTAAAACGATGTATCGCGTTGTTTTGAGCCGGAATACAAGTTTTCGCGCAGTTCTGAAAGAAAAAGTTGACACCTTTCTCTCGTCTACTATTCGACGACTTGTAAACTCGATGCTCGTGAATCTTGCTAGTTTCGACCTAATACGATGTATCCGGTTGTTTTGAGCCGGAATACAAGTTTTCGCGCAGTTCTGAGAGAAAAAGTTTACACCTTTCTCTCGTGTACTCTTCGACAACTTGTATAATCGATGCTCGTGAATCTTGCTAGTTTCGATTTAAAACGATGTATCCCGTTGTTTTGAGCCGGAATACAAGTTTTCGCGCAGTTCTGAGAGAAAAAGTTTACACCTTTCTCTCGTCTACTCTTCGACGACCTGTAAATTTGATGCTCGTGAATCTTGCTAGTTTCGATCTAAAACGATGTATCTCGTTGTTTTGAGCCGTAATACAAGTTTTCGCGCAGTTCTGAGAGAAAAAGTTTACACCTTTCTCTCGTCTACTCTTCGAAGACTTGTAAAATCGACGCTCGTTAATCTTGCTAGTTTCGATCTAAAACGATGTATCCCGTTTTTTTTTGAGCCGGAATACAAGTTTTGGCGCAGTTCTGAGAGAAAAAGTTTACACCTTTCTCTCGTCTACTATTCGACGACTTGTAAAATCGATGCTCGTGAATCTTGCTAGTTTCGATCTAAAACGATGTATCCCGTTGTTTTGAGCCGGAATAGAAGTTTTCGTGCAGTTCTGAGAGAAAAAGTTTACACCTTTCTCTCGTCTACTCCTCGACTACTCGTAAAATCGATGCTCGTGAATCTTGCTAGTTTCGATCTAAAACAATGTATCCCGTTGTTTTGAGACGAAATACATGTTTTCGCGCAGTTCTGAGAGAAAAAGTTTACACCTTTCTCTCGTCTACTCTTCGACGAGTTGTAAAATCGACGCTCGGTAATCTTGCTAGTTTCGATCTAAAACGATGTATCCCGTTTTTTTTTGAGCCGGAATACAAGTTTTGGCGCAGTTCTGAGAGAAAAAGTTTACACCTTTCTCTCGTGTACTCTTCGACAACTTGTATAATCGATGCTCGTGAATCTTGCTAGTTTCGATTTAAAACGATGTATCCCGTTGTTTTGAGCCGGAATACAAGTTTTCGCGCAGTTCTGAGAGAAAAAGTTTACACCTTTCTCTCGTCTATTCTTCGACGACCTGTAAATTTGATGCTCGTGAATCTTGCTAGTTTCGATCTAAAACGATGTATTCCGTTGTTTTGAGCCGGAATACAAGTTTTCGCGCAGTTCTGAGAGAAAAAGTTTACACCTTTCTATCGTCCACTCTTCGACGACTTGTAAAATCGATGCTCGTGAATCTTGCTAGTTTTGAACTAAAACGATGTATCCCGTTGTTTTAAGCCGGAATACAAGTTTTCGCGCAGTTCTGAGAGAAAAAGTTTACACCTTTCTCTCGTCTACTCTTCGATGACTTGTAAAATCGATGCCCGTGAATCTTGCTAGTTTCGATCTAAAACGATGTATCTCGTTGTTTTGAGCCGTAATACAAGTTTTCGCGCAGTTCTGAGAGAAAAAGTTTACACCTTTCTCTCGTCTACTCTTCGAAGACTTGTAAAATCGACGCTCGTTAATCTTGCTAGTTTCGATCTAAAACGATGTATCCCGTTTTTTTTGAGCCGGAATACATGTTTTGGCGCAGTTCTGAGAGAAAAAGTTTACACCTTTCTCTCGTCTACTCTTGACGAGTTGTAAAATCAATGCTCGTATATCTTGCTAGTTTCGATCTACAACGATGTATCCCGTTGTTTTGAGCTGGAATAGAAGTTTTTCGCGCAGTTTTGAGAGAAAAAGTTTACACCTTTCTCTCGTCTACTATTCGACGACTTGTAAAATCGATGCTCGTGAATCTTGCTAGTTTCGATCTAAAACGATGTATCTCGTTGTTTTGAGCCGTAATACAAGTTTTCGCGCAGTTCTGAGAGAAAACGTTTACACCTTTCTCTCGTCTACTCTTCGAAGACTTGTAAAATCGATGATCGTGAATCTTGCTAGTTTCGATCTAAAACGATGTATCCCGTTGTTTTGAGACGAAATACATGTTTTCGCGCAGTTCTGAGAGAAAAAGTTTACACCTTTCTCTCGTCTACTCTTCGACGACCTGTAAATTTGATGCTCGTGAATCTTGCTAGTTTAGATCTAAAACGATGTATTCCGTTGTTTTGAGCCGGAATACAAGTTTTCGCGCAGTTCTGAGAGAAAAAGTTTACACCTTTCTATCGTCCACTCTTCGACGACTTGTAAAATCGATGCTCGTGAATCTTGCTAGTTTTGAACTAAAACGATGTATCCCGTTGTTTTGAGCCGGAATACAAGTTTTCGCGCAGTTCTGAGAGAAAAAGTTTACACCTTTCTCTCGTCTACTCTTCGAAGACTTGTAAAATCGATGCCCGTGAATCTTGCTAGTTTCGATCTAAAACGATGTATCTCGTTGTTTTGAGCCGTAATACAAGTTTTCGCGCAGTTCTGAGAGAAAAAGTTTACACCTTTCTCTCGTCTACTCTTCGAAGACTTGTAAAATCGACGCTCGTTAATCTTGCTAGTTTCGATCTAAAACGATGTATCCCGTTTTTTTTGAGCCGGAATACAAGTTTTGGCGCAGTTCTGAGAGAAAAAGTTTACACCTTTCTTTCGTCTACTCTTCGACGAGTTGTAAAATCAATGCTCGTATATCTTGCTAGTTTCGATCTACAACGATGTATCCCGTTGTTTTGAGCTGAAATAGAAGTTTTTCGCGCAGTTTTGAGAGAAAAAGTTTACGCCTTCTCTCGTCTACTTTTCGAGGACTTGCAAAATCGATGCTCGTGAATCTTGCTAGTTTCGATCTTAAACGATGTATCCCGTTTTTTTAGCCGGAATACAAGTTTTCGCGCAGTTCTGAGAGAAAAAGTTTATACCTTTCTCTCGTCTACTATTCGACGACTTGTAAAATCGATGCTCGTGAATATTGCTAGTTTCGACCTAAAACGATGTATCTCGTTGTTTTGAGCCGGAATCCAAGTTTTCGTGCAGTTCTGAGAGAAAAAGTTTACACCTTTCTCTTGTCTTCTCTTCGACGACTGGTAAAATCGATGCTCGTGAATCTTGCTAGTTTCGACCTAAAACGATGTATCGCGTTGTTTTGAGCCGGAATCCAAGTTTTCGTGCAGTTCTGAGAGAAAAAGTTTACACCTTTCTCTCGTCTACTCTTCGACGACTTGTAAAATCGATGCTCGTGAATCTTGCTAGTTTCGATCTAAAACGATGTATCCCGTTGTTTTGAACCGGAATACAAGTTTTCGCGCGCAGTTTTAAGAGAAAAAGTTTACAGCTTTCTCTCGTCTACTCTTCGAAGACTTGTAAAGTCGATGCCCATGAATCTTGCTAGTTTCGATCTAAAACGATGTATCTCGTTGTTTTGAGCCGGAATACAAGTTTTCGCGCAGTTCTGAGAAAAATAGTTTACACCTTTCTCTCGTCTACTCTTCGACGACTTGTAAAATCGATGCTCGTGAATCTTGCTAGTTTCGATCTAAAACGATGTATCCCGCTTTTTTGAGCCGGTATACAAGTTTTCGCGCAGTTCTGAGAGAAAACGTTTACACCTTTCTCTCGTCTACTCTTCGACGACTTGTAATATCGATGCTCGTGAATCCTGCTAGTTTCGATCTAAGACGATGAATCCCGTTTTTTTAGCCGGAATACAAGTTTTCGCGCAGTTCTGAGAGAAAAAGTTTATACCTTTCTCTCGTCTACTATTCGACGACTTGTAAAATCGTTGCTCGTGAATATTGCTAGTTTCGACCTAAAACGATGTATCCCGTTGTTTTGAGCCGGAATCCAAGTTTTCGTGCAGTTCTGAGAGATAAAGTTTACACCTTTCTCTTGTCTTCTCTTCGACGACTGGTAAAATCGATGCTCGTGAATCTTGCTAGTTTCGACCTAAAACGATGTATCGCGTTGTTTTGAGCCGGAATACAAGTTTTCGCGCAGTTCTGAGAGAAAAAGTTTACACCTTTCTCTCGTGTACTCTTTGACGACTTGTAAAATCGATGCTCGTGAATTTTGCTTGTTTCGATCTAAAACGATGTATCCCGTTGTTTTGAGCCGGAATACAAGTTTTCGTGCAGTTCTGAGAGAAAAAGTTTACACCTTTCTCTCGTCTACTCTTCGACGACTTGTAAAATCGATGCTCGTGAATCTTGCTAGTTTCGATCTAAACGATGTATTCCGTTGTTCTGGGCGGAATACAAGTTTTCGCGCAGTTCTGAGAGAAAAAGTTTACCTTTCTCTCGTCTACTCTTCGACGACTTGTAAAATCGATGCTCGTGAATCTTGCTAGTTTCGATCTAAAACGATGTATCCCGTTGTTTTGAACCGGAATACAAGTTTTCGCGCAGTTTTAAGAGAAAAAGTTTACAGCTTTCTCTCGTCTACTCTTCGAAGACTTGTAAAATCGATGCCCATGAATCTTGCTAGTTTCGATCTAAAACGATGTATCTCGTTGTTTTGAGCCGGAATACAAGTTTTCGCGCAGTTCTGAGAAAAATAGTTTACACCTTTCTCTCGTCTACTCTTCGACGACTTGTAAAATCGATGCTCGTGAATCTTGCTAGTTTCGATCTAAAACGATGTATCCCGCTTTTTTGAGCCGGTATACAAGTTTTCGCGCAGTTCTGAGAGAAAACGTTTACACCTTTCTCTCGTCTACTCTTCGACGACTTGTAATATCGATGCTCGTGAATCCTGCTAGTTTCGATCTAAGACGATGAATCCCGTTGTTTTGAGCCGGAATACAAATTTTCGCGCAGTTCTGAGAGAAAAAGTTTACACCTTTCTCTCGTCCACTCTTCGAGGACTTGTAAAATCGATGCTCGTGAATCTTGCTAGTTTTGATCTAAAACGATGTATCCCGTTGTTTTGAGCCGGAATAGAAGTTTTCGTGCAGTTCTGAGAGAAAAAGTTTACACCTTTCTCTCGTCTACTCCTCGACTACTCGTAAAATCGATGCTCGTGAATCTTGCTAGTTTCGATCTAAAACAATGTATCCCGTTGTTTTGAGACGAAATACAAGTTTTCGCGCAGTTCTGAGAGAAAAAGTTTACACCTTTCTCTCGTCTACTCTTTGACGACTTGTAAAATCGATGATCGTGAATCTTGCTAGTTTCGATCTAAAACGATGTATCCCGTTGTTTTGAGCCGGAATAGAAGTTTTCGTGCAGTTCTGAGAGAAAATTTTACACCTTTCTCTCGTCTACACCTCGACTACTCGTAAAATCGATGCTCGTGAATCTTGCTAGTTTCGATCTAAAACAATGTATCCCGTTGTTTTGAGACGAAATACATGTTTTCCTGCAGTTCTGAGAGAAAAAGTTTACACCTTTCTCTCGTCTACTCTTCGACGACTTGTAAAGTCGACGCTCGTTAATCTTGCTAGTTTCGATTTAAAACGATGTATCCCGTTGTTTTGAGCCGGAATACAAGTTTTCGCGCAGTTCTGAGAGAAAAAGTTTACACCTTTCTCTCGTGTACTCTTCGACAACTTGTATAATCGATGCTCGTGAATCTTGCTAGTTTCGATTTAAAACGATGTATCTCGTTGTTTTGAGCCGGAATACAAGTTTTCGCGCAGTTCTGAGAAAAATAGTTTACACCTTTCTCTCGTCTACTCTTCGACGACTTGTAAAATCGATGCTCGGGAATCTTGCTAGTTTCGATCTAAAACGATGTATCCCGCTTTTTTGAGCCGGTATACAAGTTTTCGCGCAGTTCTGAGAGAAAACGTTTACACCTTTCTCTCGTCTACTCTTCGACGACTTGTAATATCGATGCTCGTGAATCCTGCTAGTTTCGATCTAAGACGATGAATCCCGTTGTTTTGAGCCGGAATACAAATTTTCGCGCAGTTCTGAGAGAAAAAGTTTACACCTTTCTCTCGTCCACTCTTCGAGGACTTGTAAAATCGATGCTCGTGAATCTTGCTAGTTTTGATCTAAAACGATGTATCCCGTTGTTTTGAGACGAAATACAAGTTTTCGCGCAGTTCTGAGAGAAAAAGTTTACACCTTTCTCTCGTCTACTCTTCGAAGACTTGTAAAATCGACGCTCGTTAATCTTGCTAGTTTCGATCTAAAACGATGTATCCCGTTTTTTTTGAGCCGGAATACAAGTTTTGGCGCAGTTCTGAGAGAAAAAGTTTACACCTTTCTCTCGTCTACTCTTCGACGAGTTGTAAAATCAATGCTCGTATATCTTGCTAGTTTCGATCTACAACGATGTATCCCGTTGTTTTGAGCTGGATTAGAAGTTTTTCGCGCAGTTTTGAGAGAAAAAGTTTACGCCTTCTCTCGTCTACTTTTCGAGGACTTGCAAAATCGATGCACGTGAATCTTGCTAGTTTCGATCTAAAACGATGTATCCCGTTTTTTTAGCCGGAATACAAGTTTTCGCGCAGTTCTGAGAGAAAAAGTTTATACCTTTCTCTCGTCTACTATTCGACGACTTGTAAAATCGATGCTCGTGAATATTTCTAGTTTCGACCTAAAACGATGTATCCCGTTGTTTTGAGCCGGAATCCAAGTTTTCGTGCAGTTCTGAGAGAAAAAGTTTACACCTTTCTCTTGTCTTCTCTTCGACGACTGGTAAAAACGATGCTCGTGAATCTTGCTAGTTTCGACCTAAAACGATGTATCGCGTTGTTTTGAGCCGGAATACAAGTTTTCGCGCAGTTCTGAGAGAAAAAGTTTACACCTTTCTCTCGTGTACTCTTTGACGACTTGTAAAATCGATGCTCGTGAATTTTGCTTGTTTTGATCTAAAACGATGTATCCCGTTGTTTTGAGCCGGAATACAAGTTTTCGTGCAGTTCTGAGAGAAAAAGTTTACACCTTTCTCTCGTCTACTCTTCGACGACTTGTAAAATCGATGCTCGTGAATCTTGCTAGTTTCGATTTAAACGATGTATTCCGTTGTTTTAGGGCGGAATACAAGTTTTCGCGCAGTTCTGAGAGAAAAAGTTTACACCTTTCTCTCGTCTACTCTTCGACGACTTGTAAAATCGATGCTCGTGAATCTTGCTAGTTTCGATCTAAAACGATGTATCCCGTTGTTTTGAACCGAAATACAAGTTTTCGCGCAGTTTTAAGAGAAAAAGTTTACAGCTTTCTCTCGTCTACTCTTCGAAGACTTGTAAAATCGATGCCCATGAATCTTGCTAGTTTCGATCTAAAACGATGTATCTCGTTGTTTTGAGCCGGAATACAAGTTTTCGCGCAGTTCTGAGAAAAATAGTTTACACCTTTCTCTCGTCTACTCTTCGACGACTTGTAAAATCGATGCTCGTGAATCTTGCTAGTTTCGATCTAAAACGATGTATCCCGCTTTTTTGAGCCGGTATACAAGTTTTCGCGCAGTTCTGAGAGAAAACGTTTACACCTTTCTCTCGTCTACTCTTCGACGACTTGTAATATCGATGCTCGTGAATCCTGCTAGTTTCGATCTAAGACGATGAATCCCGTTGTTTTGAGCCGGAATACAAATTTTCGCGCAGTTCTGAGAGAAAAAGTTTACACCTTTCTCTCGTCCACTCTTCGAGGACTTGTAAAATCGATGCTCGTGAATCTTGCTAGTTTTGATCTAAAATGATGTATCCCGTTGTTTTGAGCCGGAATAGAAGTTTTCGTGCAGTTCTGAGAGAAAAAGTTTACACCTTTCTCTCGTCTACTCCTCGACTACTCGTAAAATCGATGCTCGTGAATCTTGCTAGTTTCGATCTAAAACAATGTATCCCGTTGTTTTGAGACGAAATACATGTTTTCACGCAGTTCTGAGAGAAAAAGTTTACACCTTTCTCTCGTCTACTCTTCGACGAGTTGTAAAATCGACGCTCGTTAATCTGGCTAGTTTCGATCTAAAACGATGTATCCCGTTTTTTTTTTTGAGCCGGAATACAAGTTTTGGCGCAGTTCTGAGAGAAAAAGTTTACACCTTTCTCTCGTGTACTCTTCGACAACTTGTATAATCGATGCTCGTGAATCTTGCTAGTTTCGATTTAAAACGATGTATCCCGTTGTTTTGAGCCGGAATACAAGTTTTCGCGCAGTTCTGAGAGAAAAAGTTTACACCTTTCTCTCGTCTACTCTTCGACGACCTGTAAATTTGATGCTCGTGAATCTTGCTAGTTTCGATCTAAAACGATGTATTCCGTTGTTTTGAGCCGGAATACAAGTTTTCGCGCAATTCTGAGAGAAAAAGTTTACACCTTTCTATCGTCCACTCTTCGACGACTTGTAAAATCGATGCTCGTGAATCTTGCTAGTTTTGAACTAAAACGATGTATCCCGTTGTTTTGAGCCGGAATACAAGTTTTCGCGCAGTTCTGAGAGAAAAAGTTTACACCTTTCTCTCGTCTACTCTTCGAAGACTTGTAAAATCGATGCCCGTGAATCTTGATAGTTTCGATCTAAAACGATGTATCTCGTTGTTTTGAGCCGTAATACAAGTTTTCGCGCAGTTCTGAGAGAAAAAGTTTACACCTTTCTCTCGTCTACTCTTCGAAGACTTGTAAAATCGACGCTCGTTAATCTTGCTAGTTTCGATCTAAAACGATGTATCCCGTTTTTTTTTGAGCCGGAATACAAGTTTTGGCGCAGTTCTGAGAGAAAAAGTTTACACCTTTCTCTCGTCTACTATTCGACGACTTGTAAAATCGATGATCGTGAATCTTGCTAGTTTCGATCTAAAACGATGTATCCCGTTGTTTTGAGCCGGAATAGAAGTTTTCGTGCAGTTCTGAGAGAAAAAGTTTACACCTTTCTCTCGTCTACTCCTCGACTACTCGTAAAATCGATGCTCGTGAATCTTGCTAGTTTCGATCTAAAACAATGTATCCCGTTGTTTTGAGACGAAATACATGTTTTCGCGCAGTTCTGAGAGAAAAAGTTTACACCTTTCTCTCGTCTACTCTTCGACGAGTTGTAAAATCGACGCTCGTTAATCTTGCTAGTTTCGATTTAAAACGATGTATCCCGTTGTTTTGAGCCGGAATACAAGTTTTCGCGCAGTTCTGAGAGAAAAAGTTTACACCTTTCTCTCGTGTACTCTTCGACAACTTGTATAATCGATGCTCGTGAATCTTGCTAGTTTCGATTTAAAACGATGTATCCCGTTGTTTTGAGCCGGAATACAAGTTTTCGCGCAGTTCTGAGAGAAAAAGTTTACACCATTCTCTCGTCTACTCTTCGACGACCTGTAAATTTGATGCTCGTGAATCTTGCTAGTTTCGATCTAAAACGATGTATTCCGTTGTTTTGAGCCGGAATACAAGTTTTCGCGCAGTTCTGAGAGAAAAAGTTTACACCTTTCTATCGTCCACTCTTCGACGACTTGTAAAATCGATGCTCGTGAATCTTGCTAGTTTTGAACTAAAACGATGTATCCCGTTGTTTTGAGCCGGAATACAAGTTTTCGCGCAGTTCTGAGAGAAAAAGTTTACACCTTTCTCTCGTCTACTCTTCGAAGACTTGTAAAATCGATGCCCGTGAATCTTGCTAGTTTCGATCTAAAACGATGTATCTCGTTGTTTTGAGCCGTAATACAAGTTTTCGCGCAGTTCTGAGAGAAAAAGTTTACACCTTTCTCTCGTCTACTCTTCGAAGACTTGTAAAATCGACGCTCGTTAATCTTGCTAGTTTCGATCTAAAACGATGTATCCCGTTTTTTTTGAGCCGGAATACAAGTTTTGGCGCAGTTCTGAGAGAAAAAGGTTACACCTTTCTTTCGTCTACTCTTCGACGAGTTGTAAAATCAATGCTCGTATATCTTGCTAGTTTCGATCTACAACGATGTATCCCGTTGTTTTGAGCTGAAATAGAAGTTTTTCGCGCAGTTTTGAGAGAAAAAGTTTACGCCTTCTCTCGTCTACTTTTCGAGGACTTGCAAAATCGATGCTCGTGAATCTTGCTAGTTTCGATCTAAAACGATGTATCCCGTTTTTTTAGCCGGAATACAAGTTTTCGCGCAGTTCTGAGAGAAAAAGTTTATACCTTTCTCTCGTCTACTATTCGACGACTTGTAAAATCGATGCTCGTGAATATTGCTAGTTTCGACCTAAAACGATGTATCCCGTTGTTTTGAGCCGGAATCCAAGTTTTCGTGCAGTTCTGAGAGAAAAAGTTTACACCTTTCTCTTGTCTTCTCTTCGACGACTGGTAAAATCGATGCTCGTGAATCTTGCTAGTTTCGACCTAAAACGATGTATCGCGTTGTTTTGAGCCGGAATCCAAGTTTTCGTGCAGTTCTGAGAGAAAAAGTTTACACCTTTCTCTCGTCTACTCTTCGACGACTTGTAAAATCGATGCTCGTGAATCTTGCTAGTTTCGATCTAAAACGATGTATCCCGTTGTTTTGAACCGGAATACAAGTTTTCGCGCGCAGTTTTAAGAGAAAAAGTTTACAGCTTTCTCTCGTCTACTCTTCGAAGACTTGTAAAATCGATGCCCATGAATCTTGCTAGTTTCGATCTAAAACGATGTATCTCGTTGTTTTGAGCCGGAATACAAGTTTTCGCGCAGTTCTGAGAAAAATAGTTTACACCTTTCTCTCGTCTACTCTTCGACGACTTGTAAAATCGATGCTCGTGAATCTTGCTAGTTTCGATCTAAAACGATGTATCCCGCTTTTTTGAGCCGGTATACAAGTTTTCGCGCAGTTCTGAGAGAAAACGTTTACACCTTTCTCTCGTCTACTCTTCGACGACTTGTAATATCGATGCTCGTGAATCCTGCTAGTTTCGATCTAAGACGATGAATCCCGTTTTTTTAGCCGGAATACAAGTTTTCGCGCAGTTCTGAGAGAAAAAGTTTATACCTTTCTCTCGTCTACTATTCGACGACTTGTAAAATCGTTGCTCGTGAATATTGCTAGTTTCGACCTAAAACGATGTATCCCGTTGTTTTGAGCCGGAATCCAAGTTTTCGTGCAGTTCTGAGAGATAAAGTTTACACCTTTCTCTTGTCTTCTCTTCGACGACTGGTAAAATCGATGCTCGTGAATCTTGCTAGTTTCGACCTAAAACGATGTATCGCGTTGTTTTGAGCCGGAATACAAGTTTTCGCGCAGTTCTGAGAGAAAAAGTTTACACCTTTCTCTCGTGTACTCTTTGACGACTTGTAAAATCGATGCTCGTGAATTTTGCTTGTTTCGATCTAAAACGATGTATCCCGTTGTTTTGAGCCGGAATACAAGTTTTCGTGCAGTTCTGAGAGAAAAAGTTTACACCTTTCTCTCGTCTACTCTTCGACGACTTGTAAAATCGATGCTCGTGAATCTTGCTAGTTTCGATCTAAACGATGTATTCCGTTGTTTTAGGGCGGAATACAAGTTTTCGCGCAGTTCTGAGAGAAAAAGTTTACCTTTCTCTCGTCTACTCTTCGACGACTTGTAAAATCGATGCTCGTGAATCTTGCTAGTTTCGATCTAAAACGATGTATCCCGTTGTTTTGAACCGGAATACAAGTTTTCGCGCAGTTTTAAGAGAAAAAGTTTACAGCTTTCTCTCGTCTACTCTTCGAAGACTTGTAAAATCGATGCCCATGAATCTTGCTAGTTTCGATCTAAAACGATGTATCTCGTTGTTTTGAGCCGGAATACAAGTTTTCGCGCAGTTCTGAGAAAAATAGTTTACACCTTTCTCTCGTCTACTCTTCGACGACTTGTAAAATCGATGCTCGTGAATCTTGCTAGTTTCGATCTAAAACGATGTATCCCGCTTTTTTGAGCCGGTATACAAGTTTTCGCGCAGTTCTGAGAGAAAACGTTTACACCTTTCTCTCGTCTACTCTTCGACGACTTGTAATATCGATGCTCGTGAATCCTGCTAGTTTCGATCTAAGACGATGAATCCCGTTGTTTTGAGCCGGAATACAAATTTTCGCGCAGTTCTGAGAGAAAAAGTTTACACCTTTCTCTCGTCCACTCTTCGAGGACTTGTAAAATCGATGCTCGTGAATCTTGCTAGTTTTGATCTAAAACGATGTATCCCGTTGTTTTGAGCCGGAATAGAAGTTTTCGTGCAGTTCTGAGAGAAAAAGTTTACACCTTTCTCTCGTCTACTCCTCGACTACTCGTAAAATCGATGCTCGTGAATCTTGCTAGTTTCGATCTAAAACAATGTATCCCGTTGTTTTGAGACGAAATACAAGTTTTCGCGCAGTTCTGAGAGAAAAAGTTTACACCTTTCTCTCGTCTACTCTTTGACGACTTGTAAAATCGATGATCGTGAATCTTGCTAGTTTCGATCTAAAACGATGTATCCCGTTGTTTTGAGCCGGAATAGAAGTTTTCGTGCAGTTCTGAGAGAAAATTTTACACCTTTCTCTCGTCTACACCTCGACTACTCGTAAAATCGATGCTCGTGAATCTTGCTAGTTTCGATCTAAAACAATGTATCCCGTTGTTTTGAGACGAAATACATGTTTTCCTGCAGTTCTGAGAGAAAAAGTTTACACCTTTCTCTCGTCTACTCTTCGAAGACTTGTAAAATCGATGCCCGTGAATCTTGCTAGTTTCGATCTAAAACGATGTATCTCGTTGTTTTGAGCCGTAATACAAGTTTTCGCGCAGTTCTGAGAGAAAAAGTTTACACCTTTCTCTCGTCTACTCTTCGAAGACTTGTAAAATCGACGCTCGTTAATCTTGCTAGTTTCGATCTAAAACGATGTATCCCGTTTTTTTTGAGCCGGAATACAAGTTTTGGCGCAGTTCTGAGAGAAAAAGTTTACACCTTTCTTTCGTCTACTCTTCGACGAGTTGTAAAATCAATGCTCGTATATCTTGCTAGTTTCGATCTACAACGATGTATCCCGTTGTTTTGAGCTGAAATAGAAGTTTTTCGCGCAGTTTTGAGAGAAAAAGTTTACGCCTTCTCTCGTCTACTTTTCGAGGACTTGCAAAATCGATGCTCGTGAATCTTGCTAGTTTCGATCTAAAACGATGTATCCCGTTTTTTTAGCCGGAATACAAGTTTTCGCGCAGTTCTGAGAGAAAAAGTTTATACCTTTCTCTCGTCTACTATTCGACGACTTGTAAAATCGATGCTCGTGAATATTGCTAGTTTCGACCTAAAACGATGTATCCCGTTGTTTTGAGCCGGAATCCAAGTTTTCGTGCAGTTCTGAGAGAAAAAGTTTACACCTTTCTCTTGTCTTCTCTTCGACGACTGGTAAAATCGATGCTCGTGAATCTTGCTAGTTTCGACCTAAAACGATGTATCGCGTTGTTTTGAGCCGGAATCCAAGTTTTCGTGCAGTTCTGAGAGAAAAAGTTTACACCTTTCTCTCGTCTACTCTTCGACGACTTGTAAAATCGATGCTCGTGAATCTTGCTAGTTTCGATCTAAAACGATGTATCCCGTTGTTTTGAACCGGAATACAAGTTTTCGCGCGCAGTTTTAAGAGAAAAAGTTTACAGCTTTCTCTCGTCTACTCTTCGAAGACTTGTAAAATCCATGCCCATGAATCTTGCTAGTTTCGATCTAAAACGATGTATCTCGTTGTTTTGAGCCGGAATACAAGTTTTCGCGCAGTTCTGAGAAAAATAGTTTACACCTTTCTCTCGTCTACTCTTCGACGACTTGTAAAATCGATGCTCGTGAATCTTGCTAGTTTCGATCTAAAACGATGTATCCCGCTTTTTTGAGCCGGTATACAAGTTTTCGCGCAGTTCTGAGAGAAAACGTTTACACCTTTCTCTCGTCTACTCTTCGACGACTTGTAATATCGATGCTCGTGAATCCTGCTAGTTTCGATCTAAGACGATGAATCCCGTTTTTTTAGCCGGAATACAAGTTTTCGCGCAGTTCTGAGAGAAAAAGTTTATACCTTTCTCTCGTCTACTATTCGACGACTTGTAAAATCGTTGCTCGTGAATATTGCTAGTTTCGACCTAAAACGATGTATCCCGTTGTTTTGAGCCGGAATCCAAGTTTTCGTGCAGTTCTGAGAGATAAAGTTTACACCTTTCTCTTGTCTTCTCTTCGACGACTGGTAAAATCGATGCTCGTGAATCTTGCTAGTTTCGACCTAAAACGATGTATCGCGTTGTTTTGAGCCGGAATACAAGTTTTCGCGCAGTTCTGAGAGAAAAAGTTTACACCTTTCTCTCGTGTACTCTTTGACGACTTGTAAAATCGATGCTCGTGAATTTTGCTTGTTTCGATCTAAAACGATGTATCCCGTTGTTTTGAGCCGGAATACAAGTTTTCGTGCAGTTCTGAGAGAAAAAGTTTACACCTTTCTCTCGTCTACTCTTCGACGACTTGTAAAATCGATGCTCGTGAATCTTGCTAGTTTCGATCTAAACGATGTATTCCGTTGTTTTAGGGCGGAATACAAGTTTTCGCGCAGTTCTGAGAGAAAAAGTTTACCTTTCTCTCGTCTACTCTTCGACGACTTGTAAAATCGATGCTCGTGAATCTTGCTAGTTTCGATCTAAAACGATGTATCACGTTGTTTTGAACCGGAATACAAGTTTTCGCGCAGTTTTAAGAGAAAAAGTTTACAGCTTTCTCTCGTCTACTCTTCGAAGACTTGTAAAATCGATGCCCATGAATCTTGCTAGTTTCGATCTAAAACGATGTATCTCGTTGTTTTGAGCCGGAATACAAGTTTTCGCGCAGTTCTGAGAAAAATAGTTTACACCTTTCTCTCGTCTACTCTTCGACGACTTGTAAAATCGATGCTCGTGAATCTTGCTAGTTTCGATCTAAAACGATGTATCCCGCTTTTTTGAGCCGGTATACAAGTTTTCGCGCAGTTCTGAGAGAAAACGTTTACACCTTTCTCTCGTCTACTCTTCGACGACTTGTAATATCGATGCTCGTGAATCCTGCTAGTTTCGATCTAAGACGATGAATCCCGTTGTTTTGAGCCGGAATACAAATTTTCGCGCAGTTCTGAGAGAAAAAGTTTACACCTTTCTCTCGTCCACTCTTCGAGGACTTGTAAAATCGATGCTCGTGAATCTTGCTAGTTTTGATCTAAAACGATGTATCCCGTTGTTTTGAGCCGGAATAGAAGTTTTCGTGCAGTTCTGAGAGAAAAAGTTTACATCTTTCTCTCGTCTACTCCTCGACTACTCGTAAAATCGATGCTCGTGAATCTTGCTAGTTTCGATCTAAAACAATGTATCCCGTTGTTTTGAGACGAAATACAAGTTTTCGCGCAGTTCTGAGAGAAAAAGTTTACACCTTTCTCTCGTCTACTCTTTGACGACTTGTAAAATCGATGATCGTGAATCTTGCTAGTTTCGATCTAAAACGATGTATCCCGTTGTTTTGAGCCGGAATAGAAGTTTTCGTGCAGTTCTGAGAGAAAATTTTACACCTTTCTCTCGTCTACACCTCGACTACTCGTAAAATCGATGCTCGTGAATCTTGCTAGTTTCGATCTAAAACAATGTATCCCGTTGTTTTGAGACGAAATACATGTTTTCCTGCAGTTCTGAGAGAAAAAGTTTACACCTTTCTCTCGTCTACTCTTCGACGACTTGTAAAGTCGACGCTCGTTAATCTTGCTAGTTTCGATTTAAAACGATGTATCCCGTTGTTTTGAGCCGGAATACAAGTTTTCGCGCAGTTCTGAGAGAAAAAGTTTACACCTTTCTCTCGTGTACTCTTCGACAACTTGTATAATCGATGCTCGTGAATCTTGCTAGTTTCGATTTAAAACGATGTATCTCGTTGTTTTGAGCCGGAATACAAGTTTTCGCGCAGTTCTGAGAAAAATAGTTTACACCTTTCTCTCGTCTACTCTTCGACGACTTGTAAAATCGATGCTCGGGAATCTTGCTAGTTTCGATCTAAAACGATGTATCCCGCTTTTTTGAGCCGGTATACAAGTTTTCGCGCAGTTCTGAGAGAAAACGTTTACACCTTTCTCTCGTCTACTCTTCGACGAGTTGTAAAATCAATGCTCGTATATCTTGCTAGTTTCGATCTACAACGATGTATCCCGTTGTTTTGAGCTGGATTAGAAGTTTTTCGCGCAGTTTTGAGAGAAAAAGTTTACGCCTTCTCTCGTCTACTTTTCGAGGACTTGCAAAATCGATGCACGTGAATCTTGCTAGTTTCGATCTAAAACGATGTATCCCGTTTTTTTAGCCGGAATACAAGTTTTCGCGCAGTTCTGAGAGAAAAAGTTTATACCTTTCTCTCGTCTACTATTCGACGACTTGTAAAATCGATGCTCGTGAATATTTCTAGTTTCGACCTAAAACGATGTATCCCGTTGTTTTGAGCCGGAATCCAAGTTTTCGTGCAGTTCTGAGAGAAAAAGTTTACACCTTTCTCTTGCCTTCTCTTCGACGACTGGTAAAATCGATGCTCGTGAATCTTGCTAGTTTCGACCTAAAACGATGTATCGCGTTGTTTTGAGCCGGAATACAAGTTTTCGCGCAGTTCTGAGAGAAAAAGTTTACACCTTTCTCTCGTGTACTCTTTGACGACTTGTAAAATCGATGCTCGTGAATTTTGCTTGTTTTGATCTAAAACGATGTATCCCGTTGTTTTGAGCCGGAATACAAGTTTTCGTGCAGTTCTGAGAGAAAAAGTTTACACCTTTCTCTCGTCTACTCTTCGACGACTTGTAAAATCGATGCTCGTGAATCTTGCTAGTTTCGATCTAAACGATGTATTCCGTTGTTTTAGGGCGGAATACAAGTTTTCGCGCAGTTCTGAGAGAAAAAGTTTACACCTTTCTCTCGTCTACTCTTCGACGACTTGTAAAATCGATGCTCGTGAATCTTGCTAGTTTCGATCTAAAACGATGTATCCCGTTGTTTTGAACCGGAATACAAGTTTTCGCGCAGTTTTAAGAGAAAAAGTTTACACCTTTCTCTCGTCCACTCTTCGAGGACTTGTAAAATCGATGCTCGTGAATCTTGCTAGTTTTGATCTAAAATGATGTATCCCGTTGTTTTGAGCCGGAATAGAAGTTTTCGTGCAGTTCTGAGAGAAAAAGTTTACACCTTTCTCTCGTTTACTCCTCGACTACTCGTAAAATCGATGCTCGTGAATCTTGCTAGTTTCGATCTAAAACAATGTATCCCGTTGTTTTGAGACGAAATACATGTTTTCGCGCAGTTCTGAGAGAAAAAGTTTACACCTTTCTCTCGTCTACTCTTCGACGAGTTGTAAAATCGACGCTCGTTAATCTGGCTAGTTTCGATCTAAAACGATGTATCCCGTTTTTTTTTTTGAGCCGGAATACAAGTTTTGGCGCAGTTCTGAGAGAAAAAGTTTACACCTTTCTCTCGTGTACTCTTCGACAACTTGTATAATCGATGCTCGTGAATCTTGCTAGTTTCGATTTAAAACGATGTATCCCGTTGTTTTGAGCCGGAATACAAGTTTTCGCGCAGTTCTGAGAGAAAAAGTTTACACCTTTCTCTCGTCTACTCTTCGACGACCTGTAAATTTGATGCTCGTGAATCTTGCTAGTTTCGATCTAAAACGATGTATTCCGTTGTTTTGAGCCGGAATACAAGTTTTCGCGCAATTCTGAGAGAAAAAGTTTACACCTTTCTATCGTCCACTCTTCGACGACTTGTAAAATCGATGCTCGTGAATCTTGCTAGTTTTGAACTAAAACGATGTATCCCGTTGTTTTGAGCCGGAATACAAGTTTTCGCGTAGTTCTGAGAGAAAAAGTTTACACCTTTCTCTCGTCTACTCTTCGAAGACTTGTAAAATCGACGCTCGTTAATCTTGCTAGTTTCGATCTAAAACGATGTATCCCGTTTTTTTTTGCGCCGGATTACAAGTTTTGGCGCAGTTCTGAGAGAAAAAGTTTACACCTTTCTCTCGTCTACTCTTCGAAGACTTGTAAAATCGATGCCCGTGAATCTTGATAGTTTCGATCTAAAACGATGTATCTCGTTGTTTTGAGCCGTAATACAAGTTTTCGCGCAGTTCTGAGAGAAAAAGTTTACACCTTTCTCTCGTCTACTCTTCGAAGACTTGTAAAATCGACGCTCGTTAATCTTGCTAGTTTCGATCTAAAACGATGTATCCCGTTTTTTTTTGAGCCGGAATACAAGTTTTGGCGCAGTTCTGAGAGAAAAAGTTTACACCTTTCTCTCGTCTACTCTTCGACGAGTTGTAAAATCAATGCTCGTATATCTTGCTAGTTTCGATCTACAACGATGTATCCCGTTGTTTTGAGCTGGAATAGAAGTTTTTCGCGCAGTTTTGAGAGAAAAAGTTTACACCTTTCTCTCGTCTACTATTCGACGACTTGTAAAATCGATGCTCGTGAATCTTGCTAGTTTCGATCTAAAACGATGTATCTCGTTGTTTTGAGCCGTAATACAAGTTTTCGCGTAGTTCTGAGAGAAAAAGTTTACACCTTTCTCTCGTCTACTCTTCGAAGACTTGTAAAATCGACGCTCGTTAATCTTGCTAGTTTCGATCTAAAACGATGTATCCCGTTTTTTTTTGCGCCGGATTACAAGTTTTGGCGCAGTTCTGAGAGAAAAAGTTTACACCTTTCTCTCGTCTACTATTCGACGACTTGTAAAATCGATGATCGTGAATCTTGCTAGTTTCGATCTAAAACGATGTATCCCGTTGTTTTGAGCCGGAATAGAAGTTTTCGTGCAGTTCTGAGAGAAAAAGTTTACACCTTTCTCTCGTCTACTCCTCGACTACTCGTAAAATCGATGCTCGTGAATCTTGCTAGTTTCGATCTAAAACAATGTATCCCGTTGTTTTGAGACGAAATACATGTTTTCGCGCAGTTCTGAGAGAAAAAGTTTACACCTTTCTCTCGTCTACTCTTCGACGAGTTGTAAAATCGACGCTCGTTAATCTTGCTAGTTTCGATTTAAAACGATGTATCCCGTTGTTTTGAGCCGGAATACAAGTTTTCGCGCAGTTCTGAGAGAAAAAGTTTACACCTTTCTCTCGTGTACTCTTCGACAACTTGTATAATCGATGCTCGTGAATCTTGCTAGTTTCGATTTAAAACGATGTATCCCGTTGTTTTGAGCCGGAATACAAGTTTTCGCGCAGTTCTGAGAGAAAAAGTTTACACCTTTCTCTCGTCTACTCTTCGACGACCTGTAAATTTGATGCTCGTGAATCTTGCTAGTTTCGATCTAAAACGATGTATTCCGTTGTTTTCAGCCGGAATACAAGTTTTCGCGCAGTTCTGAGAGAAAAAGTTTACACCTTTCTATCGTCCACTCTTCGACGACTTGTAAAATCGATGCTCGTGAATCTTGCTAGTTTTGAACTAAAACGATGTATCCCGTTGTTTTGAGCCGGAATACAAGTTTTCGCGCAGTTCTGAGAGAAAAAGTTTACACCTTTCTCTCGTCTACTCTTCGAAGACTTGTAAAATCGATGCCCGTGAATCTTGCTAGTTTCGATCTAAAACGATGTATCTCGTTGTTTTGAGCCGTAATACAAGTTTTCGCGCAGTTCTGAGAGAAAAAGTTTACACCTTTCTCTCGTCTACTCTTCGAAGACTTGTAAAATCGACGCTCGTTAATCTTGCTAGTTTCGATCTAAAACGATGTATCCCGTTTTTTTTGAGCCGGAATACAAGTTTTGGCGCAGTTCTGAGAGAAAAAGTTTACACCTTTCTCTCGTCTACTCTTCGACGAGTTGTAAAATCAATGCTCGTATATCTTGCTAGTTTCGATCTACAACGATGTATCCCGTTGTTTTGAGCTGGAATAGAAGTTTTTCGCGCAGTTTTGAGAGAAAAAGTTTACGCCTTCTCTCGTCTACTTTTCGAGGACTTGCAAAATCGATGCTCGTGAATCTTGCTAGTTTCGATCTAAAACGATGTATCCCGTTTTTTTAGCCGGAATACAAGTTTTCGCGCAGTTCTGAGAGAAAAAGTTTATACCTTTCTCTCGTCTACTATTCGACGACTTGTAAAATTGATGCTCGTGAATATTGCTAGTTTCGACCTAAAACGATGTATCCCGTTGTTTTGAGCCGGAATCCAAGTTTTCGTGCAGTTCTGAGAGAAAAAGTTTACACCTTTCTCTTGTCTTCTCTTCGACGACTGGTAAAATCGATGCTCGTGAATCTTGCTAGTTTCGACCTAAAACGATGTATCGCGTTGTTTTGAGCCGGAATACAAGTTTTCGCGCAGTTCTGAGAGAAAAAGTTTACACCTTTCTCTCGTGTACTCTTTGACGACTTGTAAAATCGATGCTCGTGAATTTTGCTTGTTTCGATCTAAAACGATGTATCCCGTTGTTTTGAGCCGGAATACAAGTTTTCGTGCAGTTCTGAGAGAAAAAGTTTACACCTTTCTCTCGTCTACTCTTCGACGACTTGTAAAATCGATGCTCGTGAATCTTGCTAGTTTCGATCTAAACGATGTATTCCGTTGTTTTAGGCCGGAATACAAGTTTTCGCGCAGTTCTGAGAGAAAAAGTTTACACCTTTCTCTCGTCTACTCTTCGACGACTTGTAAAATCGATGCTCGTGAATCTTGCTAGTTTCGATCTAAAACGATGTATCCCGTTGTTTTGAACCGGAATACAAGTTTTCGCGCAGTTCTGAGAGAAAAAGTTTACACCTTTCTCTCGTCTACTCTTCGACGACTTGTAAAATCGATGCCCATGAATCTTGCTAGTTTCGATCTAAAACGATGTATCTCGTTGTTTTGAGCCGGAATACAAGTTTTCGCGCAGTTCTGAGAAAAATAGTTTACACCTTTCTCTCGTCTACTCTTCGACGACTTGTAAAATCGATGCTCGTGAATCTTGCTAGTTTCGATCTAAAACGATGTATCCCGCTTTTTTGAGCCGGTATACAAGTTTTCGCGCAGTTCTGAGAGAAAACGTTTACACCTTTCTCTCGTCTACTCTTCGACGACTTGTAATATCGATGCTCGTGAATCCTGCTAGTTTCGATCTAAGACGATGAATCCCGTTGTTTTGAGCCGGAATACAAATTTTCGCGCAGTTCTGAGAGAAAAAGTTTACACCTTTCTCTCGTCCACTCTTCGAGGACTTGTAAAATAGATGCTCGTGAATCTTGCTAGTTTTGATCTAAAACGATGTATCCCGTTGTTTTGAGCCGGAATAGAAGTTTTCGTGCAGTTCTGAGAGAAAAAGTTTACACCTTTGTCTCGTCTACTCCTCGACTACTCGTAAAATCGATGCTCGTGAATCTTGCTAGTTTCGATCTAAAACAATGTATCCCGTTGTTTTGAGACGAAATACTAGTTTTCGCGCAGTTCTGAGAGAAAAACTTTACACCTTTCTCTCGTGTACTCTTCGACAACTTGTATAATCGATGCTCGTGAATATTGCTAGTTTCGATTTAAAACGATGTATCCCGTTGGTTTGAGCCGGAATACAAGTTTTCGCGCAGTTCTGAGAGAAAAAGTTTACACCTTTCTCTCGTCTACTCTTCGACGACCTGTAAAATTGATGCTCGTGAATCTTGCTAGTTTCGATCTAAAACGATGTATTCCGTTGTTTTGAGCCGGAATACAAGTTTTCGCGCAGTTCTGAGAGAAAAAGTTTACACCTTTCTATCGTCCACTCTTCGACGACTTGTAAAATCGATGCTCGTGAATCTTGCTAGTTTTGAACTGAAACGATGTATCCCGTTGTTTTGAGCCGGAATACAAGTTTTCGCGCAGTTCTGAGAGAAAAAGTTTACACCTTTCTCTCGTCTACTCTTCGAAGACTTGTAAAATCGATGCCCGTGAATCTTGCTAGTTTCGACCTAAAACGATGTATCCCGTTGTTTTGAGCCGGAATACAAGTTTTCGTGCAGTTCTGAGAGAAAAAGTTTACACCTTTCTCTTGTCTTCTCTTCGACGACTGGTAAAATCGATGCTCGTGAATCTTGCTAGTTACGATCTAAAACGATGTACTCCGTTGTTTTGAGCCGGAATACAAGTTTTCGTGCAGTTCTGAGAGGAAAAGTTTACAGCTTTCTCTTGTCTTCTCTTCGACGACTGGTAAAATCGATGCTCGTGAATCTTGCTAGTTTCGATCTAAAACGATGTATTCCGTTGTTTTGAGCCGGAGTACAAGTTTTCGCGCAGTTCTGAGAGAAAAAGTTTACACCTTTCTCTCGTCTACTCTTCGACGACTTGTAAAATCGATGCTCGTGAATCTTGCTAGTTTCAATCTAAAACGATGTATCCCGTTGTTTTGAGACGGAATACAAGTTTTCGCGCAGTTCTGAAAGAAAAAGTTTACACATTTCTCTCGTCTACTCTTCGATGACCTGTAAAATCGATGTTTTTGAATCTTGCTAGTTTCGATCTAAAACGATGTATTCCGTTGTTTTGAGCCGGAATACAAGTTTTCGCGCAGTTCTGAGAGAAAAAGTTTACACCTTTCTCTCGTCCACTCTTCGACGACTTGTAAAATCAATGCTCGTGAATCTTGCTAGTTTCGATCTAAAACGATGTATCTCGTTGTTTTGAGCCGTAATGCAAGTTTTCGCGCAGTTCTGAGAGAAAAAGTTTACACCTTTCTCTCGTCCACTATTCGACGACTTGTAAAATCGATGCTCGTGAATCTTGCTAGCTTAGATCTAAAACAATGTATCCCGTTGTTTTGAGCCGGAATACAAGTTTTCGCGCAGTTCTGAGAGAAAAAGTTTACACCTTTCTCTCGTCTACTCTTCGACGACCTGTAAAATCGATGCTCGTGAATCATGCTAGTTTCGATCTAAAACGATGTATTCCGTTGTTTTGAGCCGGAATACAAGTTTTCGCGCAGTTCTGAGAGAAAAAGTTTACACCTTTCTCTCGTCCACTCTTCGAGGACTTGTAAAATCGATGCTCGTGAATCTTGCTACTTTTGATCTAAAACGATGTATCCCGTTGTTTTGAGCCGGAATAGAAGTTTTCGTGCAGTTCTGAGAGAAAAAGTTTACACCTTTCTCTCGTCTACTCCTCGACTACTCGTAAAATCGATGCTCGTGAATCTTGCTAGTTTCGATCTAAAACAATGTATCCCGTTGTTTTGAGACGAAATACAAGTTTTCGCGCAGTTCTGAGAGAAAAACTTTACACCTTTCTCTCGTGTACTCTTCGACAACTTGTATAATCGATGCTCGTGAATCTTGCTAGTTTCGATTTAAAACGATGTATCCCGTTGTTTTGAGCCGGAATACAAGTTTTCGCGCAGTTCTGAGAGAAAAAGTTTACACCTTTCTCTCGTCTACTCTTCGACGACCTGTAAAATTGATGCTCGTGAATCTTGCTAGTTTCGATCTAAAACGATGTATTCCGTTGTTTTGAGCCGGAATACAAGTTTTCGCGCAGTTCTGAGAGAAAAAGTTTACACCTTTCTATCGTCCACTCTTCGACGACTTGTAAAATCGATGCTCGTGAATCTTGCTAGTTTTGAACTGAAACGATGTATCCCGTTGTTTTGAGCCGGAATACAAGTTTTCGCGCAGTTCAGAGAGAAAGTTTACACCTTTCTCTCGTCTACTCTTCGAAGACTTGTAAAATCGATGCCCGTGAATCTTGCTAGTTTCGACCTAAAACGATGTATCCCGTTGTTTTGAGCCGGAATACAAGTTTTCGTGCAGTTCTGAGAGAAAAAGTTTACACCTTTCTCTTGTCTTCTCTTCGACGACTGGTAAAATCGATGCTCGTGAATCTTGCTAGTTACGATCTAAAACGATGTACCCCGTTGTTTTGAGCCGGAATACAAGTTTTCGTGCAGTTCTGAGAGGAAAAGTTTACAGCTTTCTCTTGTCTTCTCTTCGACGACTGGTAAAATCGATGCTCGTGAATCTTGCTAGTTTCGATCTAAAACGATGTATTCCGTTGTTTTGAGCCGGAGTACAAGTTTTCGCGCAGTTCTGAGAGAAAAAGTTTACACCTTTCTCTCGTCTACTCTTCGACGACTTGTAAAATCGATGCTCATGAATCTTGCTAGTTTCAATCTAAAACGATGTATCCCGTTGTTTTGAGACGGAATACAAGTTTTCGCGCAGTTCTGAAAGAAAAAGTTTACACATTTCTCTCGTCTACTCTTCGATGACCTGTAAAATCGATGTTCGTGAATCTTGCTAGTTTCGATCTAAAACGATGTATTCCGTTGTTTTGAGCCGGAATACAAGTTTTCGCGCAGTTCTGAGAGAAAAAGTTTACACCTTTCTCTCGTCCACTCTTCGACGACTTGTAAAATCAATGCTCGTGAATCTTGCTAGTTTCGATCTAAAACGATGTATCTCGTTGTTTTGAGCCGTAATGCAAGTTTTCGCGCAGTTCTGAGAGAAAAAGTTTACAGCTTTCTCTCGTCCACTATTCGACGACTTGTAAAATCGATGCTCGTGAATCTTGCTAGCTTAGATCTAAAACAATGTATCCCGTTGTTTTGAGCCGGAATACAAGTTTTCGCGCAGTTCTGAGAGAAAAAGTTTCCACCTTTCTCTCGTCTACTCTTCGACGACCTGTAAAATCGATGCTCGTGAATCTTGCTAGTTTCGATCTAAAACGATGTATTCCGTTGTTTTGAGCCGGAATACAAGTTTTCGCGCAGTTCTGAGAGAAAAAGTTTACACCTTTCTCTCGTCCACTCTTCGAGGACTTGCAAAATCGATGCTCGTGAATCTTGCTAGTTTCGATCTAAAACGATGTATCCCGTTGTTTTGAGCCGGAATACAAGTTTTCGCGCAGTTCTGAGAGAAAAAGTTTACACCTTTCTCTCGTCTACTCTTCGAAGACGTGTAAAATCGATGCCCGTGAATCTTGCTAGTTTCGATCTAAAACGATGTATCTCGTTGTTTTGAGCCGTAATACAAGTTTTGGCGCAGTTCTGAGAGAAAAAGTTTACACCTTTCTCTCGTCTATTCTTCGACGACTTGTAAAATCAATGCTCGTATATCTTGCTAGTTTCGATCTACAACGACGTATCCCGTTGTTTTGAGCTGGAATAGAAGTTTTTCGCGCAGTTCTGAGAGAAAAAGTTTACGCCTTTCTCTCGTCTACTCTTCGAGGACTTGCAAAATCGATGCTCGTGAATCTTGCTAGTTTCGATCTAAAACGATGTATCCCGTTGTTTTGAGCCGGAATACAAGTTTTCGCGCAGTTCTGAGAAAAAAAGTTTACACCTTTCTCTCGTGGTCTCTCCGACGACTTGTAAAATCGATGCTCGTGAATCTTGCTAGTTACGATCTAAAACGATGTACCCCGTTGTTTTGAGCCGGAATACACGTTTTCGTGCAGTTCTGAGAGAAAAAGTTTACACCTTTCTCTTGTCTTCTCTTCGACGACTGGTAAAATCGATGCTCGTGAATCTTGCTAGTTTCGACCTAAAACGATGTATCGCGTTGTTTTGAGCCGGAATACAAGTTTTCGCGCAGTTCTGAGAGAAAACGTTTACACCTTTCTCTCGTGTACTCTTTGACGACTTGTAAAATCGATGCTCGTGAATTTTGCTCGTTTCGATCTGAAACGATGTATCCCGTTGTTTTGAGCCGGAATACAAGTTTTCGTGCAGTTTTGAGAGAAAAAGTTTACACCTTTCTCTCGTCTACTCTTCGACGACTTGTAAAATCGATGCTCGTGAATCTTGCTAGTTTCGATCTAAACGATGTATTCCGTTGTTTTAGGGCGGAATACAAGTTTTCGCGCAGTTCTGAGAGAAAAAGTTTACACCTTTCTCTCGTCTACTCTTCGACGACTTGTAAAATCGATGCTCGTGAATCTTGCTAGTTTCGATCTGAAACGATGTATCCCGTTGTTTTGAACCGGAATACAAGTTTTCGGGCAGTTCTGAGAGAAAAAGTTTACAGCTTTCTCTCGTCTACTCTTCGAAGACTTGTAAAATCGATGCGCATGAATCTTGCTAGTTTCGATCTAAAACGATGTATCTCGTTGTTTTGAGCCGGAATACAAGTTTTCGCGCAGTTCTGAGAGAAATAGTTTACACCTTTCTCTCGTCTACTCTTCGAAGACTTGTAAAATTGATGCTCGTGAATCTTGCTAGTTTCGATCTAAAACGATTTATCCCGTTTTTTTAAGCCGGAATACAAGTTTTCGCGCAGTTCTGAGAGAAAAAAATTACACCTTTCTCTCTTCTACTATTCGACGACTTGTAAAATCGATGCTCGTGAATCTTGCTAGTTTCGACCTAAAACGATGTATCCCGTTGTTTTGTGATGGAATACAAGTTTGCGCGCAGTTCTGAGAGAAAAAGTTTACACCTTTCTCTCGTATACTCTTCGACGACTTGTAAAATCGATGCTCGTGAATCTTGCTAGTTTCGATCTAAAACGATGTATCCTGCTTTTTTAAGCCGGTATACAAGTTTTCGCGCAGTTCTCAGAGAAAACGTTTACACCTTTCTCTCGTGTACTCTTCGACGACGTGTAAAATCGATGCTCGTGAATCGTGCTAGTTTCGATCTAAAACGATGTATCCCTTTGTTTTGAGCCAGAATACAAGTTTTCGCGCAGTTCTGAGAGAAAAAGTTTACACCTTTCTCTCGTCTACTATTCGACAACTTGTAAAATCGATGCTCGTGAATCTTGCTAGTTTCGACCTAAAACGATGTATCTCGTTGTTTTGAGCCGGAATACAAGTTTTCGCGCAGTTCTGAGAGAAAAAGTTTACACCTTTCTCTCGTGTACTCTTCGACGACTTGTAAAATCGATGCTCGTGAATCTTGCTAGTTTGGATCTAAAACGATGTACCCCGTTGTTTTGAGCCGGAATACAAGTTTTCGTGCAGTTCTGAGAGAAAAAGTTTACACCTTTCTCTCGTCTACTCTTCGACGACTTGTAAAATCGATGCTCGTGAATCTTGCTAGTTTCGATCTAAAACGATGTATCCCGTTGTTTTGAGCCGGAATACAAGTTTTCGCGCAGTTCTGAAAGAAAAAGTTTACACCTTTCTCTCGTCTACTCTTCGAAGACTTGTAAAATCAATGCCCGTGAATCTTGCTAGTTTCGATCTAAAACGATGTATCTCGTTGTTTTGAGCCGTAATACAAGTTTTCGCGCAGTTCTGAGAGAAAAAGTTTACACCTTTCTCTCGTCCACTCTTCGACGGCTTGTAAAATCGATGCTCGTGAATCTTGCTAGTTTTGAACTAAAACGATGTATCCCGTTGTTTTGAGCCGGAATACAAGTTTTCGCGCAGTTCTGAGAGAAAAAGTTTACACCTTTCTCTCGTCTACTCTTCGAAGACTTGTAAAATCGATGCCCGTGAATCTTGCTAGTTTCGATCTAAAACGATGTATCTCGTTGTTTTGAGCCGTAATACAAGTTTTGGCGCAGTTCTGAGAGAAAAAGTTTACACCTTTCTCTCGTCTACTCTTCGACGACTTGTAAAATCAATGCTCGTATATCTTGCTAGTTTCGATCTACAACGACGTATCCCGTTGTTTTGAGCTGGAATACAAGTTTTCGTGCAGTTCTGAGAGAAAAAGTTTACACCTTTCTCTTGTCTTCTCTTCGACGACTGGTAAAATCGATGCTCGTGAATCTTGCTAGTTTCGACCTAAAACGATGTATCGCGTTGTTTTGAGCCGGAATACAAGTTTTCGCGCAGTTCTGAGAGAAAAAGTTTACACCTTTCTCTCGTCTACTCTTCGACGACTTGTAAAATCGATGCTCATGAATCTTGCTAGTTTCAATCTAAAACGATGTATCCCGTTGTTTTGAGACGGAATACAAGTTTTCGCGCAGTTCTGAAAGAAAACGTTTACACATTTCTCTCGTCTACTCTTCGATGACCTGTAAAATCGATGTTCGTGAATCTTGCTAGTTTCGATCTAAAACGATGTATTCCGTTGTTTTGAGCCGGAATACAAGTTTTCGCGCAGTTCTGAGAGAAAAAGTTTACACCTTTCTCTCGTCCACTCTTCGACGACTTGTAAAATCAATGTTCGTGAATCTTGCTAGTTTCGATCTAAAACGATGTATCTCGTTGTTTTGAGCCGTAATGCAAGTTTTCGCGCAGGTCTGAGAGAAAAAGTTTACACCTTTCTCTCGTCCACTATTCGACGACTTGTAAAATCGATGCTCGTGAATCTTGCTAGCTTAGATCTAAAACAATGTATCCCGTTGTTTTGAGCCGGAATACAAGTTTTCGCGCAGTTCTGAGAGAAAAAGTTTACACCTTTCTCTCGTCTACTCTTCGACGACCTGTAAAATCGATGCTCGTGAATCTTGCTAGTTTCGATCTAAAACGATGTATTCCGTTGTTTTGAGCCGGAATACAAGTTTTCGCGCAGTTCTGAGAGAAAAAGTTTACACCTTTCTCTCGTCCACTCTTCGACGACTTGTAAAATCGATGCTCGTGAATCTTGCTAGTTTTGAACTAAAACGATGTATCCCGTTGTTTTGAGCCGGAATACAAGTTTTCGCGCAGTTCTGAGAGAAAAAGTTTACACCTTTCTCTCGTCTACTCTTCGAAGACTTGTAAAATCGATGCCCGTGAATCTTGCTAGTTTCGATCTAAAACGATGTATCTCGTTGTTTTGAGCCGTAATACAAGTTTTGGCGCAGTTCTGAGAGAAAAAGTTTACACCTTTCTCTCGTCTACTCTTCGACGACTTGTAAAATCAATGCTCGTATATCTTGCTAGTTTCGATCTACAACGACGTATCCCGTTGTTTTGAGCTGGAATAGAAGTTTTTCGCGCAGTTCTGAGAGAAAAAGTTTACGCCTTTCTCTCGTCTACTCTTCGAGGACTTGCAAAATCGATGCTCGTGAATCTTGCTAGTCTCGATCTAAAACGATGTATCCCGTTGTTTTGAGCCGGAATACAAGTTTTCGCGCAGTTCTGAGAAAAAAAGTTTACACCTTTCTCTCGTGGTCTCTCCGACGACTTGTAAAATCGATGCTCGTGAATCTTGCTAGTTACGATCTAAAACGATGTACCCCGTTGTTTTGAGCCGGAATACAAGTTTTCGTGCAGTTCTGAGAGAAAAAGTTTACACCTTTCTCTTGTCTTCTCTTCGACGACTGGTAAAATCGATGCTCGTGAATCTTGCTAGTTTCGACCTAAAACGATGTATCGCGTTGTTTTGAGCCGGAATACAAGTTTTCGCGCAGTTCTGAGAGAAAAAGTTTACACCTTTCTCTCGTGTACTCTTTGACGACTTGTAAAATCGATGCTCGTGAATTTTGCTCGTTTCGATCTGAAACGATGTATCCCGTTGTTTTGAGCCGGAATACAAGTTTTCGTGCAGTTTTGAGAGAAAAAGTTTACACCTTTCTCTCGTCTACTCTTCGACGACTTGTAAAATCGATGCTCGTGAATCTTGCTAGTTTCGATCTAAACGATGTATTCCGTTGTTTTAGGGCGGAATACAAGTTTTCGCGCAGTTCTGAGAGAAAAAGTTTACACCTTTCTCTCGTCTACTCTTCGACGACTTGTAAAATCGATGCTCGTGAATCTTGCTAGTTTCGATCTGAAACGATGTATCCCGTTGTTTTGAACCGGAATACAAGTTTTCGGGCAGTTCTGAGAGAAAAAGTTTACAGCTTTCTCTCGTCTACTCTTCGAAGACTTGTAAAATCGATGCGCATGAATCTTGCTAGTTTCGATCTAAAACGATGTATCTCGTTGTTTTGAGCCGGAATACAAGTTTTCGCGCAGTTCTGAGAGAAATAGTTTACACCTTTCTCTCGTCTACTCTTCGAAGACTTGTAAAATTGATGCTCGTGAATCTTGCTAGTTTCGATCTAAAACGATGTATCCCGTTTTTTTAAGCCGGAATACAAGTTTTCGCGCAGTTCTGAGAGAAAAAAATTACACCTTTCTCTCTTCTACTATTCGACGACTTGTAAAATCGATGCTCGTGAGTCTTGCTAGTTTCGACCTAAAACGATGTATCCCGTTGTTTTGTGATGGAATACAAGTTTGCGCGCAGTTCTGAGAGAAAAAGTTTACACCTTTCTCTCGTATACTCTTCGACGACTTGTAAAATCGATGCTCGCGAATCTTGCTAGTTTCGATCTAAAACGATGTATCCTGCTTTTTTAAGCCGGTATACAAGTTTTCGCGCAGTTCTGAGAGAAAACGTTTACACCTTTCTCTCGTGTACTCTTCGACGACGTGTAAAATCGATGCTCGTGAATCGTGCTAGTTTCGATCTAAAACGATGTATACCTTTGTTTTGAGCCAGAATACAAGTTTTCGCGCAGTTCTGAGAGAAAAAGTTTACACCTTTCTCTCGTCTACTATTCGACAACTTGTAAAATCGATGCTCGTGAATCTTGCTAGTTTCGACCTAAAACGATGTATCTCGTTGTTTTGAGCCGGAATACAAGTTTTCGCGCAGTTCTGAGAGAAAAAGTTTACACCTTTCTCTCGTGTACTCTTCGACGACTTGTAAAATCGATGCTCGTGAATCTTGCTAGTTTGGATCTAAAACGATGTACCCCGTTGTTTTGAGCCGGAATACAAGTTTTCGTGCAGTTCTGAGAGAAAAAGTTTACACCTTTCTCTCGTCTACTCTTCGACGACTTGTAAAATCGATGCTCGTGAATCTTGCTAGTTTCGATCTAAAACGATGTATCCCGTTGTTTTGAGCCGGAATACAAGTTTTCGCGCAGTTCTGAAAGAAAAAGTTTACACCTTTCTCTCGTCTACTCTTCGAAGACTTGTAAAATCAATGCCCGTGAATCTTGCTAGTTTCGATCTAAAACGATGTATCTCGTTGTTTTGAGCCGTAATACAAGTTTTCGCGCAGTTCTGAGAGAAAAAGTTTACACCTTTCTCTCGTCCACTCTTCGACGACTTGTAAAATCGATGCTCGTGAATCTTGCTAGTTTTGAACTAAAACGATGTATCCCGTTGTTTTGAGCCGGAATACAAGTTTTCGCGCAGTTCTGAGAGAAAAAGTTTACACCTTTCTCTCGTCTACTCTTCGACGACTTGTAAAATCGATGCTCGTGAATCTTGCTAGTTACGATCTAAAACGATGTACTCCGTTGTTTTGAGCCGGAATACAAGTTTTCGTGCAGTTCTGAGAGGAAAAGTTTACAGCTTTCTCTTGTCTTCTCTTCGACGACTGGTAAAATCGATGCTCGTGAATCTTGCTAGTTTTGATCTAAAACGATGTATTCCGTTGTTTTGAGCCGGAGTACAAGTTTTCGCGCAGTTCTGAGAGAAAAAGTTTACACCTTTCTCTCGTCTACTCTTCGACGACTTGTAAAATCGATGCTCGTGAATCTTGCTAGTTTCAATCTAAAACGATGTATCCCGTTGTTTTGAGACGGAATACAAGTTTTCGCGCAGTTCTGAAAGAAAAAGTTTACACATTTCTCTCGTCTACTCTTCGATGACCTGTAAAATCGATGTTTTTGAATCTTGCTAGTTTCGATCTAAAACGATGTATTCCGTTGTTTTGAGCCGGAATACAAGTTTTCGCGCAGTTCTGAGAGAAAAAGTTTACACCTTTCTCTCGTCCACTCTTCGACGACTTGTAAAATCAATGCTCGTGAATCTTGCTAGTTTCGATCTAAAACGATGTATCTCGTTGTTTTGAGCCGTAATGCAAGTTTTCGCGCAGTTCTGAGAGAAAAAGTTTACACCTTTCTCTCGTCCACTATTCGACGACTTGTAAAATCGATGCTCGTGAATCTTGCTAGCTTAGATCTAAAACAATGTATCCCGTTGTTTTGAGCCGGAATACAAGTTTTCGCGCAGTTCTGAGAGAAAAAGTTTACACCTTTCTCTCGTCTACTCTTCGACGACCTGTAAAATCGATGCTCGTGAATCATGCTAGTTTCGATCTAAAACGATGTATTCCGTTGTTTTGAGCCGGAATACAAGTTTTCGCGCAGTTCTGAGAGAAAAAGTTTACACCTTTCTCTCGTCCACTCTTCGAGGACTTGTAAAATCGATGCTCGTGAATCTTGCTAGTTTTGATCTAAAACGATGTATCCCGTTGTTTTGAGCCGGAATAGAAGTTTTCGTGCAGTTCTGAGAGAAAAAGTTTACACCTTTCTCTCGTCTACTCCTCGACTACTCGTAAAATCGATGCTCGTGAATCTTGCTAGTTTCGATCTAAAACAATGTATCCCGTTGTTTGAGACGAAATACAAGTTTTCGCGCAGTTCTGAGAGAAAAACTTTACACCTTTCTCTCGTGTACTCTTCGACAACTTGTATAATCGATGCTCGTGAATCTTGCTAGTTTCGATTTAAAACGATGTATCCCGTTGTTTTGAGCCGGAATACAAGTTTTCGCGCAGTTCTGAGAGAAAAAGTTTACACCTTTCTCTCGTCTACTCTTCGACGACCTGTAAAATTGATGCTCGTGAATCTTGCTAGTTTCGATCTAAAACGATGTATTCCGTTGTTTTGAGCCGGAATACAAGTTTTCGCGCAGTTCTGAGAGAAAAAGTTTACACCTTTCTATCGTCCACTCTTCGACGACTTGTAAAATCGATGCTCGTGAATCTTGCTAGTTTTGAACTGAAACGATGTATCCCGTTGTTTTGAGCCGGAATACAAGTTTTCGCGCAGTTCTGAGAGAAAAAGTTTACACCTTTCTCTCGTCTACTCTTCGAAGACTTGTAAAATCGATGCCCGTGAATCTTGCTAGTTTCGACCTAAAACGATGTATCCCGTTGTTTTGAGCCGGAATACAAGTTTTCGTGCAGTTCTGAGAGAAAAAGTTTACACCTTTCTCTTGTCTTCTCTTCGACGACTGGTAAAATCGATGCTCGTGAATCTTGCTAGTTACGATCTAAAACGATGTACCCCGTTGTTTTGAGCCGGAATACAAGTTTTCGTGCAGTTCTGAGAGGAAAAGTTTACAGCTTTCTCTTGTCTTCTCTTCGACGACTGGTAAAATCGATGCTCGTGAATCTTGCTAGTTTCGATCTAAAACGATGTATTCCGTTGTTTTGAGCCGGAGTACAAGTTTTCGCGCAGTTCTGAGAGAAAAAGTTTACACCTTTCTCTCGTCTACTCTTCGACGACTTGTAAAATCGATGCTCATGAATCTTGCTAGTTTCAATCTAAAACGATGTATCCCGTTGTTTTGAGACGGAATACAAGTTTTCGCGCAGTTCTGAAAGAAAAAGTTTACACATTTCTCTCGTCTACTCTTCGATGACCTGTAAAATCGATGTTCGTGAATCTTGCTAGTTTCGATCTAAAACGATTGTTTCCGTTGTTTTGAGCCGGAATACAAGTTTTCGCGCAGTTCTGAGAGAAAAAGTTTACACCTTTCTCTCGTCCACTCTTCGACGACTTGTAAAATCGATGCTCGTGAATCTTGCTAGTTACGATCTAAAACGATGTATCCCGTTGTTTTGAGCCGGAATACAAGTTTTCGCGCAGTTCTGAAAGAAAACGTTTACACCTTTCTCTCGTCTACTCTTCGAAGACTTGTAAAATCAATGCCCGTGAATCTTGCTAGTTTCGATCTAAAACGATGTATCTCGTTGTTTTGAGCCGTAATACAAGTTTTCGCGCAGTTCTGAGAGAAAAAGTTTACACCTTTCTCTCGTCCACTCTTCGACGACTTGTAAAATCGATGCTCGTGAATCTTGCTAGTTTTGAACTAAAACGATGTATCCCGTTGTTTTGAGCCGGAATACAAGTTTTCGCGCAGTTCTGAGAGAAAAAGTTTACACCTTTCTCTCGTCTACTCTTCGACGACTTGTAAAATCGATGCTCGTGAATCTTGCTAGTTACGATCTAAAACGATGTACTCCGTTGTTTTGAGCCGGAATACAAGTTTTCGTGCAGTTCTGAGAGGAAAAGTTTACAGCTTTCTCTTGTCTTCTCTTCGACGACTGGTAAAATCGATGCTCGTGAATCTTGCTAGTTTTGATCTAAAACGATGTATTCCGTTGTTTTGAGCCGGAGTACAAGTTTTCGCGCAGTTCTGAGAGAAAAAGTTTACACCTTTCTCTCGTCTACTCTTCGACGACTTGTAAAATCGATGCTCGTGAATCTTGCTAGTTTCAATCTAAAACGATGTATCCCGTTGTTTTGAGACGGAATACAAGTTTTCGCGCAGTTCTGAAAGAAAAAGTTTACACATTTCTCTCGTCTACTCTTCGATGACCTGTAAAATCGATGTTTTTGAATCTTGCTAGTTTCGATCTAAAACGATGTATTCCGTTGTTTTGAGCCGGAATACAAGTTTTCGCGCAGTTCTGAGAGAAAAAGTTTACACCTTTCTCTCGTCCACTCTTCGACGACTTGTAAAATCAATGCTCGTGAATCTTGCTAGTTTCGATCTAAAACGATGTATCTCGTTGTTTTGAGCCGTAATGCAAGTTTTCGCGCAGTTCTGAGAGAAAAAGTTTACACCTTTCTCTCGTCCACTATTCGACGACTTGTAAAATCGATGCTCGTGAATCTTGCTAGCTTAGATCTAAAACAATGTATCCCGTTGTTTTGAGCCGGAATACAAGTTTTCGCGCAGTTCTGAGAGAAAAAGTTTACACCTTTCTCTCGTCTACTCTTCGACGACCTGTAAAATCGATGCTCGTGAATCATGCTAGTTTCGATCTAAAACGATGTATTCCGTTGTTTTGAGCCGGAATACAAGTTTTCGCGCAGTTCTGAGAGAAAAAGTTTACACCTTTCTCTCGTCCACTCTTCGAGGACTTGTAAAATCGATGCTCGTGAATCTTGCTAGTTTTGATCTAAAACGATGTATCCCGTTGTTTTGAGCCGGAATAGAAGTTTTCGTGCAGTTCTGAGAGAAAAAGTTTACACCTTTCTCTCGTCTACTCCTCGACTACTCGTAAAATCGATGCTCGTGAATCTTGCTAGTTTCGATCTAAAACAATGTATCCCGTTGTTTGAGACGAAATACAAGTTTTCGCGCAGTTCTGAGAGAAAAACTTTACACCTTTCTCTCGTGTACTCTTCGACAACTTGTATAATCGATGCTCGTGAATCTTGCTAGTTTCGATTTAAAACGATGTATCCCGTTGTTTTGAGCCGGAATACAAGTTTTCGCGCAGTTCTGAGAGAAAAAGTTTACACCTTTCTCTCGTCTACTCTTCGACGACCTGTAAAATTGATGCTCGTGAATCTTGCTAGTTTCGATCTAAAACGATGTATTCCGTTGTTTTGAGCCGGAATACAAGTTTTCGCGCAGTTCTGAGAGAAAAAGTTTACACCTTTCTATCGTCCACTCTTCGACGACTTGTAAAATCGATGCTCGTGAATCTTGCTAGTTTTGAACTGAAACGATGTATCCCGTTGTTTTGAGCCGGAATACAAGTTTTCGCGCAGTTCTGAGAGAAAAAGTTTACACCTTTCTCTCGTCTACTCTTCGAAGACTTGTAAAATCGATGCCCGTGAATCTTGCTAGTTTCGACCTAAAACGATGTATCCCGTTGTTTTGAGCCGGAATACAAGTTTTCGTGCAGTTCTGAGAGAAAAAGTTTACACCTTTCTCTTGTCTTCTCTTCGACGACTGGTAAAATCGATGCTCGTGAATCTTGCTAGTTACGATCTAAAACGATGTACCCCGTTGTTTTGAGCCGGAATACAAGTTTTCGTGCAGTTCTGAGAGGAAAAGTTTACAGCTTTCTCTTGTCTTCTCTTCGACGACTGGTAAAATCGATGCTCGTGAATCTTGCTAGTTTCGATCTAAAACGATGTATTCCGTTGTTTTGAGCCGGAGTACAAGTTTTCGCGCAGTTCTGAGAGAAAAAGTTTACACCTTTCTCTCGTCTACTCTTCGACGACTTGTAAAATCGATGCTCATGAATCTTGCTAGTTTCAATCTAAAACGATGTATCCCGTTGTTTTGAGACGGAATACAAGTTTTCGCGCAGTTCTGAAAGAAAAAGTTTACACATTTCTCTCGTCTACTCTTCGATGACCTGTAAAATCGATGTTCGTGAATCTTGCTAGTTTCGATCTAAAACGATTGTTTCCGTTGTTTTGAGCCGGAATACAAGTTTTCGCGCAGTTCTGAGAGAAAAAGTTTACACCTTTCTCTCGTCCACTCTTCGACGACTTGTAAAATCAATGCTCGTGAATCTTGCTAGTTTCGATCTAAAACGATGTATCTCGTTGTTTTGAGCCGTAATGCAAGTTTTCGCGCAGTTCTGAGAGAAAAAGTTTACACCTTTCTCTCGTCCACTATTCGACGACTTGTAAAATCGATGCTCGTGAATCTTGCTAGCTTAGATCTAAAACAATGTATCCCGTTGTTTTGAGCCGGAATACAAGTTTTCGCGCAGTTCTGAGAGAAAAAGTTTACACCTTTCTCTCGTCTACTCTTCGACGACCTGTAAAATCGATGCTCGTGAATCTTGCTAGTTTCGATCTAAAACGATGTATTCCGTTGTTTTGAGCCGGAATACAAGTTTTGGCGCAGTTCTGAGAGAAAAAGTTTACACCTTTCTCTCGTCCACTCTTCGACGACTTGTAAAATCGATGCTCGTGAATCTTGCTAGTTTCGATCTAAACGATGTATTCCGTTGTTTTAGGGCGGAATACAAGTTTTCGCGCAGTTCTGAGAGAAAAAGTTTACACCTTTCTCTCGTCTACTCTTCGACGACTTGTAAAATCGATGCTCGTGAATCTTGCTAGTTTCGATCTGAAACGATGTATCCCGTTGTTTTGAACCGGAATACAAGTTTTCGGGCAGTTCTGAGAGAAAAAGTTTACAGCTTTCTCTCGTCTACTCTTCGAAGACTTGTAAAATCGATGCGCATGAATCTTGCTAGTTTCGATCTAAAACGATGTATCTCGTTGTTTTGAGCCGGAATACAAGTTTTCGCGCAGTTCTGAGAGAAATAGTTTACACCTTTCTCTCGTCTACTCTTCGAAGACTTGTAAAATTGATGCTCGTGAATCTTGCTAGTTTCGATCTAAAACGATGTATCCCGTTTTTTTAAGCCGGAATACAAGTTTTCGCGCAGTTCTGAGAGAAAAAAATTACACCTTTCTCTCTTCTACTATTCGACGACTTGTAAAATCGATGCTCGTGAATCTTGCTAGTTTCGACCTAAAACGATGTATCCCGTTGTTTTGTGATGGAATACAAGTTTGCGCGCAGTTCTGAGAGAAAAAGTTTACACCTTTCTCTCGTATACTCTTCGACGACTTGTAAAATCGATGCTCGCGAATCTTGCTAGTTTCGATCTAAAACGATGTATCCTGCTTTTTTAAGCCGGTATACAAGTTTTCGCGCAGTTCTGAGAGAAAACGTTTACACCTTTCTCTCGTGTACTCTTCGACGACGTGTAAAATCGATGCTCGTGAATCGTGCTAGTTTCGATCTAAAACGATGTATCCCTTTGTTTTGAGCCAGAATACAAGTTTTCGCGCAGTTCTGAGAGAAAAAGTTTACACCTTTCTCTCGTCTACTATTCGACAACTTGTAAAATCGATGCTCGTGAATCTTGCTAGTTTCGACCTAAAACGATGTATCTCGTTGTTTTGAGCCGGAATACAAGTTTTCGCGCAGTTCTGAGAGAAAAAGTTTACACCTTTCTCTCGTGTACTCTTCGACGACTTGTAAAATCGATGCTCGTGAATCTTGCTAGTTTGGATCTAAAACGATGTACCCCGTTGTTTTGAGCCGGAATACAAGTTTTCGTGCAGTTCTGAGAGAAAAAGTTTACACCTTTCTCTCGTCTACTCTTCGACGACTTGTAAAATCGATGCTCGTGAATCTTGCTAGTTTCGATCTAAAACGATGTATCCCGTTGTTTTGAGCCGGAATACAAGTTTTCGCGCAGTTCTGAAAGAAAAAGTTTACACCTTTCTCTCGTCTACTCTTCGAAGACTTGTAAAATCAATGCCCGTGAATCTTGCTAGTTTCGATCTAAAACGATGTATCTCGTTGTTTTGAGCCGTAATACAAGTTTTCGCGCAGTTCTGAGAGAAAAAGTTTACACCTTTCTCTCGTCCACTCTTCGACGACTTGTAAAATCGATGCTCGTGAATCTTGCTAGTTTTGAACTAAAACGATGTATCCCGTTGTTTTGAGCCGGAATACAAGTTTTCGCGCAGTTCTGAGAGAAAAAGTTTACACCTTTCTCTCGTCTACTCTTCGACGACTTGTAAAATCGATGCTCGTGAATCTTGCTAGTTACGATCTAAAACGATGTACTCCGTTGTTTTGAGCCGGAATACAAGTTTTCGTGCAGTTCTGAGAGGAAAAGTTTACAGCTTTCTCTTGTCTTCTCTTCGACGACTGGTAAAATCGATGCTCGTGAATCTTGCTAGTTTTGATCTAAAACGATGTATTCCGTTGTTTTGAGCCGGAGTACAAGTTTTCGCGCAGTTCTGAGAGAAAAAGTTTACACCTTTCTCTCGTCTACTCTTCGACGACTTGTAAAATCGATGCTCGTGAATCTTGCTAGTTTCAATCTAAAACGATGTATCCCGTTGTTTTGAGACGGAATACAAGTTTTCGCGCAGTTCTGAAAGAAAAAGTTTACACATTTCTCTCGTCTACTCTTCGATGACCTGTAAAATCGATGTTTTTGAATCTTGCTAGTTTCGATCTAAAACGATGTATTCTGTTGTTTTGAGCCGGAATACAAGTTTTCGCGCAGTTCTGAGAGAAAAAGTTTACACCTTTCTCTCGTCCACTCTTCGACGACTTGTAAAATCAATGCTCGTGAATCTTGCTAGTTTCGATCTAAAACGATGTATCTCGTTGTTTTGAGCCGTAATGCAAGTTTTCGCGCAGTTCTGAGAGAAAAAGTTTACACCTTTCTCTCGTCCACTATTCGACGACTTGTAAAATCGATGCTCGTGAATCTTGCTAGCTTAGATCTAAAACAATGTATCCCGTTGTTTTGAGCCGGAATACAAGTTTTCGCGCAGTTCTGAGAGAAAAAGTTTACACCTTTCTCTCGTCTACTCTTCGACGACCTGTAAAATCGATGCTCGTGAATCATGCTAGTTTCGATCTAAAACGATGTATTCCGTTGTTTTGAGCCGGAATACAAGTTTTCGCGCAGTTCTGAGAGAAAAAGTTTACACCTTTCTCTCGTCCACTCTTCGAGGACTTGTAAAATCGATGCTCGTGAATCTTGCTAGTTTTGATCTAAAACGATGTATCCCGTTGTTTTGAGCCGGAATAGAAGTTTTCGTGCAGTTCTGAGAGAAAAAGTTTACACCTTTCTCTCGTCTACTCCTCGACTACTCGTAAAATCGATGCTCGTGAATCTTGCTAGTTTCGATCTAAAACAATGTATCCCGTTGTTTGAGACGAAATACAAGTTTTCGCGCAGTTCTGAGAGAAAAACTTTACACCTTTCTCTCGTGTACTCTTCGACAACTTGTATAATCGATGCTCGTGAATCTTGCTAGTTTCGATTTAAAACGATGTATCCCGTTGTTTTGAGCCGGAATACAAGTTTTCGCGCAGTTCTGAGAGAAAAAGTTTACACCTTTCTCTCGTCTACTCTTCGACGACCTGTAAAATTGATGCTCGTGAATCTTGCTAGTTTCGATCTAAAACGATGTATTCCGTTGTTTTGAGCCGGAATACAAGTTTTCGCGCAGTTCTGAGAGAAAAAGTTTACACCTTTCTATCGTCCACTCTTCGACGACTTGTAAAATCGATGCTCGTGAATCTTGCTAGTTTTGAACTGAAACGATGTATCCCGTTGTTTTGAGCCGGAATACAAGTTTTCGCGCAGTTCTGAGAGAAAAAGTTTACACCTTTCTCTCGTCTACTCTTCGAAGACTTGTAAAATCGATGCCCGTGAATCTTGCTAGTTTCGACCTAAAACGATGTATCCCGTTGTTTTGAGCCGGAATACAAGTTTTCGTGCAGTTCTGAGAGAAAAAGTTTACACCTTTCTCTTGTCTTCTCTTCGACGACTGGTAAAATCGATGCTCGTGAATCTTGCTAGTTACGATCTAAAACGATGTACCCCGTTGTTTTGAGCCGGAATACAAGTTTTCGTGCAGTTCTGAGAGGAAAAGTTTACAGCTTTCTCTTGTCTTCTCTTCGACGACTGGTAAAATCGATGCTCGTGAATCTTGCTAGTTTCGATCTAAAACGATGTATTCCGTTGTTTTGAGCCGGAGTACAAGTTTTCGCGCAGTTCTGAGAGAAAAAGTTTACACCTTTCTCTCGTCTACTCTTCGACGACTTGTAAAATCGATGCTCATGAATCTTGCTAGTTTCAATCTAAAACGATGTATCCCGTTGTTTTGAGACGGAATACAAGTTTTCGCGCAGTTCTGAAAGAAAAAGTTTACACATTTCTCTCGTCTACTCTTCGATGACCTGTAAAATCGATGTTCGTGAATCTTGCTAGTTTCGATCTAAAACGATTGTTTCCGTTGTTTTGAGCCGGAATACAAGTTTTCGCGCAGTTCTGAGAGAAAAAGTTTACACCTTTCTCTCGTCCACTCTTCGACGACTTGTAAAATCAATGCTCGTGAATCTTGCTAGTTTCGATCTAAAACGATGTATCTCGTTGTTTTGAGCCGTAATGCAAGTTTTCGCGCAGTTCTGAGAGAAAAAGTTTACACCTTTCTCTCGTCCACTATTCGACGACTTGTAAAATCGATGCTCGTGAATCTTGCTAGCTTAGATCTAAAACAATGTATCCCGTTGTTTTGAGCCGGAATACAAGTTTTCGCGCAGTTCTGAGAGAAAAAGTTTACACCTTTCTCTCGTCTACTCTTCGACGACCTGTAAAATCGATGCTCGTGAATCTTGCTAGTTTCGATCTAAAACGATGTATTCCGTTGTTTTGAGCCGGAATACAAGTTTTCGCGCAGTTCTGAGAGAAAAAGTTTACACCTTTCTCTCGTCCACTCTTCGACGACTTGTAAAATCGATGCTCGTGAATCTTGCTAGTTTTGAACTAAAACGATGTATCCCGTTGTTTTGAGCCGGAATACAAGTTTTCGCGCAGTTCTGAGAGAAAAAGTTTACACCTTTCTCTCGTCTACTCTTCGAAGACTTGTAAAATCGATGCAAGTGAATCTTGCTAGTTTCGATCTAAAACGATGTATCTCGTTGTTTTGAGCCGTAATACAAGTTTTGGCGCAGTTCTGAGAGAAAAAGTTTACTCCTTTCTCTCGTCTACTCTTCGACGACTTGTAAAATCAATGCTCGTATATCTTGCTAGTTTCGATATACAACGACGTATCCCGTTGTTTTGAGCTGGAATAGAAGTTTTTCGCGCAGTTCTGAGAGAAAAAGTTTACGCCTTTCACTCGTCTACTCTTCGAGGACTTGCAAAATCGATGCTCGTGAATCTTGCTAGTTTCGATCTAAAACGATGTATCCCGTTGTTTTGAGCCGGAATACAAGTTTTCGCGCAGTTCTGAGAAAAAAAGTTTACACCTTTCTCTCGTGGTCTCTCCGACGACTTGTAAAATCGATGCTCGTGAATCTTGCTAGTTACGATCTAAAACGATGTACCCCGTTGTTTTGAGCCGGAATACAAGTTTTCGTGCAGTTCTGAGAGAAAAAGTTTACACCTTTCTCTTGTCTTCTCTTCGACGACTGGTAAAATCGATGCTCGTGAATCTTGCTAGTTTCGACCTAAAACGATGTATCGCGTTGTTTTGAGCCGGAATACAAGTTTTCGCGCAGTTCTGAGAGAAAAAGTTTACACCTTTCTCTCGTCTACTCTTCGACGACTTGTAAAATCGATGCTCATGAATCTTGCTAGTTTCAATCTAAAACGATGTATCCCGTTGTTTTGAGACGGAATACAAGTTTTCGCGCTGTTCTGAAAGAAAAAGTTTACACATTTCTCTCGTCTACTCTTCGATGACCTGTAAAATCGATGTTCGTGAATCTTGCTAGTTTCGATCTAAAACGATGTATTCCGTTGTTTTGAGCCGGAATACAAGTTTTCGCGCAGTTCTGAGAGAAAAAGTTTACACCTTTCTCTCGTCCACTCTTCGACGACTTGTAAAATCAATGCTCGTGAATCTTGCTAGTTTCGATCTAAAACGATGTATCTCGTTGTTTTGAGCCGTAATGCAAGTTTTCGCGCAGTTCTGAGAGAAAAAGTTTACACCTTTCTCTCGTCCACTATTCGACGACTTGTAAAATCGATGCTCGTGAATCTTGCTAGCTTAGATCTAAAACAATGTATCCCGTTGTTTTGAGCCGGAATACAAGTTTTCGCGCAGTTCTGAGAGAAAAAGTTTACACCTTTCTCTCGTCTACTCTTCGACGACCTGTAAAATCGATGCTCGTGAATCTTGCTAGTTTCGATCTAAAACGATGTATTCCGTTGTTTTGAGCCGGAATACAAGTTTTCGCGCAGTTCTGAGAGAAAAAGTTTACACCTTTCTCTCGTCCACTCTTCGACGACTTGTAAAATCGATGCTCGTGAATCTTGCTAGTTTTGAACTAAAACGATGTATCCCGTTGTTTTGAGCCGGAATACAAGTTTTCGCGCAGTTCTGAGAGAAAAAGTTTACACCTTTCTCTCGTCTACTCTTCGAAGACTTGTAAAATCGATGCCCGTGAATCTTGCTAGTTTCGATCTAAAACGATGTATCTCGTTGTTTTGAGCCGTAATACAAGTTTTGGCGCAGTTCTGAGAGAAAAAGTTTACACCTTTCTCTCGTCTACTCTTCGACGACTTGTAAAATCAATGCTCGTATATCTTGCTAGTTTCGATCTACAACGACGTATCCCGTTGTTTTGAGCTGGAATAGAAGTTTTTCGCGCAGTTCTGAGAGAAAAAGTTTACGCCTTTCTCTCGTCTACTCTTCGAGGACTTGCAAAATCGATGCTCGTGAATCTTGCTAGTTTCGATCTAAAACGATGTATCCCGTTGTTTTGAGCCGGAATACAAGTTTTCGCGCAGTTCTGAGAAAAAAAGTTTACACCTTTCTCTCGTGGTCTCTCCGACGACTTGTAAAATCGATGCTCGTGAATCTTGCTAGTTACGATCTAAAACAATGTACCCCGTTGTTTTGAGCCGGAATACAAGTTTTCGTGCAGTTCTGAGAGAAAAAGTTTACACCTTTCTCTTGTCTTCTCTTCGACGACTGGTAAAATCGATGCTCGTGAATCTTGCTAGTTTCGACCTAAAACGATGTATCGCGTTGTTTTGAGCCGGAATACAAGTTTTCGCGCAGTTCTGAGAGAAAAAGTTTACACCTTTCTCTCGTGTACTCTTTGACGACTTGTAAAATCGATGCTCGTGAATTTTGCTCGTTTCGATCTGAAACGATGTATCCCGTTGTTTTGAGCCGGAATACAAGTTTTCGTGCAGTTTTGAGAGAAAAAGTTTACACCTTTCTCTCGTCTACTCTTCGACGACTTGTAAAATCGATGCTCGTGAATCTTGCTAGTTTCGATCTAAACGATGTATTCCGTTGTTTTAGGGCGGAATACAAGTTTTCGCGCAGTTCTGAGAGAAAAAGTTTACACCTTTCTCTCGTCTACTCTTCGACGACTTGTAAAATCGATGCTCGTGAATCTTGCTAGTTTCGATCTGAAACGATGTATCCCGTTGTTTTGAACCGGAATACAAGTTTTCGGGCAGTTCTGAGAGAAAAAGTTTACACCTTTCTCTCGTCTACTCTTCGAAGACTTGTAAAATCGATGCCCGTGAATCTTGCTAGTTTCGATCTAAAACGATGTATCTCGTTGTTTTGAGCCGTAATACAAGTTTTGGCGCAGTTCTGAGAGAAAAAGTTTACTCCTTTCTCTCGTCTACTCTTCGACGACTTGTAAAATCAATGCTCGTATATCTTGCTAGTTTCGATCTACAACGACGTATCCCGTTGTTTTGAGCTGGAATAGAAGTTTTTCGCGCAGTTCTGAGAGAAAAAGTTTACGCCTTTCACTCGTCTACTCTTCGAGGACTTGCAATATCGATGCTCGTGAATCTTGCTAGTTTCGATCTAAAACGATGTATCCCGTTGTTTTGAGCCGGAATACAAGTTTTCGCGCAGTTCTGAGAAAAAAAGTTTACACCTTTCTCTCGTGGTCTCTCCGACGACTTGTAAAATCGATGCTCGTGAATCTTGCTAGTTACGATCTAAAACGATGTACCCCGTTGTTTTGAGCCGGAATACAAGTTTTCGTGCAGTTCTGAGAGAAAAAGTTTACACCTTTCTCTTGTCTTCTCTTCGACGACTGGTAAAATCGATGCTCGTGAATCTTGCTAGTTTCGACCTAAAACGATGTATCGCGTTGTTTTGAGCCGGAATACAAGTTTTCGCGCAGTTCTGAGAGAAAAAGTTTACACCTTTCTCTCGTCTACTCTTCGACGACTTGTAAAATCGATGCTCATGAATCTTGCTAGTTTCAATCTAAAACGATGTATCCCGTTGTTTTGAGACGGAATACAAGTTTTCGCGCAGTTCTGAAAGAAAAAGTTTACACATTTCTCTCGTCTACTCTTCGATGACCTGTAAAATCGATGTTCGTGAATCTTGCTAGTTTCGATCTAAAACGATGTATTCCGTTGTTTTGAGCCGGAATACAAGTTTTCGCGCAGTTCTGAGAGAAAAAGTTTACACCTTTCTCTCGTCCACTCTTCGACGACTTGTAAAATCAATGCTCGTGAATCTTGCTAGTTTCGATCTAAAACGATGTATCTCGTTATTTTGAGCCGTAATGCAAGTTTTCGCGCAGTTCTGAGAGAAAAAGTTTACACCTTTCTCTCGTCCACTATTCGACGACTTGTAAAATCGATGCTCGTGAATCTTGCTAGCTTAGATCTAAAACAATGTATCCCGTTGTTTTGAGCCGGAATACAAGTTTTCGCGCAGTTCTGAGAGAAAAAGTTTACACCTTTCTCTCGTCTACTCTTCGACGACCTGTAAAATCGATGCTCGTGAATCTTGCTAGTTTCGATCTAAAACGATGTATTCCGTTGTTTTGAGCCGGAATACAAGTTTTCGCGCAGTTCTGAGAGAAAAAGTTTACACCTTTCTCTCGTCCACTCTTCGACGACTTGTAAAATCGATGCTCGTGAATCTTGCTAGTTTTGAACTAAAACGATGTATCCCGTTGTTTTGAGCCGGAATACAAGTTTTCGCGCAGTTCTGAGAGAAAAAGTTTACACCTTTCTCTCGTCTACTCTTCGAAGACTTGTAAAATCGATGCCCGGGAATCTTGCTAGTTTCGATCTAAAACGATGTATCTCGTTGTTTTGAGCCGTAATACAAGTTTTGGCGCAGTTCTGAGAGAAAAAGTTTACACCTTTCTCTCGTCTACTCTTCGACGACTTGTAAAATCAATGCTCGTATATCTTGCTAGTTTCGATCTACAACGACGTATCCCGTTGTTTTGAGCCGGAATACAAGTTTTCGCGCAGTTCTGAGAAAAAAAGTTTACACCTTTCTCTCGTGGTCTCTCCGACGACTTGTAAAATCGATGCTCGTGAATCTTGCTAGTTACGATCTAAAACAATGTACCCCGTTGTTTTGAGCCGGAATACAAGTTTTCGTGCAGTTCTGAGAGAAAAAGTTTACACCTTTCTCTTGTCTTCTCTTCGACGACTGGTAAAATCGATGCTCGTGAATCTTGCTAGTTTCGACCTAAAACGATGTATCGCGTTGTTTTGAGCCGGAATACAAGTTTTCGCGCAGTTCTGAGAGAAAAAGTTTACACCTTTCTCTCGTGTACTCTTTGACGACTTGTAAAATCGATGCTCGTGAATTTTGCTCGTTTCGATCTGAAACGATGTATCCCGTTGTTTTGAGCCGGAATACAAGTTTTCGTGCAGTTTTGAGAGAAAAAGTTTACACCTTTCTCTCGTCTACTCTTCGACGACTTGTAAAATCGATGCTCGTGAATCTTGCTAGTTTCGATCTAAACGATGTATTCCGTTGTTTTAGGGCGGAATACAAGTTTTCGCGCAGTTCTGAGAGAAAAAGTTTACACCTTTCTCTCGTCTACTCTTCGACGACTTGTAAAATCGATGCTCGTGAATCTTGCTAGTTTCGATCTGAAACGATGTATCCCGTTGTTTTGAACCGGAATACAAGTTTTCGGGCAGTTCTGAGAGAAAAAGTTTACACCTTTCTCTCGTCTACTCTTCGAAGACTTGTAAAATCGATGCCCGTGAATCTTGCTAGTTTCGATCTAAAACGATGTATCTCGTTGTTTTGAGCCGTAATACAAGTTTTGGCGCAGTTCTGAGAGAAAACGTTTACTCCTTTCTCTCGTCTACTCTTCGACGACTTGTAAAATCAATGCTCGTATATCTTGCTAGTTTCGATCTACAACGACGTATCCCGTTGTTTTGAGCTGGAATAGAAGTTTTTCGCGCAGTTCTGAGAGAAAAAGTTTACGCCTTTCACTCGTCTACTCTTCGAGGACTTGCAATATCGATGCTCGTGAATCTTGCTAGTTTCGATCTAAAACGATGTATCCCGTTGTTTTGAGCCGGAATACAAGTTTTCGCGCAGTTCTGAGAAAAAAAGTTTACACCTTTCTCTCGTGGTCTCTCCGACGACTTGTAAAATCGATGCTCGTGAATCTTGCTAGTTACGATCTAAAACGATGTACCCCGTTGTTTTGAGCCGGAATACAAGTTTTCGTGCAGTTCTGAGAGAAAAAGTTTACACCTTTCTCTTGTCTTCTCTTCGACGACTGGTAAAATCGATGCTCGTGAATCTTGCTAGTTTCGACCTAAAACGATGTATCGCGTTGTTTTGAGCCGGAATACAAGTTTTCGCGCAGTTCTGAGAGAAAAAGTTTACACCTTTCTCTCGTCTACTCTTCGACGACTTGTAAAATCGATGCTCATGAATCTTGCTAGTTTCAATCTAAAACGATGTATCCCGTTGTTTTGAGACGGAATACAAGTTTTCGCGCAGTTCTGAAAGAAAAAGTTTACACATTTCTCTCGTCTACTCTTCGATGACCTGTAAAATCGATGTTCGTGAATCTTGCTAGTTTCGATCTAAAACGATGTATTCCGTTGTTTTGAGCCGGAATACAAGTTTTCGCGCAGTTCTGAGAGAAAAAGTTTACACCTTTCTCTCGTCCACTCTTCGACGACTTGTAAAATCAATGCTCGTGAATCTTGCTAGTTTCGATCTAAAACGATGTATCTCGTTGTTTTGAGCCGTAATGCAAGTTTTCGCGCAGTTCTGAGAGAAAAAGTTTACACCTTTCTCTCGTCCACTATTCGACGACTTGTAAAATCGATGCTCGTGAATCTTGCTAGCTTAGATCTAAAACAATGTATCCCGTTGTTTTGAGCCGGAATACAAGTTTTCGCGCAGTTCTGAGAGAAAAAGTTTACACCTTTCTCTCGTCTACTCTTCGACGACCTGTAAAATCGATGCTCGTGAATCTTGCTAGTTTCGATCTAAAACGATGTATTCCGTTGTTTTGAGCCGGAATACAAGTTTTCGCGCAGTTCTGAGAGAAAAAGTTTACACCTTTCTCTCGTCTACTCTTCGACGACCTGTAAAATCGATGCTCGTGAATCTTGCTAGTTTCGATCTAAAACGATGTATTCCGTTGTTTTGAGCCGGAATACAAGTTTTCGCGCAGTTCTGAGAGAAAAAGTTTACACCTTTCTCTCGTCCACTCTTCGACGACTTGTAAAATCGATGCTCGTGAATCTTGCTAGTTTTGAACTAAAACGATGTATCCCGTTGTTTTGAGCCGGAATACAAGTTTTCGCGCAGTTCTGAGAGAAAAAGTTTACACCTTTCTCTCGTCTACTCTTCGAAGACTTGTAAAATCGATGCCCGGGAATCTTGCTAGTTTCGATCTAAAACGATGTATCTCGTTGTTTTGAGCCGTAATACAAGTTTTGGCGCAGTTCTGAGAGAAAAAGTTTACACCTTTCTCTCGTCTACTCTTCGACGACTTGTAAAATCAATGCTCGTATATCTTGCTAGTTTCGATCTACAACGACGTATCCCGTTGTTTTGAGCCGGAATACAAGTTTTCGCGCAGTTCTGAGAAAAAAAGTTTACACCTTTCTCTCGTGGTCTCTCCGACGACTTGTAAAATCGATGCTCGTGAATCTTGCTAGTTACGATCTAAAACAATGTACCCCGTTGTTTTGAGCCGGAATACAAGTTTTCGTGCAGTTCTGAGAGAAAAAGTTTACACCTTTCTCTTGTCTTCTCTTCGACGACTGGTAAAATCGATGCTCGTGAATCTTGCTAGTTTCGACCTAAAACGATGTATCGCGTTGTTTTGAGCCGGAATACAAGTTTTCGCGCAGTTCTGAGAGAAAAAGTTTACACCTTTCTCTCGTGTACTCTTTGACGACTTGTAAAATCGATGCTCGTGAATTTTGCTCGTTTCGATCTGAAACGATGTATCCCGTTGTTTTGAGCCGGAATACAAGTTTTCGTGCAGTTTTGAGAGAAAAAGTTTACACCTTTCTCTCGTCTACTCTTCGACGACTTGTAAAATCGATGCTCGTGAATCTTGCTAGTTTCGATCTAAACGATGTATTCCGTTGTTTTAGGGCGGAATACAAGTTTTCGCGCAGTTCTGAGAGAAAAAGTTTACACCTTTCTCTCGTCTACTCTTCGACGACTTGTAAAATCGATGCTCGTGAATCTTGCTAGTTTCGATCTGAAACGATGTATCCCGTTGTTTTGAACCGGAATACAAGTTTTCGGGCAGTTCTGAGAGAAAAAGTTTACACCTTTCTCTCGTCTACTCTTCGAAGACTTGTAAAATCGATGCCCGTGAATCTTGCTAGTTTCGATCTAAAACGATGTATCTCGTTGTTTTGAGCCGTAATACAAGTTTTGGCGCAGTTCTGAGAGAAAACGTTTACTCCTTTCTCTCGTCTACTCTTCGACGACTTGTAAAATCAATGCTCGTATATCTTGCTAGTTTCGATCTACAACGACGTATCCCGTTGTTTTGAGCTGGAATAGAAGTTTTTCGCGCAGTTCTGAGAGAAAAAGTTTACGCCTTTCACTCGTCTACTCTTCGAGGACTTGCAATATCGATGCTCGTGAATCTTGCTAGTTTCGATCTAAAACGATGTATCCCGTTGTTTTGAGCCGGAATACAAGTTTTCGCGCAGTTCTGAGAAAAAAAGTTTACACCTTTCTCTCGTGGTCTCTCCGACGACTTGTAAAATCGATGCTCGTGAATCTTGCTAGTTACGATCTAAAACGATGTACCCCGTTGTTTTGAGCCGGAATACAAGTTTTCGTGCAGTTCTGAGAGAAAAAGTTTACACCTTTCTCTTGTCTTCTCTTCGACGACTGGTAAAATCGATGCTCGTGAATCTTGCTAGTTTCGACCTAAAACGATGTATCGCGTTGTTTTGAGCCGGAATACAAGTTTTCGCGCAGTTCTGAGAGAAAAAGTTTACACCTTTCTCTCGTCTACTCTTCGACGACTTGTAAAATCGATGCTCATGAATCTTGCTAGTTTCAATCTAAAACGATGTATCCCGTTGTTTTGAGACGGAATACAAGTTTTCGCGCAGTTCTGAAAGAAAAAGTTTACACATTTCTCTCGTCTACTCTTCGATGACCTGTAAAATCGATGTTCGTGAATCTTGCTAGTTTCGATCTAAAACGATGTATTCCGTTGTTTTGAGCCGGAATACAAGTTTTCGCGCAGTTCTGAGAGAAAAAGTTTACACCTTTCTCTCGTCCACTCTTCGACGACTTGTAAAATCAATGCTCGTGAATCTTGCTAGTTTCGATCTAAAACGATGTATCTCGTTGTTTTGAGCCGTAATGCAAGTTTTCGCGCAGTTCTGAGAGAAAAAGTTTACACCTTTCTCTCGTCCACTATTCGACGACTTGTAAAATCGATGCTCGTGAATCTTGCTAGCTTAGATCTAAAACAATGTATCCCGTTGTTTTGAGCCGGAATACAAGTTTTCGCGCAGTTCTGAGAGAAAAAGTTTACACCTTTCTCTCGTCTACTCTTCGACGACCTGTAAAATCGATGCTCGTGAATCTTGCTAGTTTCGATCTAAAACGATGTATTCCGTTGTTTTGAGCCGGAATACAAGTTTTCGCGCAGTTCTGAGAGAAAAAGTTTACACCTTTCTCTCGTCCACTCTTCGACGACTTGTAAAATCGATGCTCGTGAATCTTGCTAGTTTTGAACTAAAACGATGTATCCCGTTGTTTTGAGCCGGAATACAAGTTTTCGCGCAGTTCTGAGAGAAAAAGTTTACACCTTTCTCTCGTCTACTCTTCGAAGACTTGTAAAATCGATGCCCGGGAATCTTACTAGTTTCGATCTAAAACGATGTATCTCGTTGTTTTGAGCCGTAATACAAGTTTTGGCGCAGTTCTGAGAGAAAAAGTTTACACCTTTCTCTCGTCTACTCTTCGACGACTTGTAAAATCAATGCTCGTATATCTTGCTAGTTTCGATCTACAACGACGTATCCCGTTGTTTTGAGCTGGAATAGAAGTTTTTCGCGCAGTTCTGAGAGAAAAAGTTTACGCCTTTCTCTCGTCTACTCTTCGAGGACTTGCAAAATCGATGCTCGTGAATCTTGCTAGTTTCGATCTAAAACGATGTATCCCGTTGTTTTGAGCCGGAATACAAGTTTTCGCGCAGTTCTGAGAAAAAAAGTTTACACCTTTCTCTCGTGGTCTCTCCGACGACTTGTAAAATCGATGCTCGTGAATCTTGCTAGTTACGATCTAAAACAATGTACCCCGTTGTTTTGAGCCGGAATACAAGTTTTCGTGCAGTTCTGAGAGAAAAAGTTTACACCTTTCTCTTGTCTTCTCTTCGACGACTGGTAAAATCGATGCTCGTGAATCTTGCTAGTTTCGACCTAAAACGATGTATCGCGTTGTTTTGAGCCGGAATACAAGTTTTCGCGCAGTTCTGAGAGAAAAAGTTTACACCTTTCTCTCGTGTACTCTTTGACGACTTGTAAAATCGATGCTCGTGAATTTTGCTCGTTTCGATCTGAAACGATGTATCCCGTTGTTTTGAGCCGGAATACAAGTTTTCGTGCAGTTTTGAGAGAAAAAGTTTACACCTTTCTCTCGTCTACTCTTCGACGACTTGTAAAATCGATGCTCGTGAATCTTGCTAGTTTCGATCTAAACGATGTATTCCGTTGTTTTAGGGCGGAATACAACTTTTCGCGCAGTTCTGAGAGAAAAAGTTTACACCTTTCTCTCGTCTACTCTTCGACGACTTGTAAAATCGATGCTCGTGAATCTTGCTAGTTTCGATCTGAAACGATGTATCCCGTTGTTTTGAACCGGAATACAAGTTTTCGGGCAGTTCTGAGAGAAAAAGTTTACAGCTTTCTCTCGTCTACTCTTCGAAGACTTGTAAAATCGATGCGCATGAATCTTGCTAGTTTCGATCTAAAACGATGTATCTCGTTGTTTTGAGCCGGAATACAAGTTTTCGTGCAGTTCTGAGAGAAATAGTTTACACCTTTCTCTCGTCTACTCTTCGAAGACTTGTAAAATTGATGCTCGTGAATCTTGCTAGTTTCGATCTAAAACGATGTATCCCGTTTTTTTAAGCCGGAATACAAGTTTTCGCGCAGTTCTGAGAGAAAAAAATTACACCTTTCTCTCTTCTACTATTCGACGACTTGTAAAATCGATGCTCGTGAATCTTGCTAGTTTCGACCTAAAACGATGTATCCCGTTGTTTTGTGATGGAATACAAGTTTGCGCGCAGTTCTGAGAGAAAAAGTTTACACCTTTCTCTCGTATACTCTTCGACGACTTGTAAAATCGATGCTCGTGAATCTTGCTAGTTTCGATCTAAAACGATGTATCCTGCTTTTTTAAGCCGGTATACAAGTTTTCGCGCAGTTCTCAGAGAAAAAGTTTACACCTTTCTCTCGTGTACTCTTTGACGACTTGTAAAATCGATGCTCGTGAATTTTGCTCGTTTCGATCTGAAACGATGTATCCCGTTGTTTTGAGCCGGAATACAAGTTTTCGTGCAGTTTTGAGAGAAAAAGTTTACACCTTTCTCTCGTCTACTCTTCGACGACTTGTAAAATCGATGCTCGTGAATCTTGCTAGTTTCGATCTAAACGATGTATTCCGTTGTTTTAGGGCGGAATACAAGTTTTCGCGCAGTTCTGAGAGAAAAAGTTTACACCTTTCTCTCGTCTACTCTTCGACGACTTGTAAAATCGATGCTCGTGAATCTTGCTAGTTTCGATCTGAAACGATGTATCCCGTTGTTTTGAACCGGAATACAAGTTTTCGGGCAGTTCTGAGAGAAAAAGTTTACACCTTTCTCTCGTCTACTCTTCGAAGACTTGTAAAATCGATGCCCGTGAATCTTGCTAGTTTCGATCTAAAACGATGTATCTCGTTGTTTTGAGCCGTAATACAAGTTTTGGCGCAGTTCTGAGAGAAAACGTTTACTCCTTTCTCTCGTCTACTCTTCGACGACTTGTAAAATCAATGCTCGTATATCTTGCTAGTTTCGATCTACAACGACGTATCCCGTTGTTTTGAGCTGGAATAGAAGTTTTTCGCGCAGTTCTGAGAGAAAAAGTTTACGCCTTTCACTCGTCTACTCTTCGAGGACTTGCAATATCGATGCTCGTGAATCTTGCTAGTTTCGATCTAAAACGATGTATCCCGTTGTTTTGAGCCGGAATACAAGTTTTCGCGCAGTTCTGAGAAAAAAAGTTTACACCTTTCTCTCGTGGTCTCTCCGACGACTTGTAAAATCGATGCTCGTGAATCTTGCTAGTTACGATCTAAAACGATGTACCCCGTTGTTTTGAGCCGGAATACAAGTTTTCGTGCAGTTCTGAGAGAAAAAGTTTACACCTTTCTCTTGTCTTCTCTTCGACGACTGGTAAAATCGATGCTCGTGAATCTTGCTAGTTTCGACCTAAAACGATGTATCGCGTTGTTTTGAGCCGGAATACAAGTTTTCGCGCAGTTCTGAGAGAAAAAGTTTACACCTTTCTCTCGTCTACTCTTCGACGACTTGTAAAATCGATGCTCATGAATCTTGCTAGTTTCAATCTAAAACGATGTATCCCGTTGTTTTGAGACGGAATACAAGTTTTCGCGCAGTTCTGAAAGAAAAAGTTTACACATTTCTCTCGTCTACTCTTCGATGACCTGTAAAATCGATGTTCGTGAATCTTGCTAGTTTCGATCTAAAACGATGTATTCCGTTGTTTTGAGCCGGAATACAAGTTTTCGCGCAGTTCTGAGAGAAAAAGTTTACACCTTTCTCTCGTCCACTCTTCGACGACTTGTAAAATCAATGCTCGTGAATCTTGCTAGTTTCGATCTAAAACGATGTATCTCGTTGTTTTGAGCCGTAATGCAAGTTTTCGCGCAGTTCTGAGAGAAAAAGTTTACACCTTTCTCTCGTCCACTATTCGACGACTTGTAAAATCGATGCTCGTGAATCTTGCTAGCTTAGATCTAAAACAATGTATCCCGTTGTTTTGAGCCGGAATACAAGTTTTCGCGCAGTTCTGAGAGAAAAAGTTTACACCTTTCTCTCGTCTACTCTTCGACGACCTGTAAAATCGATGCTCGTGAATCTTGCTAGTTTCGATCTAAAACGATGTATTCCGTTGTTTTGAGCCGGAATACAAGTTTTCGCGCAGTTCTGAGAGAAAAAGTTTACACCTTTCTCTCGTCCACTCTTCGACGACTTGTAAAATCGATGCTCGTGAATCTTGCTAGTTTTGAACTAAAACGATGTATCCCGTTGTTTTGAGCCGGAATACAAGTTTTCGCGCAGTTCTGAGAGAAAAAGTTTACACCTTTCTCTCGTCTACTCTTCGAAGACTTGTAAAATCGATGCCCGGGAATCTTACTAGTTTCGATCTAAAACGATGTATCTCGTTGTTTTGAGCCGTAATACAAGTTTTGGCGCAGTTCTGAGAGAAAAAGTTTACACCTTTCTCTCGTCTACTCTTCGACGACTTGTAAAATCAATGCTCGTATATCTTGCTAGTTTCGATCTACAACGACGTATCCCGTTGTTTTGAGCTGGAATAGAAGTTTTTCGCGCAGTTCTGAGAGAAAAAGTTTACGCCTTTCTCTCGTCTACTCTTCGAGGACTTGCAAAATCGATGCTCGTGAATCTTGCTAGTTTCGATCTAAAACGATGTATCCCGTTGTTTTGAGCCGGAATACAAGTTTTCGCGCAGTTCTGAGAAAAAAAGTTTACACCTTTCTCTCGTGGTCTCTCCGACGACTTGTAAAATCGATGCTCGTGAATCTTGCTAGTTACGATCTAAAACAATGTACCCCGTTGTTTTGAGCCGGAATACAAGTTTTCGTGCAGTTCTGAGAGAAAAAGTTTACACCTTTCTCTTGTCTTCTCTTCGACGACTGGTAAAATCGATGCTCGTGAATCTTGCTAGTTTCGACCTAAAACGATGTATCGCGTTGTTTTGAGCCGGAATACAAGTTTTCGCGCAGTTCTGAGAGAAAAAGTTTACACCTTTCTCTCGTGTACTCTTTGACGACTTGTAAAATCGATGCTCGTGAATTTTGCTCGTTTCGATCTGAAACGATGTATCCCGTTGTTTTGAGCCGGAATACAAGTTTTCGTGCAGTTTTGAGAGAAAAAGTTTACACCTTTCTCTCGTCTACTCTTCGACGACTTGTAAAATCGATGCTCGTGAATCTTGCTAGTTTCGATCTAAACGATGTATTCCGTTGTTTTAGGGCGGAATACAACTTTTCGCGCAGTTCTGAGAGAAAAAGTTTACACCTTTCTCTCGTCTACTCTTCGACGACTTGTAAAATCGATGCTCGTGAATCTTGCTAGTTTCGATCTGAAACGATGTATCCCGTTGTTTTGAACCGGAATACAAGTTTTCGGGCAGTTCTGAGAGAAAAAGTTTACAGCTTTCTCTCGTCTACTCTTCGAAGACTTGTAAAATCGATGCGCATGAATCTTGCTAGTTTCGATCTAAAACGATGTATCTCGTTGTTTTGAGCCGGAATACAAGTTTTCGTGCAGTTCTGAGAGAAATAGTTTACACCTTTCTCTCGTCTACTCTTCGAAGACTTGTAAAATTGATGCTCGTGAATCTTGCTAGTTTCGATCTAAAACGATGTATCCCGTTTTTTTAAGCCGGAATACAAGTTTTCGCGCAGTTCTGAGAGAAAAAAATTACACCTTTCTCTCTTCTACTATTCGACGACTTGTAAAATCGATGCTCGTGAATCTTGCTAGTTTCGACCTAAAACGATGTATCCCGTTGTTTTGTGATGGAATACAAGTTTGCGCGCAGTTCTGAGAGAAAAAGTTTACACCTTTCTCTCGTATACTCTTCGACGACTTGTAAAATCGATGCTCGTGAATCTTGCTAGTTTCGATCTAAAACGATGTATCCTGCTTTTTTAAGCCGGTATACAAGTTTTCGCGCAGTTCTCAGAGAAAACGTTTACACCTTTCTCTCGTGTACTCTTCGACGACGTGTAAAATCGATGCTCGTGAATCGTGCTAGTTTCGATCTAAAACGATGTATCCCTTTGTTTTGAGCCAGAATACAAGTTTTCGCGCAGTTCTGAGAAAAAGTTTACACCTTTCTCTCGTCTACTATTCGACAACTTGTAAAATCGATGCTCGTGAATCTTGCTAGTTTCGACCTAAAACGATGTATCTCGTTGTTTTGAGCCGGAATACAAGTTTTCGCGCAGTTCTGAGAGAAAAAGTTTACACCTTTCTCTCGTGTACTCTTCGACGACTTGTAAAATCGATGCTCGTGAATCTTGCTAGTTTGGATCTAAAACGATGTACCCCGTTGTTTTGAGCCGGAATACAAGTTTTCGTGCAGTTCTGAGAGAAAAAGTTTACACCTTTCTCTCGTCTACTCTTCGACGACTTGTAAAATCGATGCTCGTAAATCTTGCTAGTTTCGATCTAAAACGATGTATCCCGTTGTTTTGAGCCGGAATACAAGTTTTCGCGCAGTTCTGAAAGAAAAAGTTTACACCTTTCTCTCGTCTACTCTTCGAAGACTTGTAAAATCAATGCCCGTGAATCTTGCTAGTTTCGATCTAAAACGATGTATCTCGTTGTTTTGAGCCGTAATACAAGTTTTCGCGCAGTTCTGAGAGAAAAAGTTTACACCTTTCTCTCGTCTACTCTTCGACGACTTGTAAAATCGATGCTCGTGAATCTTGCTAGTTTCGATCTAAAACGATGTATTCCGTTGTTTTGAGCCGGAATACAAGTTTTCGCGCAGTTCTGAGAGAAAAAGTTTACACCTTTCTCTCGTCCACTCTTCGACGACTTGTAAAATCGATGCTCGTGAATCTTGCTAGTTTTGAACTAAAACGATGTATCCCGTTGTTTTGAGCCGGAATACAAGTTTTCGCGCAGTTCTGAGAGAAAAAGTTTACACCTTTCTCTCGTCTACTCTTCGATGACTTGTAAAATCGATGCCCGTGAATCTTGCTAGTTTCGATCTAAAACGATGTATCTCGTTGTTTTGAGCCGTAATACAAGTTTTGGCGCAGTTCTGAGAGAAAAAGTTTACACCTTTCTCTCGTCTACTCTTCGACGACTTGTAAAATCAATGCTCGTATATCTTGCTAGTTTCGATCTACAACGACGTATCCCGTTGTTTTGAGCTGGAATAGAAGTTTTTCGCGCAGTTCTGAGAGAAAAAGTTTACGCCTTTCTCTCGTCTACTCTTCGAGGACTTGCAAAATCGATGCTCGTGAATCTTGCTAGTTTCGATCTAAAACGATGTATCCCGTTGTTTTGAGCCGGAATACAAGTTTTCGCGCAGTTCTGAGAAAAAAAGTTTACACCTTTCTCTCGTGGTCTCTCCGACGACTTGTAAAATCGATGCTCGTGAATCTTGCTAGTTACGATCTAAAACGATGTACCCCGTTGTTTTGAGCCGGAATACAAGTTTTCGTGCAGTTCTGAGAGAAAAAGTTTACACCTTTCTCTTGTCTTCTCTTCGACGACTGGTAAAATCGATGCTCGTGAATCTTGCTAGTTTCGACCTAAAACGATGTATCGCGTTGTTTTGAGCCGGAATACAAGTTTTCGCGCAGTTCTGAGAGAAAAAGTTTACACCTTTCTCTCGTCTACTCTTCGACGACTTGTAAAATCGATGCTCATGAATCTTGCTAGTTTCAATCTAAAACGATGTATCCCGTTGTTTTGAGACGGAATACAAGTTTTCGCGCAGTTCTGAAAGAAAAAGTTTACACATTTCTCTCGTCTACTCTTCGATGACCTGTAAAATCGATGTTCGTGAATCTTGCTAGTTTCGATCTAAAACGATGTATTCCGTTGTTTTGAGCCGGAATACAAGTTTTCGCGCAGTTCTGAGAGAAAAAGTTTACACCTTTCTCTCGTCCACTCTTCGACGACTTGTAAAATCAATGTTCGTGAATCTTGCTAGTTTCGATCTAAAACGATGTATCTCGTTGTTTTGAGCCGTAATGCAAGTTTTCGCGCAGTTCTGAGAGAAAAAGTTTACACCTTTCTCTCGTCCACTATTCGACGACTTGTAAAATCGATGCTCGTGAATCTTGCTAGCTTAGATCTAAAACAATGTATCCCGTTGTTTTGAGCCGGAATACAAGTTTTCGCGCAGTTCTGAGAGAAAAAGTTTACACCTTTCTCTCGTCTACTCTTCGACGACCTGTAAAATCGATGCTCGTGAATGTTGCTAGTTTCGATCTAAAACGATGTATTCCGTTGTTTTGAGCCGGAATACAAGTTTTCGCGCAGTTCTGAGAGAAAAAGTTTACACCTTTCTCTCGTCCACTCTTCGACGACTTGTAAAATCGATGCTCGTGAATCTTGCTAGTTTTGAACTAAAACGATGTATCCCGTTGTTTTGAGCCGGAATACAAGTTTTCGCGCAGTTCTGAGAGAAAAAGTTTACACCTTTCTCTCGTCTACTCTTCGAAGACTTGTAAAATCGATGCCCGTGAATCTTGCTAGTTTCGATCTAAAACGATGTATCTCGTTGTTTTGAGCCGTAATACAAGTTTTGGCGCAGTTCTGAGAGAAAAAGTTTACACCTTTCTCTCGTCTACTCTTCGACGACTTGTAAAATTAATGCTCGTATATCTTGCTAGTTTCGATCTACAACGACGTATCCCGTTGTTTTGAGCTGGAATAGAAGTTTTTCGCGCAGTTCTGAGAGAAAAAGTTTACGCCTTTCTCTCGTCTACTCTTCGAGGACTTGCAAAATCGATGCTCGTGAATCTTGCTAGTTTCGATCTAAAACGATGTATCCCGTTGTTTTGAGCCGGAATACAAGTTTTCGCGCAGTTCTGAGAAAAAAAGTTTACACCTTTCTCTCGTGGTCTCTCCGACGACTTGTAAAATCGATGCTCGTGAATCTTGCTAGTTACGATCTAAAACGATGTACCCCTTTGTTTTGAGCCGGAATACAAGTTTTCGTGCAGTTCTGAGAGAAAAAGTTTACACCTTTCTCTTGTCTTCTCTTCGACGACTGGTAAAATCGATGCTCGTGAATCTTGCTAGTTTCGACCTAAAACGATGTATCGCGTTGTTTTGAGCCGGAATACAAGTTTTCGCGCAGTTCTGAGAGAAAAAGTTTACACCTTTCTCTCGTGTACTCTTTGACGACTTGTAAAATCGATGCTCGTGAATTTTGCTCGTTTCGATCTGAAACGATGTATCCCGTTGTTTTGAGCCGGAATACAAGTTTTCGTGCAGTTTTGAGAGAAAAAGTTTACACCTTTCTCTCGTCTACTCTTCGACGACTTGTAAAATCGATGCTCGTGAATCTTGCTAGTTTCGATCTAAACGATGTATTCCGTTGTTTTAGGGCGGAATACAAGTTTTCGCGCAGTTCTGAGAGAAAAAGTTTACACCTTTCTCTCGTCTACTCTTCGACGACTTGTAAAATCGATGCTCGTGAATCTTGCTAGTTTCGATCTGAAACGATGTATCCCGTTGTTTTGAACCGGAATACAAGTTTTCGGGCAGTTCTGAGAGAAAAAGTTTACAGCTTTCTCTCGTCTACTCTTCGAAGACTTGTAAAATCGATGCGCATGAATCTTGCTAGTTTCGATCTAAAACGATGTATCTCGTTGTTTTGAGCCGGAATACAAGTTTTCGCGCAGTTCTGAGAGAAATAGTTTACACCTTTCTCTCGTCTACTCTTCGAAGACTTGTAAAATTGATGCTCGTGAATCTTGCTAGTTTCGATCTAAAACGATGTATCCCGTTTTTTTAAGCCGGAATACAAGTTTTCGCGCAGTTCTGAGAGAAAAAAATTACACCTTTCTCTCTTCTACTATTCGACGACTTGTAAAATCGATGCTCGTGAATCTTGCTAGTTTCGACCTAAAACGATGTATCCCGTTGTTTTGTGATGGAATACAAGTTTGCGCGCAGTTCTGAGAGAAAAAGTTTACACCTTTCTCTCGTATACTCTTCGACGACTTGTAAAATCGATGCTCGTGAATCTTGCTAGTTTCGATCTAAAACGATGTATCCTGCTTTTTTAAGCCGGTATACAAGTTTTCGCGCAGTTCTGAGAGAAAACGTTTACACCTTTCTCTCGTGTACTCTTCGACGACGTGTAAAATCGATGCTCGTGAATCGTGCTAGTTTCGATCTAAAACGATGTATCCCTTTGTTTTGAGCCAGAATACAAGTTTTCGCGCAGTTCTGAGAGAAAAAGTTTACACCTTTCTCTCGTCTACTATTCGACAACTTGTAAAATCGATGCTCGTGAATCTTGCTAGTTTCGACCTAAAACGATGTATCTCGTTGTTTTGAGCCGGAATACAAGTTTTCGCGCAGTTCTGAGAGAAAAAGTTTACACCTTTCTCTCGTGTACTCTTCGACGACTTGTAAAATCGATGCTCGTGAATCTTGCTAGTTTGGATCTAAAACGATGTACCCCGTTGTTTTGAGCCGGAATACAAGTTTTCGTGCAGTTCTGAGAGAAAAAGTTTACACCTTTCTCTCGTCTACTCTTCGACGACTTGTAAAATCGATGCTCGTGAATCTTGCTAGTTTCGATCTAAAACGATGTATCCCGTTGTTTTGAGCCGGAATACAAGTTTTCGCGCAGTTCTGAAAGAAAAAGTTTACACCTTTCTCTCGTCTACTCTTCGAAGACTTGTAAAATCAATGCCCGTGAATCTTGCTAGTTTCGATCTAAAAGGATGTATCTCGTTGTTTTGAGCCGTAATACAAGTTTTCGCGCAGTTCTGAGAGAAAAAGTTTACACCTTTCTCTCGTCCACTCTTCGACGACTTGTAAAATCGATGCTCGTGAATCTTGCTAGTTTTGAACTAAAACGATGTATCCCGTTGTTTTGAGCCGGAATACAAGTTTTCGCGCAGTTCTGAGAGAAAAAGTTTACACCTTTCTCTCGTCTACTCTTCGACGACTTGTAAAATCGATGCTCGTGAATCTTGCTAGTTTCCATCTAAAACGATGTATCCCGTTGTTTTGAGCCGGAATACAAGTTTTCGCGCAGTTCTGAAAGAAAAAGTTTACACATTTCTCTCGTCTACTCTTCGACAACCTGTAAAATCGATGCTCGTGCATCTTGCTAGTTTCGATCTAAAACGATGTATTCCGTTGTTTTGAGCCGGAATACAAGTTTTCGCGCAGTTCTGAGAGAAAAAGTTTACACCTTTCTCTCGTCCACTCTGCGACGACTTGTAAAATCGATGCTCGTGAATCTTGCTAGTTTCGACCTAAAACGATGTATCCCGTTGTTTTGAGCCGGAATACAAGTTTTCGCGCAGTTCTGAGAGAAAACGTTTACACCTTTCTCTCGTCTACTCTTCGAAGACTTGTAAAATCGATGCCCGTGAATCTTGCTAGTTTCGATCTAAAACGATGTATCCCGTTGTTTTGAGCCGGAATACAAGTTTTCGTGCAGTTCTGAGAGAAAAAGTTTACACCTTTCTCTCGTCTACTCTTCGACGACTTGTAAAATCGATGCTCGTGAATCTTGCTAGTTTCGATCTAAAACGATGAATCCCGTTGTTTTGAGCCGGAATACAAATTTTCGCGCAGTTCTGAGAGAAAAAGTTTACACCTTTCTCTCGTCTACTCTTCGACGACTTGTAAAATCGATGCTCGTGAATCTTGCTAGTTTCGATCTAAAACGATGTATCCCGTTGTTTTGAGCCGGAATAGAAGTTTTCGTGCAGTTCTGAGAGAAAAAGTTTACACCTTTCTCTCGTCTACTCCTCGACTACTCGTAAAATCGATGCTCGTGAATCTTGCTAGTTTCGATCTAAAACATGTATCCCGTTGTTTTGAGACGAAATACATGTTTTCGCGCAGTTCTGAGAGAAAAAGTTTACACCTTTCTCTCGTCTACTCTTCGAAGACTTGTAAAATCGATGCCCGTGAATCTTGCTAGTTTCGATCTAAAACGATGTATCTCGTTGTTTTGAGCCGTAATACAAGTTTTCGCGCAGTTCTGAGAGAAAAAGTTTACACCTTTCTCTCGTCTACTCTTCGAAGACTTGTAAAATCGATGCTCGTTAATCTTGCTAGTTTCGATCTAAAACGATGTATCCCGTTTTTTTTTGAGCCGGAATACAAGTTTTGGCGCAGTTCTGAGAGAAAGAGTTTACACCTTTCTCTCGTCTACTCTTCGACGAGTTGTAAAATCAATGCTCGTATATCTTGCTAGTTTCGATCTACAACGATGTATCGCGTTGTTTTGAGCCGGAATACAAGTTTTCGCGCAGTTCTGAGAGAAAAAGTTTACACCTTTCTCTCGTCTACTATTCGACGACTTGTAAACTCGATGCTCGTGAATCTTGCTAGTTTTGACCTAATACGATGTATCCGGTTGTTTTGAGCCGGAATACAAGTTTTCGCGCAGTTCTGAGAGAAAAAGTTTACACCTTTCTTTCGTGTACTCTTCGACAACTTGTATAATCGATGCTCGTGAATCTTGCTAGTTTCGATTTAAAACGATGTATCCCGTTGTTTTGAGCCGGAATACAACTTTTCGCGCAGTTCTGAGAGAAAAAGTTTACACCTTTCTCTCGTCTACTCTTCGACGACCTGTAAAATTGATGCTCGTGAATCTTGCTAGTTTCGATCTAAAACTACGTATTCCGTTGTTTTGAGCAGGAATACAAGTTTTCGCGCAGTTCTGAGAGAAAAAGTTTACACCTTTCTATCGTCCACTCTTCGACGACTTGTAAAATCGATGCTCGTGAATCTTGCTAGTTTTGAACTAAAACGATGTATCCCGTTGTTTTGAGCCGGAATACAAGTTTTCGCGCAGTTCTGAGAGAAAAAGTTTACACCTTTCTCTCGTCTACTCTTCGAAGACTTGTAAAATCGATGCCCGTGAATCTTGCTAGTTTCGATATAAAACGATGTATCTCGTTGTTTTGAGCCGTAATACAAGTTTTCGCGCAGTTCTGAGAGAAAAAGTTTACACCTTTCTCTCGTCTACTCTTCGAAGACTTGTAAAATCGATGCTCGTTAATCTTGCTAGTTTCGATCTAAAACGATGTATCCCGTTTTTTTTTGAGCCGGAATACAAGTTTTGGCGCAGTTCTGAGAGAAAAAGTTTACACCTTTCTCTCGTCTACTCTTCGACGAGTTGTAAAATCAATGCTCGTATATCTTGCTAGTTTCGATCTACAACGATGTATCCCGTTGTTTTGAGCTGGAATAGAAGTTTTTCGCGCAGTTCTGAGAGAAAAAGTTTACGCCTTTCTCTCGTCTACTTTTCGAGGACTTGCAAAATCGATGCTCGTGAATCTTGCTAGTTTCGATCTAAAACGATGTATCCCGTTTTTTTTTTGAGCCGGAATACAAGTTTTCGCGCAGTTCTGAGAGAAAAAGTTTACACCTTTCTCTCGTCTACTATTCGACGACTTGTAAAATTGATGCTCGTGAATATTGCTAGTTTCGACCTAAAACGATGTATCCCGTTGTTTTGAGCCGGAATACAAGTTTTCGCGCAGTTCTGAGAGAAAAAGTTTACACCTTTCTCTCGTCTACTCTTCGACGACCTGTAAAATTGATGCTCGTGAATCTTGCTAGTTTCGATCTAAAACGATGTATTCCGTTGTTTTGAGCAGGAATACAAGTTTTCGCGCAGTTCTGAGAGAAAAAGTTTACACCTTTCTATCGTCCACTCTTCGACGACTTGTAAAATCGATGCTCGTGAATCTTGCTAGTTTTGAACTAAAACGATGTATCCCGTTGTTTTGAGCCGGAATACAAGTTTTCGCGCAGTTCTGAGAGAAAAAGTTTACACCTTTCTCTCGTCTACTCTTCGAAGACTTGTAAAATCGATGCCCGTAAATCTTGCTAGTTTCGATCTAAAACGATGTATCTCGTTGTTTTGAGCCGTAATACAAGTTTTCGCGCAGTTCTGAGAGAAAAAGTTTACACCTTTCTCTCGTCTACTCTTCGAAGACTTGTAAAAGCGATGCCCGTGAATCTTGCTAGTTTCAATCTAAAACGATGTATCCCGTTGTTTTGAGCCGGAATACAAGTTTTCGTGCAGTTCTGAGAGAAAAAGTTTACACCTTTCTCTCGTCTACTCTTCGACGACATGTAAAATCGATGCTCGTGAATCTTGCTAGTTTCGATCTAAAACGATGAATCCCGTTGTTTTGAGCCGGAATACAAATTTTCGCGCAGTTCTGAGAGAAAAAGTTTACACCTTTCTCTCGTCTACTCTTCGACGACTTGTAAAATCGATGCTCGTGAATCTTGCTAGTTTCGATCTAAAACGATGTATCCCGTTGTTTTGAGCCGGAATAGAAGTTTTCGTGCAGTTCTGAGAGAAAAAGTTTACACCTTTCTCTCGTCTACTCCTCGACTACTCGTAAAATCGATGCTCGTGAATCTTGCTAGTTTCGATCTAAAACATGTATCCCGTTGTTTTGAGACGAAATACATGTTTTGGCGCAGTTCTGAGAGAAAAAGTTTACACCTTTCTCTCGTCTACTCTTCGAAGACTTGTAAAATCGATGCCCGTGAATCTTGCTAGTTTCGATCTAAAACGATGTATCTCGTTGTTTTGAGCCGTAATACAAGTTTTCGCGCAGTTCTGAGAGAAAAAGTTTACACCTTTCTCTCGTCTACTCTTCGAAGACTTGTAAAATCGATGCTCGTTAATCTTGCTAGTTTCGATCTAAAACGATGTATCCCGTTTTTTTTGAGCCGGAATACAAGTTTTGGCGCAGTTCTGAGAGAAAAAGTTTACGCCTTTCTCTCGTCTACTTTTCGAGGACTTGCAAAATCGATGCTCGTGAATCTTGCTAGTTTCGATCTAAAACGATGTATCCTGTTTTTTTTTGAGCCGGAATACAAGTTTTCGCGCAGTTCTGAGAGAAAAAGTTTACACCTTTCTCTCGTCTACTATTCGACGACTTGTAAAATTGATGCTCGTGAATATTGCTAGTTTCGACCTAAAACGATGTATCCCGTTGTTTTGAGCCGGAATACAAGTTTTCGCGCAGTTCTGAGAGAAAAAGTTTACACCTTTCTCTCGCCTACTCTTCGACGACCTGTAAAATCGATGCTCGTGAATCTTGCTAGTTTCGATCTAAAACGATGTATTCCGTTGTTTTGAGCAGGAATACAAGTTTTCGCGCAGTTCTGAGAGAAAAAGTTTACACCTTTCTCTCGTCTACTCTTCGAAGACTTGTAAAATCGATGCCCGTGAATCTTGCTAGTTTCGATCTAAAACGATGTATCTCGTTGTTTTGAGCCGTAATACAAGTTTTCGCGCAGTTCTGAGAGAAAAAGTTTACACCTTTCTCTCGTCTACTCTTCGAAGACTTGTAAAATCGATGCTCGTTAATCTTGCTAGTTTCGATCTAAAACGATGTATCCCGTTTTTTTTGAGCCGGAATACAAGTTTTGGCGCAGTTCTGAGAGAAAAAGTTTACACCTTTCTCTCGTCTACTCTTCGACGAGTTGTAAAATCAATGCTCGTATATCTTGCTAGTTTCGATCTACAACGATGTATCCCGTTGTTTTGAGCTGAAATAGAAGTTTTTCGCGCAGTTCTGAGAGAAAAAGTTTACGCCTTTCTCTCGTCTACTTTTCGAGGACTTGCAAAATCGATGCTCGTGAATCTTGCTAGTTTCGATCTAAAACGATGTATCCCGTTTTTTTTTGAGCCGGAATACAAGTTTTCGCGCAGTTCTGAGAGAAAAAGTTTACACCTTTCTATCGTCCACTCTACGAGGACTTGTAAAATCGATGCTCGTGAATCTTGCTAGTTTTGATCTAAAACGATGTATCGCGTTGTTTTGAGCCGGAATACAAGTTTTCGCGCAGTTCTGAGAGAAAAAGTTTACACCTTTCTCTCGTCTACTATTCGACGACTTGTAAACTCGATGCTCGTGAATCTTGCTAGTTTTGACCTAATACGATGTATCCGGTTGTTTTGAGCCGGAATACAAGTTTTCGCGCAGTTCTGAGAGAAAAAGTTTACACCTTTCTTTCGTGTACTCTTCGACAACTTGTATAATCGATGCTCGTGAATCTTGCTAGTTTCGATTTAAAACGATGTATCCCGTTGTTTTGAGCCGGAATACAAGTTTTCGCGCAGTTCTGAGAGAAAAAGTTTACACCTTTCTCTCGTCTACTCTTCGACGACCTGTAAAATTGATGCTCGTGAATCTTGCTAGTTTCGATCTAAAACGATGTATTCCGTTGTTTTGAGCAGGAATACAAGTTTTCGCGCAGTTCTGAGAGAAAAAGTTTACACCTTTCTATCGTCCACTCTTCGACGACTTGTAAAATCGATGCTCGTGAATCTTGCTAGTTTTGAACTAAAACGATGTATCCCGTTGTTTTGAGCCGGAATACAAGTTTTCGCGCAGTTCTGAGAGAAAAAGTTTACACCTTTCTCTCGTCTACTCTTCGGAGACTTGTAAAATCGATGCCCGTGAATCTTGCTAGTTTCGACCTAAAACGATGTATCCCGTTGTTTTGAGCCGGAATACAAGTTTTCGCGCAGTTCTGAGAGAAAAAGTTTACACCTTTCTCATGTCTTCTCTTCGACGACTGGTAAAATCGATGCTCGTGAATCTTGCTAGTTTCGACCTAAAACGATGTATCGCGTTGTTTTGAGCCGGAATACAAGTTTTCGCGCAGTTCTGAGAGAAAAAGTTTACACCTTTCTCTCGTCTACTATTCGACGACTTGTAAAATTGATGCTCGTGAATATGGCTAGTTTCGACCTAAAACGATGTATCCCGTTGTTTTGAGCCGGAATACAAGTTTTCGCGCAGTTCTGAGAGAAAAAGTTTACACCTTTCTCATGTCTTCTCTTCGACGACTGGTAAAATCGATGCTCGTGAATCTTGCTAGTTTCGACCTAAAACGATGTATCGCGTTGTTTTGAGCCGGAATACAAGTTTTCGCGCAGTTCTGAGAGAAAAAGTTTACATCTTTCTCTCTTCTACTATTCGACGACTTGTAAAATCGATGCTCGTGAATCTTGCTAGTTTCGACCTAAAACGATGTATCCCGTTGTTTTGTGATGGAATACAAGTTTTCGCGTAGTTCTGAGAGAAAAAGTTTACACCTTTCTCTCGTCTACTCTTCGACGACTTGTTAAATCGATGCTCGTGAATCTTGCTGGTTTCGATATAAAACGATGCATTCTGTTGTTTTGAGCCGGAATACAAGTTTTCGCGCAGTCTGTGAGAAAAAGTTTACACCTTTCTCTCGTATACTCTTCGACGACTTGTAAAATCGATGCTCGTGAATCTTGCTAGTTTCGATCAAAAACGATGTATCCCGCTTTTTTGAGCCGGTATACAAGTTTTCGCGCAGTTCTGAGAGAAAACGTTTACAAGTTTCTCTCGTCTACTCTTCGACGACTTGTAAACTCGATGCTCGTGAATCTTGCTAGTTTCGACCTAATACGATGTATCCGGTTGTTTTGAGCCGGAATACAAGTTTTCGCGCAGTTCTGAGAGAAAAAGTTTACACCTTTCTCTCGTGTACTCTTCGACAACTTGTATAATCGATGCTCGTGAATCTTGCTAGTTTCAATTTAAAACGATGTATCCCGTTGTTTTGAGCCGGAATACAAGTTTTCGCGCAGTTCTGAGAGAAAAAGTTTACACCTTTCTCTCGTCTACTCTTCGACGACCTGTAAAATTGATGCTCGTGAATCTTGCTAGTTTCGATCTAAAACGATGTATTCCGTTGTTTTGAGCAGGAATACAAGTTTTCGCGCAGTTCTGAGAGAAAAAGTTTACACCTTTCTATCGTCCACTCTTCGACGACTTGTAAAATCGATGCTCGTGAATCCTGCTAGTTTCGATCTAAAACGATGTATCGCGTTGTTTTGAGCCGGAATACAAGTTTTCGCGCAGTTCTGAGAGAAAAAGTTTACACCTTTCTCTCGTCTACTATTCGACGACTTGTAAACTCGATGCTCGTGAATCTTGCTAGTTTCGACCTAATACGATGTATCCGGTTGTTTTGAGCCGGAATACAAGTTTTCGCGCAGTTCTGAGAGAAAAAGTTTACACCTTTCTCTCGTGTACTCTTCGACAACCTGTATAATCGATGCTCGTGAATCTTGCTAGTTTCGATTTAAAACGATGTATCCCGTTGTTTTGAGCCGGAATACAAGTTTTCGCGCAGTTCTGAGAGAAAAAGTTTACACCTTTCTCTCGTCTACTCTTCGACGACCTGTAAAATTGATGCTCGTGAATCTTGCTAGTTTCGATCTAAAACGATGTATTCCGTTGTTTTGAGCAGGAATACAAGTTTTCGCGCAGTTCTGAGAGAAAAAGTTTACACCTTTCTATCGTCCACTCTTCGACGACTTGTAAAATCGATGCTCGTGAATCTTGCTAGTTTTGAACTAAAACGATGTATCCCGTTGTTTTGAGCCGGAATACAAGTTTTCGCGCAGTTCTGAGAGAAAAAGTTTACACCTTTCTCTCGTCTACTCTTCGGAGACTTGTAAAATCGATGCCCGTGAATCTTGCTAGTTTCGATCTAAAACGATGTATCTCGTTGTTTTGAGCCGGAATACAAGTTTTCGCGCAGTTCTGAGAGAAAAAGTTTACACCTTTCTCTCGTCTACTATTCGACGACTTGTAAAATTGATGCTCGTGAATATTGCTAGTTTCGACCTAAAACGATGTATCCCGTTGTTTTGAGCCGGAATACAAGTTTTCGCGCAGTTCTGAGAGAAAAAGTTTACACCTTTCTCATGTCTTCTCTTCGACGACTGGTAAAATCGATGCTCGTGAATCTTGCTAGTTTCGACCTAAAACGATGTATCGCGTTGTTTTGAGCCGGAATACAAGTTTTCGCGCAGTTCTGAGAGAAAAAGTTTACATCTTTCTCTCGTCTACTCTTCGACGACCTGTAAAATCGATGCTCGTGAATCTTGCTAGTTTCGATCTAAAACGATGTATTCCGTTGTTTTGAGCAGGAATACAAGTTTTCGCGCAGTTCTGAGAGAAAAAGTTTACACCTTTCTCTCGTCTACTCTTCGAAGACTTGTAAAATCGATGCCCGTGAATCTTGCTAGTTTCGATCTAAAACGATGTATCTCGTTGTTTTGAGCCGTAATACAAGTTTTCGCGCAGTTCTGAGAGAAAAAGTTTACACCTTTCTCTCGTCTACTCTTCGAAGACTTGTAAAATCGATGCTCGTTAATCTTGCTAGTTTCGATCTAAAACGATGTATCCCGTTTTTTTTGAGCCGGAATACAAGTTTTGGCGCAGTTCTGAGAGAAAATGTTTACACCTTTCTCTCGTCTACTCTTCGACGAGTTGTAAAATCAATGCTCGTATATCTTGCTAGTTTCGATCTACAACGATGTATCCCGTTGTTTTGAGCTGAAATAGAAGTTTTTCGCGCAGTTCTGAGAGAAAAAGTTTACGCCTTTCTCTCGTCTACTTTTCGAGGACTTGCAAAATCGATGCTCGTGAATCTTGCTAGTTTCGATCTAAAACGATGTATCCCGTTTTTTTTTTGAGCCGGAATACAAGTTTTCGCGCAGTTCTGAGAGAAAAAGTTTACACCTTTCTCTCGTCTACTATTCGACGACTTGTAAAATTGATGCTCGTGAATATTGCTAGTTTCGACCTAAAACGATGTATCCCGTTGTTTTGAGCCGGAATAGAAGTTTTCGTGCAGTTCTGAGAGAAAAAGTTTACACCTTTCTCTCGTCTACTCCTCGACTACTCGTAAAATCGATGCTCGTGAATCTTGCTAGTTTCGATCTAAAACAATGTATCCCGTTGTTTTGAGACGAAATACATGTTTTCGCGCAGTTCTGAGAGAAAAAGTTTACACCTTTCTATCGTCCACTCTACGAGGACTTGTAAAATCGATGCTCGTGAATCTTGCTAGTTTTGATCTAAAACGATGTATCGCGTTGTTTTGAGCCGGAATACAAGTTTTCGCGCAGTTCTGAGAGAAAAAGTTTACACCTTTCTCTCGTCTACTATTCGACGACTTGTAAACTCGATGCTCGTGAATCTTGCTAGTTTTGACCTAATACGATGTATCCGGTTGTTTTGAGCCGGAATACAAGTTTTCGCGCAGTTCTGAGAGAAAAAGTTTACACCTTTCTTTCGTGTACTCTTCGACAACTTGTATAATCGATGCTCGTGAATCTTGCTAGTTTCGATTTAAAACGATGTATCCCGTTGTTTTGAGCCGGAATACAAGTTTTCGCGCAGTTCTGAGAGAAAAAGTTTACACCTTTCTCTCGTCTACTCTTCGACGACCTGTAAAATTGATGCTCGTGAATCTTGCTAGTTTCGATCTAAAACGATGTATTCCGTTGTTTTGAGCAGGAATACAAGTTTTCGCGCAGTTCTGAGAGAAAAAGTTTACACCTTTCTATCGTCCACTCTTCGACGACTTGTAAAATCGATGCTCGTGAATCTTGCTAGTTTTGAACTAAAACGATGTATCCCGTTGTTTTGAGCCGGAATACAAGTTTTCGCGCAGTTCTGAGAGAAAAAGTTTACACCTTTCTCTCGTCTACTCTTCGGAGACTTGTAAAATCGATGCCCGTGAATCTTGCTAGTTTCGACCTAAAAACGATGTATCCCGTTGTTTTGAGCCGGAATACAAGTTTTCGCGCAGTTCTGAGAGAAAAAGTTTACACCTTTCTCATGTCTTCTCTTCGACGACTGGTAAAATCGATGCTCGTGAATCTTGCTAGTTTCGACCTAAAACGATGTATCGCGTTGTTTTGAGCCGGAATACAAGTTTTCGCGCAGTTCTGAGAGAAAAAGTTTACACCTTTCTCTCGTCTACTATTCGACGACTTGTAAAATTGATGCTCGTGAATATTGCTAGTTTCGACCTAAAACGATGTATCCCGTTGTTTTGAGCCGGAATACAAGTTTTCGCGCAGTTCTGAGAGAAAAAGTTTACACCTTTCTCATGTCTTCTCTTCGACGACTGGTAAAATCGATGCTCGTGAATCTTGCTAGTTTCGACCTAAAACGATGTATCGCGTTGTTTTGAGCCGGAATACAAGTTTTCGCGCAGTTCTGAGAGAAAAAGTTTTCATCTTTCTCTCTTCTACTATTCGACGACTTGTAAAATCGATGCTCGTGAATCTTGCTAGTTTCGACCTAAAACGATGTATCCCGTTGTTTTGTGATGGAATACAAGTTTCGCGTAGTTCTGAGAGAAAAAGTTTACACCTTTCTCTCGTCTACTCTTCGACGACTTGTAAAATCGATGCTCGTGAATCTTGCTGGTTTCGATATAAAACGATGCATTCTGTTGTTTTGAGCCGGAATACAAGTTTTCGCGCAGTCTGTGAGAAAAAGTTTACACCTTTCTCTCGTATACTCTTCGACGACTTGTAAAATCGATGCTCGTGAATCTTGCTAGTTTCGATCAAAAACGATGTATCCCGCTTTTTTGAGCCGGTATACAAGTTTTCGCGCAGTTCTGAGAGAAAACGTTTACAAGTTTCTCTCGTCTACTCTTCGACGACTTGTAATATCGATGCTCGTGAATCCTGCTAGTTTCGATCTAAAACGATGTATCGCGTTGTTTTGAGCCGGAATACAAGTTTTCGCGCAGTTCTGAGAGAAAAAGTTTACACCTTTCTCTCGTCTACTATTCGACGACTTGTAAACTCGATGCTCGTGAATCTTGCTAGTTTCGACCTAATACGATGTATCCGGTTGTTTTGAGCCGGAATACAAGTTTTCGCGCAGTTCTGAGAGAAAAAGTTTACACCTTTCTCTCGTGTACTCTTCGACAACTTGTATAATCGATGCTCGGGAATCTTGCTAGTTTCAATTTAAAACGATGTATCCCGTTGTTTGAGCCGGAATACAAGTTTTTCGCGCAGTTCTGAGAGAAAAAGTTTACACCTTTCTCTCGTCTACTCTTCGACGACCTGTAAAATTGATGCTCGTGAATCTTGCTAGTTTCGATCTAAAACGATGTATTCCGTTGTTTTGAGCAGGGAATACAAGTTTCGCGCAGTTCTGAGAGAAAAAGTTTACACCTTTCTATCGTCCACTCTTCGACGACTTGTAAAATCGATGCTCGTGAATCTTGCTAGTTTTGAACTAAAACGATGTATCCCGTTGTTTTGAGCCGGAATACAAGTTTTCGCGCAGTTCTGAGAGAAAAAGTTTACACCTTTCTCTCGTCTACTCTTCGGAGACTTGTAAAATCGATGCCCGTGAATCTTGCTAGTTTCGATCTAAAACGATGTATCTCGTTGTTTTGAGCCGGAATACAAGTTTTCGCGCAGTTCTGAGAGAAAAAGTTTACACCTTTCTCTCGTCTACTATTCGACGACTTGTAAAATTGATGCTCGTGAATATTGCTAGTTTCGACCTAAAACGATGTATCCCGTTGTTTTGAGCCGGAATACAAGTTTTCGCGCAGTTCTGAGAGAAAAAGTTTACACCTTTCTCATGTCTTCTCTTCGACGACTGGTAAAATCGATGCTCGTGAATCTTGCTAGTTTCGACCTAAAACGATGTATCGCGTTGTTTTGAGCCGGAATACAAGTTTTCGCGCAGTTCTGAGAGAAAAAGTTTACATCTTTCTCTCTTCTACTATTCGACGACTTGTAAAATCGATGCTCGTGAATCTTGCTAGTTTCGACCTAAAACGATGTATCCCGTTGTTTTGTGATGGAATACAAGTTTTCGCGTAGTTCTGAGAGAAAAAGTTTACACCTTTCTCTCGTCTACTCTTCGACGACTTGTAAAATCGATGCTCGTGAATCTTGCTGGTTTCGATATAAAACGATGCATTCTGTTGTTTTGAGCCGGAATACAAGTTTTCGCGCAGTCTGTGAGAAAAAGTTTACACCTTTCTCTCGTATACTCTTCGACGACTTGTAAAATCGATGCTCGTGAATCTTGCTAGTTTCGATCAAAAACGATGTATCCCGCTTTTTTGAGCCGGTATACAAGTTTTCGCGCAGTTCTGAGAGAAAACGTTTACAAGTTTCTCTCGTCTACTCTTCGACGACTTGTAATATCGATGCTCGTGAATCCTGCTAGTTTCGATCTAAAACGATGTATCGCGTTGTTTTGAGCCGGAATACAAGTTTTCGCGCAGTTCTGAGAGAAAAAGTTTACACCTTTCTCTCGTCTACTATTCGACGACTTGTAAACTCGATGCTCGTGAATCTTGCTAGTTTCGACCTAATACGATGTATCCGGTTGTTTTGAGCCGGAATACAAGTTTTCGCGCAGTTCTGAGAGAAAAAGTTTACACCTTTCTCTCGTGTACTCTTTGACAACTTGTATAATCGATGCTCGTGAATCTTGCTAGTTTCAATTTAAAACGATGTATCCCGTTGTTTTGAGCCGGAATACAAGTTTTTGCGCAGTTCTGAGAGAAAAAGTTTACACCTTTCTCTCGTCTACTCTTCGACGACCTGTAAAATTGATGCTCGTGAATCTTGCTAGTTTCGATCTAAAACGATGTATTCCGTTGTTTTGAGCAGGAATACAAGTTTTCGCGCAGTTCTGAGAGAAAAAGTTTACACCTTTCTATCGTCCACTCTTCGACGACTTGTAAAATCGATGCTCGTGAATCTTGCTAGTTTTGAACTAAAACGATGTATCCCGTTGTTTTGAGCCGGAATACAAGTTTTCGCGCAGTTCTGAGAGAAAAAGTTTACACCTTTCTCTCGTCTACTCTTCGGAGACTTGTAAAATCGATGCCCGTGAATCTTGCTAGTTTCGATCTAAAACGATGTATCTCGTTGTTTTGAGCCGTAATACAAGTTTTCGCGCAGTTCTGAGAGAAAAAGTTTACACCTTTCTCTCGTCTACTCTTCGAAGACTTGTAAAATCGATGCTCGTTAATCTTGCTAGTTTCGATCAAAAACGATGTATCCCGTTTTTTTTGAGCCGGAATACAAGTTATGGCGCAGTTCTGAGAGAAAAAGTTTACACCTTTCTCTCGTCTACTCTTCGACGAGTTGTAAAATCAATGCTCGTATATCTTGCTAGTTTCGATCTACAACGATGTATCCCGTTGTTTTGAGCTGGAATAGAAGTTTTTCGCGCAGTTCTGAGAGAAAAAGTTTACGCCTTTCTCTCGTCTACTTTTCGAGGACTTGCAAAATCGATGCTCGTGAATCTTGCTAGTTTCGATCTAAAACGATGTATCCCGTTTTTTTTTGAGCCGGAATACAAGTTTTCGCGCAGTTCTGAGAGAAAAAGTTTACACCTTTCTCTCGTCTACTATTCGACGACTTGTAAAATTGATGCTCGTGAATATTGCTAGTTTCGACCTAAAACGATGTATCCCGTTTTTTTGAGCCGGAATACAAGTTTTCGCGCAGTTCTGAGAGAAAAAGTTTACACCTTTCTCATGTCTTCTCTTCGACGACTGGTAAAATCGATGCTCGTGAATCTTGCTAGTTTCGACCTAAAACGATGTATCGCGTTGTTTTGAGCCGGAATACAAGTTTTCGCGCAGTTCTGAGAGAAAAAGTTTACATCTTTCTCTCTTCTACTATTCGACGACTTGTAAAATCGATGCTCGTGAATCTTGCTAGTTTCGACCTAAAACGATGTATCCCGTTGTTTTGTGATGGAATACAAGTTTTCGCGTAGTTCTGAGCGAAAAAGTTTACACCTTTCTCTCGTGTACTCTTCGACAACTTGTATAATCGATGCTCGTGAATCTTGCTAGTTTCAATTTAAAACGATGTATCCCGTTGTTTTGAGCCGGAATACAAGTTTTCGCGCAGTTCTGAGAGAAAAAGTTTACACCTTTCTCTCGTCTACTCTTCGACTACCTGTAAAATTGATGCTCGTGAATCTTGCTAGTTTCGATCTAAAACGATGTATCCCGTTGTTTTGAGCCGGAATACAAGTTTTCGCGCATTTCTGAGAGAAAAAGTTTACACCTTTCTCTCGTCCACTCTTCGAGGACTTCTAAAATCGATGCTCGTGAATCTTGCTAGTTTTGATCTAAAACGATGTATCGCGTTGTTTTGAGCCGGAATACAAGTTTTCGCGCAGTTCTGAGAGAAAAAGTTTACACCTTTCTCTCGTCTACTATTCGACGACTTGTAAACTCGATGCTCGTGAATCTTGCTAGTTTCGACCTAATACGATGTATCCGGTTGTTTTGAGCCGGAATACAAGTTTTCGCGCAGTTCTGAGAGAAAAAGTTTACACCTTTCTCTCGTGTACTCTTCGACAACTTGTATAATCGATGCTCGTGAATCTTGCTAGTTTCGATTTAAAACGATGTATCCCGTTGTTTTGAGCCGGAATACAAGTTTTCGCGCAGTTCTGAGAGAAAAAGTTTTGCACCTTTCTATCGTCCACTCTTCGACGACTTGTAAAATCGATGCTCGTGAATCTTGCTAGTTTTGAACTAAAACGATGTATCCCGTTGTTTTGAGCCGGAATACAAGTTTTCGCGCAGTTCTGAGAGAAAAAGTTTACATCTTTCTCTCTTCTACTATTCGACGACTTGTAAAATCGATGCTCGTGAATCTTGCTAGTTTCGACCTAAAACGATGTATCCCGTTGTTTTGTGATGGAATACAAGTTTTCGCGTAGTTCTGAGAGAAAAAGTTTACACCTTTCTCTCGTCTACTCTTCGACGACTTGTAAAATCGATGCTCGTGAATCTTGCTGGTTTCGATATAAAACGATGCATTCTGTTGTTTTGAGCCGGAATACAAGTTTTCGCGCAGTCTGAGAGAAAAAGTTTACACCTTTCTCTCGTATACTCTTCGACGACTTGTAAAATCGATGCTCGTGAATCTTGCTAGTTTCGATCAAAAACGATGTATCCCGCTTTTTTGAGCCGGTATACAAGTTTTCGCGCAGTTCTGAGAGAAAACGTTTACAAGTTTCTCTCGTCTACTCTTCGACGACTTGTAATATCGATGCTCGTGAATCCTGCTAGTTTCGATCTAAAACGATGAATCCCGTTGTTTTGAGCAGGAATACAAATTTTCGCGCAGTTCTGAGAGAAAAAGTTTACACCTTTCTCTCGTCTACTCTTCGACGACTTGTAAAATCGATGCTCGTGAATCTTGCTAGTTTCGATCTAAAACGATGTATCCCGTTGTTTTGAGCCGGAATAGAAGTTTTCGTGCAGTTCTGAGAGAAAAAGTTTACACCTTTCTCTCGTCTACTCCTCGACTACTCGTAAAATCAATGCTCGTGAATCTTGCTAGTTTCGATCTAAAACAATGTATCCCGTTGTTTTGAGACGAAATACAAGTTTTCGCGCAGTTCTGAGAGAAAAAGTTTACACCTTTCTCTCGTCCACTCTTCGAGGACTTGTAAAATCGATGCTCGTGAATCTTGCTAGTTTTGATCTAAAACGATGTATCGCGTTGTTTTGAGCCGGAATACAAGTTTTCGCGCAGTTCTGAGAGAAAAAGTTTACACCTTTCTCTCGTCTACTATTCGACGACTTGTAAACTCGATGCTCGTGAATCTTGCTAGTTTCGACCTAATACGATGTATCCGGTTGTTTTGAGCCGGAATACAAGTTTTCGCGCAGTTCTGAGAGAAAAAGTTTACACCTTTCTCTCGTGTACTCTTCGACAACTTGTATAATCGATGCTCGTGAATCTTGCTAGTTTCGATTTAAAACGATGTATCCCGTTGTTTTGAGCCGGAATACAAGTTTTCGCGCAGTTCTGAGAGAAAAAGTTTACACCTTTCTCTCGTCTACTCTTCGACTACCTGTAAAATTGATGCTCGTGAATCTTGCTAGTTTCGATCTAAAACGATGTATCCCGTTGTTTTGAGCCGGAATACAAGTTTTCGCGCAGTTCTGAGAGAAAAAGTTTACACCTTTCTCTCGTCCACTCTTCGAGGACTTGTTAAATCGATGCTCGTGAATCTTGCTAGTTTTGATCTAAAACGATGTATCGCGTTGTTTTGAGCCGGAATACAAGTTTTCGCGCAGTTCTGAGAGAAAAAGTTTACACCTTTCTCTCGTCTACTATTCGACGACTTGTAAACTCGATGCTCGTGAATCTTGCTAGTTTCGACCTAATACGATGTATCCGGTTGTTTTGAGCCGGAATACAAGTTTTCGCGCAGTTCTGAGAGAAAAAGTTTACACCTTTCTCTCGTGTACTCTTCGACAACTTGTATAATCGATGCTCGTGAATCTTGCTAGTTTCGGTTTAAAACGATGTATCCCGTTGTTTTGAGCCGGAATACAAGTTTTCGCGCAGTTCTGAGAGAAAAAGTTTACACCTTTCTCTCGTCCACTCTTCGAGGACTTGTAAAATCGATGCTCGTGAATCTTGCTAGTTTTGATCTAAAACGATGTATCGCGTTGTTTTGAGCCGGAATACAAGTTTTCGCGCAGTTCTGAGAGAAAAAGTTTACACCTTTCTCTCGTCTACTATTCGACGACTTGTAAACTCGATGCTCGTGAATCTTGCTAGTTTCGATCTAAAACGATGTATCTCGTTGTTTTGAGCCGTAATACAAGTTTTCGCGCAGTTCTGAGAGAAAAAGTTTACACCTTTCTCTCGTCTACTCTTCGAAGACTTGTAAAATCGATGCTCGTTAATCTTGCTAGTTTCGATCTAAAACGATGTATCCCGTTTTTTTTGAGCCGGAATACAAGTTTTGGCGCAGTTCTGAGAGAAAAAGTTTACACCTTTCTCTCGTCTACTCTTCGACGAGTTGTAAAAGCAATGCTCGTATATCTTGCTAGTTTCGATCTACAACGATGTATCCCGTTGTTTTGAGCTGGAATAGAAGTTTTTCGCGCAGTTCTGAGAGAAAAAGTTTACACCTTTCTCTCTTCTACTATTCGACGACTTGTAAAATCGATGCTCGTGAATCTTGCTAGTTTTGAACTAAAACGATGTATCCCGTTGTTTTGAGGCGGAATACAAGTTTTCGCGCAGTTCTGAGAGAAAAAGTTTACACCTTTCTCTCGTCTACTCTTCGAAGACTTGTAAAATCGATGCCCGTGAATCTTGCTAGTTTCGATCTAAAACGATGTATCTCGTTGTTTTGAGCCGTAATACAAGTTTTCGCGCAGTTCTGAGAGAAAAAGTTTACACCTTTCTCTCGTCTACTCTTCGAAGACTTGTAAAATCGATGCTCGTTAATCTTGCTAGTTTCGATCTAAAACGATGTATCCCGTTTTTTTTTGAGCCGGAATACAAGTTTTGGCGCAGTTCTGAGAGAAAAAGTTTACACCTTTCTCTCGTCTACTCTTCGACGAGTTGTAAAATCAATGCTCGTATATCTTGCTAGTTTCGATCTAAAACGATGTATCCCGTTTTTTTTGAGCCGGAATACAAGTTTTCGCGCAGTTCTGAGAGAAAACGTTTACACCTTTCTCTCGTCTACTATTCGACGACTTGTAAAATCGATGCTCGTGAATATTGCTAGTTTCGACCTAAAACGATGTATCCCGTTGTTTTGAGCCGGAATACAAGTTTTCGTGCAGTTCTGAGAGAAAAAGTTTACACCTTTCTCTTGTCTTCTCTTCGACGACTGGTAAAATCGATGCTCGTGAATCTTGCTAGTTTCGACCTAAAACGATGTATCGCGTTGTTTTGAGCCGGAATACAAGTTTTCGCGCAGTTCTGAGGGAAAAAGTTTACACCTTTCTCTCGTGTACTCTTTGACGACTTGTAAAATCGATGCTCGTGAATTTTGCTCGTTTCGATCTAAAACGATGTATCCCGTTGTGTTGAGCCGGAATACAAGTTTTCGTGCAGTTCTGAGAGAAAAAGTTTACACCTTTCTCTCGTCTACTCTTCGACGACTTGTAAAATCGATGCTCGTGAATCTTGCTAGTTTCGATCTAAACGATGTATTCCGTTCTTTTAGGGCGGAATACAAGCTTTCGCGCAGTTCTGAGAGAAAAAGTTTACACCTTTCTCTCGTCCACTCTTCGAGGACTTGTAAAATCGATGCTCGTGAATCTTGCTAGTTTTGATCTAAAACGATGTATCGCGTTGTTTTGAGCCGGAATACAAGTTTTCGCGCAGTTCTGAGAGAAAAAGTTTACACCTTTCTCTCGTCTACTATTCGACGACTTGTAAACTCGATGCTCGTGAATCTTGCTAGTTTCGACCTAATACGATGTATCCGGTTGTTTTGAGCCGGAATACAAGTTTTCGCGCAGTTCTGAGAGAAAAAGTTTACACCTTTCTCTCGTCTACTCTTCGACGACCTGTAAAATTGATGCTCGTGAATCTTGCTAGTTTCGATCTAAAACGATGTATCCCGTTGTTTTGAGCCGGAATACAAGTTTTCGTGCAGTTCTGAGAGAAAAAGTTTACACCTTTCTCTTGTCTTCTCTTCGACGACTGGTAAAATCGATGCTCGTGAATCTTGCTAGTTTCGACCTAAAACGATGTATCGCGTTGTTTTGAGCCGGAATACAAGTTTTCGCGCAGTTCTGAGGGAAAAAGTTTACACCTTTCTCTCGTGTACTCTTTGACGACTTGTAAAATCGATGCTCGTGAATTTTGCTCGTTTCGATCTAAAACGATGTATCCCGTTGTGTTGAGCCGGAATACAAGTTTTCGTGCAGTTCTGAGAGAAAAAGTTTACACCTTTCTCTCGTCTACTCTTCGACGACTTGTAAAATCGATGCTCGTGAATCTTGCTAGTTTCGATCTAAACGATGTATTCCGTTCTTTTAGGGCGGAATACAAGCTTTCGCGCAGTTCTGAGAGAAAAAGTTTACACCTTTCTCTCGTCCACTCTTCGAGGACTTGTAAAATCGATGCTCGTGAATCTTGCTAGTTTTGATCTAAAACGATGTATCGCGTTGTTTTGAGCCGAAATACAAGTTTTCGCGCAGTTCTGAGAGAAAAAGTTTACACCTTTCTCTCGTCTACTATTCGACGACTTGTAAACTCGATGCTCGTGAATCTTGCTAGTTTCGACCTAATACGATGTATCCGGTTGTTTTGAGCCGGAATACAAGTTTTCGCGCAGTTCTGAGAGAAAAAGTTTACACCTTTCTCTCGTCTACTCTTCGACGAACTGAAAAATTAATGCTCGTGAATCTTGCTAGTTTCGATCTAAAACGATGTATCCCGTTGTTTTGAGCCGGAATACAAGTTTTCGCGCAGTTCTGAGAGAAAAAGTTTACACCTTTCTCTCATCCACTCTTCGAGGACAAAATCCATGCTCGTGAATCTTGCTAGTTTTGATCTAAAACGATGTATCGCGTTGTTTTGAGCCGGAATACAAGTTTTCGCGCAGTTCTGAGAGAAAAAGTTTACACCTTTCTCTCGTCTACTATTCGACGACTTGTAAACTCGATGCTCGTGAATCTTGCTAGTTTCGACCTAATACGATGTATCCGGTTGTTTTGAGCCGGAATACAAGTTTTCGCGCAGTTCTGAGAGAAAAAGGTTTACACCTTTCTCTCGTGTACTCTTCGACAACTTGTATAATCGATGCTCGTGAATCTTGCCTAGTTTCGATTTAAAACGATGTATCCCGTTGTTTTGAGCCGGAATACAAGTTTTCGCGCAGTTCTGAGAGAAAAAGTTTACACCTTTCTCTCGTCTACTCTTCGACTACCTGTAAAATTGATGCTCGTGAATCTTGCTAGTTTCGATCTAAAAACGATGTATCCCGTTGTTTTGAGCCGGAATACAAGTTTTCGCGCAGTTCTGAGAGAAAAAGTTTACACCTTTCTCTCGTCCACTCTTCGAGGACTTGTAAAATCGATGCTCGTGAATCTTGCTAGTTTTGATCTAAAACGATGTATCGCGTTGTTTTGAGCCGGAATACAAGTTTTCGCGCAGTTCTGAGAGAAAAAGTGTACACCTTTCTCTCGTCTACTATTCGACGACTTGTAAACTCGATGCTCGTGAATCTTGCTAGTTTCGACCTAATACGATGTATCCGGTTGTTTTGAGCCGGAATACAAGTTTTCGTGCAGTTCTGAGAGAAAAAGTTTACACCTTTCTCTCGTGTACTCTTCGACAACTTGTATAATCGATGCTCGTGAATCTTGCTAGTTTCGGTTAAAACGATGTATCCCGTTGTTTTGAGCTGAATACAAGTTTTGGCGCAGTTCTGAGAGAAAAAGTTTACACCTTTCTCTCGTCCACTCTTCGAGGACATGTAAAATCGATTGCTCGTGAATCTTGCTAGTTTTGATCTAAAACGATGTATCGCGTTGTTTTGAGCCGGAATACAAGTTTTCGCGCAGTTCTGAGAGAAAAAGTTTACACCTTTCTCTCGTCTACTATTCGACGACTTGTAAACTCGATGCTCGTGAATCTTGCTAGTTTCGATCTAAAACGATGTATCTCGTTGTTTTGAGCCGTAATACAAGTTTTCGCGCAGTTCTGAGAGAAAAAGTTTACACCTTTCTCTCGTCCTACTCTTCGAAGACTTGTAAAATCGATGCTCGTTAATCTTGCTAGTTTCGATCTAAAACGATGTATCCCGTTTTTTTGAGCCGGAATACAAGTTTTGGCGCAGTTCTGAGAGAAAAAGTTTACACCTTTCTCTCGTCTACTCTTCGACGAGTTGTAAAAGCAATGCTCGTATATCTTGCTAGTTTCGATCTACAACGATGTATCCCGTTGTTTTGAGCTGGAATAGAAGTTTTTCGCGCAGTTATGAGAGAAAAAGTTTACACCTTTCTCTCTTCTACTATTCGACGACTTGTAAAATCGATGCTCGTGAATCTTGCTAGTTTTGAACTAAAACGATGTATCCCGTTGTTTTGAGGCGGAATACAAGTTTTCGCGCAGTTCTGAGAGAAAAAGTTTACACCTTTCTCTCGTCTACTCTTCGAAGACTTGTAAAATCGATGCCCGTGAATCTTGCTAGTTTCGATCTAAAACGATGTATCTCGTTGTTTTGAGCCGTAATACAAGTTTTCGCGCAGTTCTGAGAGAAAAAGTTTACACTTTCTCTCGTCTACTCTTCGAAGACTTGTAAAATCGATGCTCGTTAATCTTGCTAGTTTCGATCTAAAACGATGTATCCCGTTTTTTTTTGAGCCGGAATAACAAGTTTTGGCGCAGTTCTGAGAGCAAAAGTTTACACCTTTCTCTCGTCTACTCTTCGACGAGTTGTAAAATCAATGCTCGTATATCTTGCTAGTTTCGATCTAAAACGATGTATCCCGTTTTTTTTGAGCCGGAATACAAGTTTTCGCGCAGTTCTGAGAGAAAAAGTTTACACCTTTCTCTCGTCTACTATTCCGACGACTTGTAAAATCGATGCTCGTGAATATTGCTAGTTTCGACCTAAAACGATGTATCTCCGTATGTTTCTGAGCCGGAATACAAGTTTTCGCGCAGTTCTGAGGAGAAAAAGTTTCCACCTTTCTCTCGTGTACTCTTCGACGACTTGTAAAATCGATGCTCGTGAATCTTGCTAGTTTGGATCTAAAACGATGTACCCCGTTGTTTTGAGCCGGAATACAAGTTTTCGTGCAGTTCTGAGAGAAAAAGTTTACACCTTTCTCTTGTCTTCTCTTCGACGACTGGTAAAATCGATGCTCGTGAATCTTGCTAGTTTCGACCTAAAACGATGTATCGCGTTGTTTTGAGCCGGAATACAAGTTTTCGCGCAGTTCTGAGGGAAAAAGTTTACACCTTTCTCTCGTGTACCTCTTTGACGACTTGTAAAATCGATGCTCGTGAATTTTGCTCGTTTCGATCTAAAACGATGTATCCCGTTGTGTTGAGCGGAATACAAGTTTTCGTGCAGTTCTGAGAGAAAAAAGTTTACACCTTTCTCTCGTCTACTCTTCGACGACTTGTAAAATCGATGCTCGTGAATCTTGCTAGTTTCGATCTAAAACGATGTATTCCGTTCTTTTAGGGCGGAATACAAGCTTTCCGCGCAGTTCTGAGAGAAAAAGTTTACACCTTTCTCTCGTCCACTCTGTCGAGGACTTGTAAAATCGATGCTCGTGAATCTTGCTAGTTTTGATTCTAAAACGATGTATCGCGTTGTTTTGAGCCGGAATACAAGTTTTCGCGCAGTTCCTGAGAGAAAAAGTTTACACCTTTCTCTCGTCTACTATTCGACGACTTGTAAACTGGATGCTCGTGAATCTTGCTAGTTTCGACTAATACAATGTATCCGGTTGTTTTGAGCCGGAATACAAGTTTTCGCGCAGTTCTGAGAGAAAAAGTTTACACCTTTCTCTCGTCTACTCTTCGACGACCTGTAAAATTGATGCTCGTGAATCTTGCTAGTTTCGATCTAAAACGATGTATCCCGTCTGTTTCTGAGCCGGAATACAAGTTTTCGCGCAGTTCTGAGAGAAAAAGTTTACACCTTTCTCTCGTCCACTCTTCGAGGACTTGTAAAATCGATGCTCGTGAATCTTGCTAGTTTTGATCTAAAACGATGTATCGCGTTGTTTTGAGCCGGAATACAAGTTTTCGCGCAGTTCTGAGAGAAAAAGTTTACACCTTTCTCTCGTCTACTATTCGACGACTTGTAAACTCGATGCTCGTGAATCTTGCTAGTTTCGACCTAATACGATGTATCCGGTTGTTTTGAGCCGGAATACAAGTTTTCGCGCAGTTCTGAGAGAAAAAGTTTACACCTTTCTCTCGTGTACTCTTCGACAACTTGTATAATCGATGCTCGTGAATCTTGCTAGTTTCGATTTAAAACGATGTATCCCGTTGTTTTGAGCCGGAATACAAGTTTTCGCGCAGTTCTGAGAGAAAAAGTTTTGCACCTTTCTATCGTCCGCTCTTCGACGACTTGTAAAATCGATGCTCGTGAATCTTGCTAGTTTTGAACTAAAACGATGTATCCCGTTGTTTTGAGCCGAATACAAGTTTTCGCGCAGTTCTGAGAGAAAAAGTTTACACCTTTCTCTCGTCTACTCTTCGAAGACTTGTAAAATCGATGCCCGTGAATCTTGCTAGTTTCGATCTAAAACGATGTATCTCGTTGTTTGAGCCGTAATACAAGTTTTCGCGCAGTTCTGAGAGAAAAAGTTTACACCTTTCTCTCGTCTACTCTTCGAAGACTTGTAAAATCGATGCTCGTTAATCTTGCTAGTTTCGATCTAAAACGATGTATCCCGTTTTTTTGAGCCGGAATACAAGTTTTGGCGCAGTTCTGAGAGAAAAAGTTTACACCTTTCTCTCGTCTACTCTTCGACGAGTTGTAAAATCAATGCTCGTATATCTTGCTAGTTTCGATCTACAAACGATGTATCCCGTTGTTTTGAGCTGGAATAGAAGTTTTTCGCGCAGTTCTGAGAGAAAAAGTTTACACCTTTCTCTCTTCTACTATTCGACGACTTGTAAAATCGATGCTCGTGAATCTTGCTAGTTTCAATCTAAAACGATGTATCCCGCTTTTTTGAGCCGGTATACAAGTTTTCGCGCAGTTCTGAGAGAAAACGTTTACACCTTTCTCTCGTCTACTCTTCGACGACTTGTAATATCGATGCTCGTGAATCTTGCTAGTTTCGATCTAAAACGATGTATCCCGTTTTTTTGAGCCGGAATACAAGTTTTCGCGCAGTTCTGAGAGAGAAAGTTTACACCTTTCTCTCGTCTACTATTCGACGACTTGTAAAATCGATGCTCGTGAATATTGCTAGTTTCGACCTAAAACGATGTATCCCGTTGTTTTGAGCCGGAATACAAGTTTTCGTGCAGTTCTGAGAGAAAAAGTTTACACCTTTCTCTTGTCTTCTCTTCAACGACTGGTAAAATCGATGCTCGTGAATCTTGCTAGTTTCGACCTAAAACGATATATCGCGTTGTTTTGAGCCGGAATACAAGTTTTCGCGCAGTTCTGAGGGAAAAAGTTTACACCTTTCTCTCGTGTACCTCTTTGACGACTTGTAAAATCGATGCTCGTGAATTTTGCTCGTTTCGATCTAAAACGATGTATCCCGTTGTGTTGAGCCGGAATACAAGTTTTCGTGCAGTTCTGAGAGAAAAAGTTTACACCTTTCTCTCGTCTACTCTTCGACGACTTGTAAAATCGATGCTCGTGAATCTTGCTAGTTTCGATCTAAACGATGTATTCCGTTCTTTTAGGGCGGAATACAAGCTTTCGCGCAGTTCTGAGAGAAAAAGTTTACCACACCTTTCTCTCGTCTACTCCTCGACTACTCGTAAAATCGATGCTCGTGAATCTTGCTAGTTTCGATCTAAAACAATGTATCCCGTTGTTTTGAGACGAAATACATGTTTTCGCGCAGTTCTGAGAGAAAAAGTTTACACCTTTCTCTCGTCTACTCTTCGACGACTTGTAAAATCGATGCTCGTGAATCTTGCTAGTTTCGATCTAAACGATGTATCCCGTTGTTTTGAGCCGGAATAGAAGTTTTCGTGCAGTTCTGAGAGAAAAAGTTTACACCTTTCTCTCGTCTACTCCTCGACTACTCGTAAAATCGATGCTCGTGAATCTTGCTAGTTTCGATCTAAAACAATGTATCCCGTTGTTTTGAGCCGGAATACAAGTTTTCGCGCAGTTCTGAGAGAAAAAGTTTACACCCTTTCTCTCGTCTACTATTCGACGACTTGTAAACTCGATGCTCGTGAATCTTGCTAGTTTTGACCTAATACGATGTATCCGGTTGTTTTGAGCCGGAATACAAGTTTTCGCGCAGTTCTGAGAGAAAAAGTTTTACACCTTTCTTTCGTGTACTCTTCGACAACTTGTATAATCGATGCTCGTGAATCTTGCTAGTTTCGATTTAAAACGATGTATCCCGTTGTTTTGAGCCGGAATACAAGTTTTCGCGCAGTTCTGAGAGAAAAAGTTTTCACCTTTCTCTCGTCTACTCTTCGACGACCTGTAAAATTGATGCTCGTGAATCTTGCTAGTTTCGATCTAAAACGATGTATTCCGTTGTTTTGAGCCGGAATACAAGTTTTCGCGCAGTTCTGAGAGAAAAAGTTTACACCTTTCTCTCGTCTACTCTTCGAAGACTTGTAAAATCGATGCCCGTGAATCTTGCTAGTTTCGATCTAAAACGATGTATCTCGTTGTTTTGAGCCGTAATACAAGTTTTCGCGCAGTTCTGAGAGAAAAAGTTTACACCTTTCTCTCGTCTACTCTTCGAAGTCTTGTAAAATCGATGCTCGTTAATCTTGCTAGTTTCGATCTAAAACGATGTATCCCGTTTTTTTTGAGCCGGAATACAAGTTTTGGCGCAGTTCTGAGAGAAAAAGTTTACACCTTTCTCCTCGTCTACTCTTCGACGAGTTGTAAAATCAATGCTCGTATATCTTGCTAGTTTCGATCTACAACGATGTATCCCGTTGTTTTGAGCTGGAATAGAAGTTTTTCGCGCAGTTCTGAGAGAAAAAGTTTACGCCTTTCTCTCGTCTACTTTTCGAGGACTTGCAAAATCGATGCTCGTGAATCTTGCTAGTTTCGATCTAAAACGATGTATCCCGTTTTTTTGAGCCGGAATACAAGTTTTCGCGCAGTTCTGAGAGAAAAAGTTTACACCTTTCTCTCGTCTACTATTCGACGACTTGTAAAATCGATGCTCGTGAATATTGCTAGTTTCGACCTAAAACGATGTATCCCGTTGTTTTGAGCCGGAATACAAGTTTTCGTGCAGTTCTGAGAGAAAAAGTTTACACCTTTCTCTTGTCTTCTCTTCGACGACTGGTAAAATCGATGCTCGTGAATCTTGCTAGTTTCGACCTAAAACGATGTATCGCGTTGTTTTGAGCCGGAATACAAGTTTTCGTGCAGTTCTGAGAGGAAAAGTTTACACCTTTCTCTCGTGTACTCTTTGACGACTTGTAAAATCGATGCTCGTGAATTTTGCTCGTTTCGATCTGAAACGATGTATCCCGTTGTGTTGAGCCGGAATACAAGTTTTCGTGCAGTTCTGAGAGAAAAAGTTTACACCTTTCTCTCGTCTACTCTTCGACGACTTGTAAAATCGATGCTCGTGAATCTTGCTAGTTTCGATCTAAACGATGTATTCCGTTGTTTTAGGGCGGAATACAAGTTTTCGCGCAGTTCTGAGAGAAAAAGTTTACACCTTTCTCTCGTCTACTCTTCGACGACTTGTAAAATCGATGCTCGTGAATCTTGCTAGTTTCGATCTAAAACGATGTATCCCGTTGTTTTGAACCGGAATACAAGTTTTCGCGCAGTTCTGAGAGAAAAAGTTTACAGCTTTCTCTCGTCTACTCTTCGAAGACTTGTAAAATCGATGCCCATGAATCTTGCTAGTTTCGATCTAAAACGATGTATCGCGTTGTTTTGAGCCGGAATACAAGTTTTCGCGCAGTTCTGAGGGAAAAAGTTTACACCTTTCTCTCGTGTACTCTTTGACGACTTGTAAAATCGATGCTCGTGAATTTTGCTCGTTTCGATCTAAAACGATGTATCCCGTTGTGTTGAGCCGGAATACAAGTTTTCGTGCAGTTCTGAGAGAAAAAGTTTACACCTTTCTCTCGTCTACTCTTCGACGACTTGTAAAATCGATGCTCGTGAATCTTGCTAGTTTCGATCTAAACGATGTATTCCGTTCTTTTAGGGCGGAATACAAGCTTTCGCGCAGTTCTGAGAGAAAAAGTTTACACCTTTCTCTCGTCTACTCCTCGACTACTCGTAAAATCGATGCTCGTGAATCTTGCTAGTTTCGATCTAAAACAATGTATCCCGTTGTTTTGAGACGAAATACATGTTTTCGCGCAGTTCTGAGAGAAAAAGTTTACACCTTTCTCTCGTCTACTCTTCGACGACTTGTAAAATCGATGCTCGTGAATCTTGCTAGTTTCGATCTAAAACGATGTATCCCGTTGTTTTGAGCCGGAATAGAAGTTTTCGTGCAGTTCTGAGAGAAAAAGTTTACACCTTTCTCTCGTCTACTCCTCGACTACTCGTAAAATCGATGCTCGTGAATCTTGCTAGTTTCGATCTAAAACAATGTATCCCGTTGTTTTGAGCCGGAATACAAGTTTTCGCGCAGTTCTGAGAGAAAAAGTTTACACCTTTCTCTCGTCTACTATTCGACGACTTGTAAACTCGATGCTCGTGAATCTTGCTAGTTTTGACCTAATACGATGTATCCGGTTGTTTTGAGCCGGAATACAAGTTTTCGCGCAGTTCTGAGAGAAAAAGTTTACACCTTTCTTTCGTGTACTCTTCGACAACTTGTATAATCGATGCTCGTGAATCTTGCTAGTTTCGATTTAAAACGATGTATCCCGTTGTTTTGAGCCGGAATACAAGTTTTCGCGCAGTTCTGAGAGAAAAAGTTTACACCTTTCTCTCGTCTACTCTTCGACGACCTGTAAAATTGATGCTCGTGAATCTTGCTAGTTTCGATCTAAAACGATGTATTCCGTTGTTTTGAGCCGGAATACAAGTTTTCGCGCAGTTCTGAGAGAAAAAGTTTACACCTTTCTCTCGTCTACTCTTCGAAGACTTGTAAAATCGATGCCCGTGAATCTTGCTAGTTTCGATCTAAAACGATGTATCTCGTTGTTTTGAGCCGTAATACAAGTTTTCGCGCAGTTCTGAGAGAAAAAGTTTACACCTTTCTCTCGTCTACTCTTCGAAGTCTTGTAAAATCGATGCTCGTTAATCTTGCTAGTTTCGATCTAAAACGATGTATCCCGTTTTTTTTTGAGCCGGAATACAAGTTTTGGCGCAGTTCTGAGAGAAAAAGTTTACACCTTTCTCTCGTCTACTCTTCGACGAGTTGTAAAATCAATGCTCGTATATCTTGCTAGTTTCGATCTACAACGATGTATCCCGTTGTTTTGAGCTGGAATAGAAGTTTTTCGCGCAGTTCTGAGAGAAAAAGTTTACGCCTTTCTCTCGTCTACTTTTCGAGGACTTGCAAAATCGATGCTCGTGAATCTTGCTAGTTTCGATCTAAAACGATGTATCCCGTTTTTTTGAGCCGGAATACAAGTTTTCGCGCAGTTCTGAGAGAAAAAGTTTACACCTTTCTCTCGTCTACTATTCGACGACTTGTAAAATCGATGCTCGTGAATATTGCTAGTTTCGACCTAAAACGATGTATCCCGTTGTTTTGAGCCGGAATACAAGTTTTCGTGCAGTTCTGAGAGAAAAAGTTTACACCTTTCTCTTGTCTTCTCTTCGACGACTGGTAAAATCGATGCTCGTGAATCTTGCTAGTTTCGACCTAAAACGATGTATCGCGTTGTTTTGAGCCGGAATACAAGTTTTCGTGCAGTTCTGAGAGGAAAAGTTTACACCTTTCTCTCGTGTACTCTTTGACGACTTGTAAAATTGATGCTCGTGAATTTTGCTCGTTTCGATCTGAAACGATGTATCCCGTTGTGTTGAGCCGGAATACAAGTTTTCGTGCAGTTCTGAGAGAAAAAGTTTACACCTTTCTCTCGTCTACTCTTCGACGACTTGTAAAATCGATGCTCGTGAATCTTGCTAGTTTCGATCTAAACGATGTATTCCGTTGTTTTAGGGCGGAATACAAGTTTTCGCGCAGTTCTGAGAGAAAAAGTTTACACCTTTCTCTCGTCTACTCTTCGACGACTTGTAAAATCGATGCTCGTGAATCTTGCTAGTTTCGATCTAAAACGATGTATCCCGTTGTTTTGAACCGGAATACAAGTTTTCGCGCAGTTCTGAGAGAAAAAGTTTACAGCTTTCTCTCGTCTACTCTTCGAAGACTTGTAAAATCGATGCCCATGAATCTTGCTAGTTTCGATCTAAAACGATGTATCTCGTTGTTTTGAGCCGGAATACAAGTTTTCGCGCAGTTCTGAGAAAAATAGTTTACACCTTTCTCTCGTCTGCTCTTCGAAGACTTGTAAAATCGATGCTCGTGAATCTTGCTAGTTTCGATCTAAAACGATGTATCCCGTTTTTTTGAGCCGGAATACAAGTTTTCGCGCAGTTCTGAGAGAAAAAGTTTACATCTTTCTCTCTTCTACTATTCGACGACTTGTAAAATCGATGCTCGTGAATCTTGCTAGTTTCGACCTAAAACGATGTATCCCGTTGTTTTGTGATGGAATACAAGTTTTCGCGTAGTTCTGAGAGAAAAAGTTTACACCTTTCTCTCGTCTACTCTTCGACGACTTGTAAAATCGATGCTCGTGAATCTTGCTGGTTTCGATATAAAACGATGCATTCTGTTGTTTTGAGCCGGAATACAAGTTTTCGCGCAGTCTGAGAGAAAAAAGTTTACACCTTTCTCTCGTATACTCTTCGACGACTTGTAAAATCGATGCTCGTGAATCTTGCTAGTTTCGATCAAAAACGATGTATCCCGCTTTTTTGAGCCGGTATACAAGTTTTCGCGCAGTTCTGAGAGAAAACGTTTACAAGTTTCTCTCGTCTACTCTTCGACGACTTGTAATATCGATGCTCGTGAATCCTGCTAGTTTCGATCTAAAACGATGAATCCCGTTGTTTTGAGCCGGAATACAAATTTTCGCGCAGTTCTGAGAGAAAAAGTTTACACCTTTCTCTCGTCTACTCTTCGACGACTTGTAAAATCGATGCTCGTGAATCTTGCTAGTTTCGATCTAAAACGATGTATCCCGTTGTTTTGAGCCGGAATAGAAGTTTTCGTGCAGTTCTGAGAGAAAAAGTTTACACCTTTCTCTCGTCTACTCCTCGACTACTCGTAAAATCGATGCTCGTGAATCTTGCTAGTTTCGATCTAAAACAATGTATCCCGTTGTTTTGAGACGAAATACAAGTTTTCGCGCAGTTCTGAGAGAAAAAGTTTACACCTTTCTCTCGTCCACTCTTCGAGGACTTGTAAAATCGATGCTCGTGAATCTTGCTAGTTTTGATCTAAAACGATGTATCGCGTTGTTTTGAGCCGGAATACAAGTTTTCGCGCAGTTCTGAGAGAAAAAGTTTACACCTTTCTCTCGTCTACTATTCGACGACTTGTAAACTCGATGCTCGTGAATCTTGCTAGTTTCGACCTAATACGATGTATCCGGTTGTTTTGAGCCGGAATACAAGTTTTCGCGCAGTTCTGAGAGAAAAAGTTTACACCTTTCTCTCGTGTACTCTTCGACAACTTGTATAATCGATGCTCGTGAATCTTGCTAGTTTCGATTTAAAACGATGTATCCCGTTGTTTTGAGCCGGAATACAAGTTTTCGCGCAGTTCTGAGAGAAAAAGTTTTGCACCTTTCTATCGTCCACTCTTCGACGACTTGTAAAATCGATGCTCGTGAATCTTGCTAGTTTTGAACTAAAACGATGTATCCCGTTGTTTTGAGCCGGAATACAAGTTTTCGCGCAGTTCTGAGAGAAAAAGTTTACACCTTTCTCTCGTCTACTCTTCGAAGACTTGTAAAATCGATGCCCGTGAATCTTGCTAGTTTCGATCTAAAACGATGTATCTCGTTGTTTTGAGCCGTAATACAAGTTTTCGCGCAGTTCTGAGAGAAAAAGTTTACACCTTTCTCTCGTCTACTCTTCGAAGACTTGTAAAATCGATGCTCGGTAATCTTGCTAGTTTCGATCTAAAACGATGTATCCCGTTTTTTTTTTGAGCCGGAATACAAGTTTTGGCGCAGTTCTGAGAGAAAAAGTTTACACCTTTCTCTCGTCAACTCTTCGACGAGTTGTAAAATCAATGCTCGTATATCTTGCTAGTTTCGATCTACAACGATGTATCCTGTTGTTTTGAGCCGGAATACAAGTTTTCGCGCAGTTCTGAGAGAAAAAGTTTACACCTTTCTCTCGTGTACTCTTTGACGACTTGTAAAATCGATGCTCGTGAATTTTGCTCGTTTCGATATAAAACGATGTATCCCGTTGTTTTGAGCCGGAATACAAGTTTTCGTGCAGTTCTTGAGAGAAAAAGTTTACACCTTTCTCTCGTCTACTCTTCGACGACTTGTAAAATCGATGCTCGTGAATCTTGCTAGTTTCGATCTAAACGATGTATTCCGTTGTTTTAGGGCGGAATACAAGTTTTCGCGCAGTTCTGAGAGAAAAAGTTTACACCTTTCTCTCGTCTACTCTTCGACGACTTGTAAAATCGATGCTCGTGAATATTGCTAGTTTCGACCTAAAACGATGTATCCTGTTGTTTTGAGCCGGAATACAAGTTTTCGCGCAGTTCTGAGAGAAAAAGTTTACACCTTTCTCTCGTGTACTCTTTGACGACTTGTAAAATCGATGCTCGTGAATTTTGCTCGTTTCGATATAAAACGATGTATCCCGTTGTTTTGAGCCGGAATACAAGTTTTCGTGCAGTTCTTGAGAGAAAAAGTTTACACCTTTCTCTCGTCTACTCTTCGACGACTTGTAAAATCGATGCTCGTGAATCTTGCTAGTTTCGATCTAAACGATGTATTTCGTTGTTTTAGGGCGGAATACAAGTTTTCGCGCAGTTCTGAGAGAATAAGTTTACACCTTTCTCTCGTCTACTCTTCGACGACTTGTAAAATCGATGCTCGTGAATCTTGCTAGTTTCGATCTAAAACGATGTATCCCGTTGTTTTGAACCGGAATACAAGTTTTCGCGCAATTCTGAGAGAAAAAGTTTACAGCTTTCTCTCGTCTACTCTTCGAAGACTTGTAAAATCGATGCTCGTGAATCTTGCTAGTTTCGATCTAAAACGATGTATCCCGTTTTTTTGAGCCGGAATACAACTTTTCGCGCAGTTCTGAGAGAAAAAGTTTACACCTTTCTCTCTTCTACTATTCGACGACTTGTAAAATCGATGCTCGTGAATCTTGCTAGTTTCGATCTAAAATGATGTATCCCGCTTTTTTGAGCCGGTATACAAGTTTTCGCGCAGTTCTGAGAGAAAGCGTTTACACCTTTCTCTCGTCTACTCTTCGAAGACTTGTAATCGATGCTCGTGAATCTTGCTAGTTTTGATCTAAAACGATGTATCCCGTTTTTTTGAGCCGGAATACAAGTTTTCGCGCTGTTCTGAGAGAAAAAGTTTACACCTTTCTCTCGTCTACTATTCGACGACTTGTAAAATCGATGCTCGTGAATATTGCTAGTTTCGACCTAAAACGATGTATCCCGTTGTTTTGAGCCGGAATACAAGTTTTCGTGCAGTTCTGAGAGAAAAAGTTTACACCTTTCTCTCGTGTACTCTTTGACGACTTGTAAAATCGATGCTCGTGAATTTTGCTCGTTTCGATCTAAAACGATGTATCCCGTTGTGTTGAGCCGGAATACAAGTTTTCGTGCAGTTCTGAGAGAAAAAGTTTACACCTTTCTCTCGTCTACTCTTCGACGACTTGTAAAATCGATGCTCGTGAATCTTGCTAGTTTCGATCTAAACGATGTATTTCGTTGTTTTAGGGCGGAATACAAGTTTTCGCGCAGTTCTGAGAGAAAAAGTTTACACCTTTCTCTCGTCTATTCTTCGACGACTTGTAAAATCGATGCTCGTGAATCTTGCTAGTTTCGATCTAAAACGATGTATCCCGTTGTTTTGAACCGGAATACAAGTTTTCGCGCAGTTCTGAGAGAAAAAGTTTACAACTTTCTCTCGTCTACTCTTCGAAGACTTGTAAAATCGATGCTCGTAAATCTTGCTAGTTTCAATCTAAAACGATGTATCCCGTTTTTTTGAGCCGGAATACAAGTTTTCGCGCAGTTCTGAGAGAAAAAGTTTACATCTTTCTCTCTTCTACTATTCGACGACTTGTAAAATCGATGCTCGTGAATCTTGCTAGTTTCGATCTAAAACGATGTATCTCGTTGTTTTGAGCCGGAATACAAGTTTTCGCGCAGTTCTGAGAATCATAGTTTGCACCTTTCTCTCGTCTACTCTTCGAAGACTTGTAAAATCGATGCTCGTAAATCTTGCTAGTTTCAATCTAAAACGATGTATCCCGTTTTTTTGAGCCGGAATACAAGTTTTCGCGCAGTTCTGAGAGAAAAAGTTTACATCTTTCTCTCTTCTACTATTCGACGACTTGTAAAATCGATGCTCGTGAATCTTGCTAGTTTCGACCTAAAACGATGTATCCCGTTGTTTTGTGATGGAATACAAGTTTTCGCGCAGTTCTGAGAGAAAAAGTTTACACCTTTCTCTCGTCTACTCTTCGAAGACTTGTAAAATCGATGCTCGTGAATCTTGCTAGTTTCAATCTAAAACGATGTATCCCGTTTTTTTGAGCCGGAATACAAGTTTTCGCGCAGTTCTGAGAGAAAAAGTTTACATCTTTCTCTCTTCTACTATTCGACGACTTGTAAAATCGATGCTCGTGAATCTTGCTAGTTTCGACCTAAAACGATGTATCCCGTTGTTTTGTGATGGAATACAAGTTTTCGCGTAGTTCTGAGAGAAAAAGTTTACACCTTTCTCTCGTCTACTCTTCGACGACTTGTAAAATCGATGCTCGTGAATCTTGCTGGTTTCGATATAAAACAATGCATTCTGTTGTTTTGAGCCGGAATACAAGTTTTCGCGCAGTCTGAGAGAAAAAGTTTACACCTTTCTCTCGTATACTCTTTGACGACTTGTAAAATCGATGCTCGTGAATCTTGCTAGTTTCGATCAAAAACGATGTATCCCGCTTTTTTGAGCCGGTATACAAGTTTTCGCGCAGTTCTGAGAGAAAACGTTTACACCTTTCTCTCGTCTACTCTTTGACGACTTGTAATATCGATGCTCGTGAATCCTGCTAGTTTCGATCTAAAACGATGAATCCCGTTGTTTTGAGCCGGAATACAAATTTTCGCGCAGTTCTGAGAGAAAAAGTTTACACCTTTCTCTCGTGTACTCTTCGACGACTTGTAAAATCGATGCTCGTGAATCTTGCTAGTTTCGATCTAAAACGATGTATCCCGTTGTTTTGAGCCGGAATAGAAGTTTTCGTGCAGTTCTGAGAGAAAAAGTTTACACCTTTCTCTCGTCTACTCCTCGACTACTCGTAAAATCGATGCTCGTGAATCTTGCTAGTTTCGATCTAAAACAATGTATCCCGTTGTTTTGAGACGAAATACAAGTTTTCGCGCAGTTCTGAGAGAAAAAGTTTACACCTTTCTCTCGTCCACTCTTCGACGACTTGTAAAATCGATGCTCGTGAATCTTGCTAGTTTTGAACTAAAACGATGTATCCCGTTGTTTTGAGCCGGAATACAAGTTTTCGCGCAGTTCTGAGAGAAAAAGTTTACACCTTTCTCTCGTCTACTCTTCGAAGACATGTAAAATCGATGCCCGTGAATCTTGCTAGTTTCGATCTAAAACGATGTATCTCGTTGTTTTGAGCCGTAATACAAGTTTTCGCGCAGTTATGAGAGAAAAAGTTTACACCTTTCTCTCGTCTACTCTTCGAAGACTTGTAAAATCGATGCTCGTTAATCTTGCTAGTTTCGATCTAAAACGATGTATCCCGTTTTTTTTTTGAGCCGGAATACAAGTTTTGGCGCAGTTCTGAGAGAAAAAGTTTACACCTTTCTCTCGTCTACTCTTCGACGAGTTGTAAAATCAATGCTCGTATATCTTGCTAGTTTCGATCTACAACGATGTATCCCGTTGTTTTGAGCTGGAATAGAAGTTTTTCGCGCAGTTCTGAGAGAAAAAGTTTACGCCTTTCTCTCGTCTACTTTTCGAGGACTTGCAAAATCGATGCTCGTGAATCTTGCTAGTTTCAATCTAAAACGATGTATCCCGTTTTTTTGAGCCGGAATACAAGTTTTCGCGCAGTTCTGAGAGAAAAAGTTTACACCTTTCTCTCGTCTACTATTCGACGACTTGTAAAATCGATGCTCGTGAATATTGCTAGTTTCGACCTAAAACGATGTATCCCGTTGTTTTGAGCCGGAATACAAGTTTTCGCGCAGTTCTGAGAGAAAAAGTTGACACCTTTCTCTCGTGTAATCTTTGACAACTTGTAAAATCGATGCTCGTTAATCTTGCTAGTTTTGATCTAAAACGATGTATCGCGTTGTTTTGAGCCGGAATACAAGTTTTCGCGCAGTTCTGAGAGAAAAAGTTTACACCTTTCTCTCGTCTACTATTCGACGACTTGTAAACTCGATGCTCGTGAATCTTGCTAGTTTCGACCTAATACGATGTATCCGGTTGTTTTGAGCCGGAATACAAGTTTTCGCGCAGTTCTGAGAGAAAAAGTTTACAGCTTTCTCTCGTCTACTATTCGACGACTTGTAAAATCGATGCTCGTGAATATTGCTAGTTTCGACCTAAAACGATGTATCCCGTTGTTTTGAGCCGGAATACAAGTTTTCGTGCAGTTCTGAGAGAAAAAGTTTACACCTTTCTCTCGTGTACTCTTTGACGACTTGTAAAATCGATGCTCGTGAATTTTGCTCGTTTCGATCTAAAACGATGTATCCCGTTGTGTTGAGCCGGAATACAAGTTTTCGTGCAGTTCTGAGAGAAAAAGTTTACACCTTTCTCTCGTCTACTCTTCGACGACTTGTAAAATTGATGCTCGTGAATCTTGCTAGTTTCGATCTAAACGATGTATTTCGTTGTTTTAGGGCGGAATACAAGTTTTCGCGCAGTTCTGAGAGAAAAAGTTTACACCTTTCTCTCGTCTATTCTTCGACGACTTGTAAAATCGATGCTCGTGAATCTTGCTAGTTTCGATCTAAAACGATGTATCCCGTTGTTTTGAACCGGAATACAAGTTTTCGCGCAGTTCTGAGAGAAAAAGTTTACAACTTTCTCTCGTCTACTCTTCGAAGACTTGTAAAATCGATGCCCATGAATCTTGCTAGTTTCGATCTAAAACGATGTATCTCGTTGTTTTGAGCCGGAATACAAGTTTTCGCGCAGTTCTGAGAATCATAGTTTGCACCTTTCTCTCGTCTACTCTTCGAAGACTTGTAAAATCGATGCTCGTAAATCTTGCTAGTTTCAATCTAAAACGATGTATCCCGTTTTTTTGAGCCGGAATACAAGTTTTCGCGCAGTTCTGAGAGAAAAAGTTTACATCTTTCTCTCTTCTACTATTCGACGACTTGTAAAATCGATGCTCGTGAATCTTGCTAGTTTCGACCTAAAACGATGTATCCCGTTGTTTTGTGATGGAATACAAGTTTTCGCGTAGTTCTGAGAGAAAAAGTTTACACCTTTCTCTCGTCTACTCTTCGACGACTTGTAAAATCGATGCTCGTGAATCTTGCTGGTTTCGATATAAAACGATGCATTCTGTTGTTTTGAGCCGGAATACAAGTTTTCGCGCAGTCTGAGAGAAAAAGTTTACACCTTTCTCTCGTATACTCTTCGACGACTTGTAAAATCGATGCTCGTGAATCTTGCTAGTTTCGATCAAAAACGATGTATCCCGCTTTTTTGAGCCGGTATACAAGTTTTCGCGCAGTTCTGAGAGAAAACGTTTACACCTTTCTCTCGTCTACTCTTCGACGACTTGTAATATCGATGCTCGTGAATTCTGCTAGTTTCGATCTAAAACGATGAATCCCGTTGTTTTGAGCCGGAATACAAATTTTCGCGCAGTTCTGAGAGAAAAAGTTTACACCTTTCTCTCGTCTACTCTTCGACGACTTGTAAAATCGATGCTCGTGAATCTTGCTAGTTTCGATCTTAAACGATGTATCTCGTTGTTTTGAGCCGGAATAGAAGTTTTCGTGCAGTTCTGAGAGAAAAAGTTTACACCTTTCTCTCGTCTACTCCTCGACTACTCGTAAAATCGATGCTCGTGAATCTTGCTAGTTTTGATCTAAAACAATGTATCCCGTTGTTTTGAGACGAAATACAAGTTTTCGCGCAGTTCTGAGAGAAAAAGTTTACACCTTTCTCTCATCCACTCTTCGAGGACTTGTAAAATCGATGCTCGTGAATCTTGCTAGTTTTGATCTAAAACGATGTATCGCGTTGTTTTGAGCCGGAATACAAGTTTTCGCGCAGTTCTGAGAGAAAAAGTTTACACCTTTCTCTCGTCTACTATTCGACGACTTGTAAACTCGATGCTCGTGAATCTTGCTAGTTTCGACCTAATACGATGTATCCGGTTGTTTTGAGCCGGAATACAAGTTTTCGCGCAGTTCTGAGAGAAAAAGTTTACAGCTTTCTCTCGTCTACTATTCGACGACTTTTAAAATCGATGCTCGTGAATATTGCTAGTTTCGACCTAAAACGATGTATCCCGTTGTTTTGAGCCGGAATACAAGTTTTCGCGCAGTTCTGAGAGAAAAAGTTTACACCTTTCTCTTGTCTACTCTTCGACGACCTGTAAAATTGATGCTCGTGAATCTTGCTAGTTTCGATCTAAAACGATGTATTCCGTTGTTTTGAGCCGGAATACAAGTTTTCGCGCAGTTCTGAGAGAAAAAGTTTTGCACCTTTCTATCGTCCACTCTTCGACGACTTGTAAAATCGATGCTCGTGAATCTTGCTAGTTTCGACCTAAAACGATGTATCGCGTTGTTTTGAGCCGGAATACAAGTTTTCGCGCAGTTCTGAGAGAAAAAGTTTACACCTTTCTCTCGTGTACTCTTTGACGACTTGTAAAATCGATGCTCGTGAATTTTGCTCGTTTCGATCTAAAACGATGTATCCCGTTGTGTTGAGCCGGAATACAAGTTTTCGTGCAGTTCTGAGAGAAAAAGTTTACACCTTTCTCTCGTCTACTCTTCGACGACTTGTAAAATCGATGCTCGTGAATCTTGCTAGTTTCGATCTAAACGATGTATTCCGTTGTTTTAGGGCGGAATACAAGTTTTCGCGCAGTTCTGAGAGAAAAAGTTGACAGCTTTCTCTCGTCTACTCTTCGACGACTTGTAAAATCGATGCTCGTGAATCTTGCTAGTTTCGATCTAAAACGATGTATCCCGTTGTTTTGAACCGAAATACAAGTTTTCGCGCAGTTCTGAGAGAAAAAGTTTACACCTTTCTCTCGTCTACTCTTCGAAGACTTGTAAAATCGATGCTCGTGAATCTTGCTAGTTTCAATCTAAAACGATGTATCCCGTTTTTTTGAGCCGGAATACAAGTTTTCGCGCAGTTCTGAGAGAAAAAGTTTACATCTTTCTCTCTTCTACTATTCGACGACTTGTAAAATCGATGCTCGTGAATCTTGCTAGTTTCGACCTAAAACGATGTATCCCGTTGTTTTGTGATGGAATACAAGTTTTCGCGTAGTTCTGAGAGAAAAAGTTTACACCTTTCTCTCGTCTACTCTTCGACGACTTGTAAAATCGATGCTCGTGAATCTTGCTGGTTTCGATATAAAACAATGCATTCTGTTGTTTTGAGCCGGAATACAAGTTTTCGCGCAGTCTGAGAGAAAAAGTTTACACCTTTCTCTCGTATACTCTTTGACGACTTGTAAAATCGATGCTCGTGAATCTTGCTAGTTTCGATCAAAAACGATGTATCCCGCTTTTTTGAGCCGGTATACAAGTTTTCGCGCAGTTCTGAGAGAAAACGTTTACACCTTTCTCTCGTCTACTCTTTGACGACTTGTAATATCGATGCTCGTGAATCCTGCTAGTTTCGATCTAAAACGATGAATCCCGTTGTTTTGAGCCGGAATACAAATTTTCGCGCAGTTCTGAGAGAAAAAGTTTACACCTTTCTCTCGTGTACTCTTCGACGACTTGTAAAATCGATGCTCGTGAATCTTGCTAGTTTCGATCTAAAACGATGTATCCCGTTGTTTTGAGCCGGAATAGAAGTTTTCGTGCAGTTCTGAGAGAAAAAGTTTACACCTTTCTCTCGTCTACTCCTCGACTACTCGTAAAATCGATGCTCGTGAATCTTGCTAGTTTCGATCTAAAACAATGTATCCCGTTGTTTTGAGACGAAATACAAGTTTTCGCGCAGTTCTGAGAGAAAAAGTTTACACCTTTCTCTCGTCCACTCTTCGACGACTTGTAAAATCGATGCTCGTGAATCTTGCTAGTTTTGAACTAAAACGATGTATCCCGTTGTTTTGAGCCGGAATACAAGTTTTCGCGCAGTTCTGAGAGAAAAAGTTTACACCTTTCTCTCGTCTACTCTTCGAAGACATGTAAAATCGATGCCCGTGAATCTTGCTAGTTTCGATCTAAAACGATGTATCTCGTTGTTTTGAGCCGTAATACAAGTTTTCGCGCAGTTATGAGAGAAAAAGTTTACACCTTTCTCTCGTCTACTCTTCGAAGACTTGTAAAATCGATGCTCGTTAATCTTGCTAGTTTCGATCTAAAACGATGTATCCCGTTTTTTTTTGAGCCGGAATACAAGTTTTGGCGCAGTTCTGAGAGAAAAAGTTTACACCTTTCTCTCGTCTACTCTTCGACGAGTTGTAAAATCAATGCTCGTATATCTTGCTAGTTTCGATCTACAACGATGTATCCCGTTGTTTTGAGCTGGAATAGAAGTTTTTCGCGCAGTTCTGAGAGAAAAAGTTTACGCCTTTCTCTCGTCTACTTTTCGAGGACTTGCAAAATCGATGCTCGTGAATCTTGCTAGTTTCAATCTAAAACGATGTATCCCGTTTTTTTGAGCCGGAATACAAGTTTTCGCGCAGTTCTGAGAGAAAAAGTTTACACCTTTCTCTCGTCTACTATTCGACGACTTGTAAAATCGATGCTCGTGAATATTGCTAGTTTCGACCTAAAACGATGTATCCCGTTGTTTTGAGCCGGAATACAAGTTTTCGCGCAGTTCTGAGAGAAAAAGTTGACACCTTTCTCTCGTGTAATCTTTGACAACTTGTAAAATCGATGCTCGTTAATCTTGCTAGTTTTGATCTAAAACGATGTATCGCGTTGTTTTGAGCCGGAATACAAGTTTTCGCGCAGTTCTGAGAGAAAAAGTTTACACCTTTCTCTCGTCTACTATTCGACGACTTGTAAACTCGATGCTCGTGAATCTTGCTAGTTTCGACCTAATACGATGTATCCGGTTGTTTTGAGCCGGAATACAAGTTTTCGCGCAGTTCTGAGAGAAAAAGTTTACAGCTTTCTCTCGTCTACTATTCGACGACTTTTAAAATCGATGCTCGTGAATATTGCTAGTTTCGACCTAAAACGATGTATCCCGTTGTTTTGAGCCGGAATACAAGTTTTCGCGCAGTTCTGAGAGAAAAAGTTTACACCTTTCTCTCGTGTACTCTTTGACGACTTGTAAAATCGATGCTCGTGAATTTTGCTCGTTTCGATCTAAAACGATGTATCCCGTTGTTTTGTTTGAGCCGGAATACAAGTTTTCGTGCAGTTCTTGAGAGAAAAAGTTTACACCTTTCTCTCGTCTACTCTTCGACGACTTGTAAAATCGATGCTCGTGAATCTTGCTAGTTTCGATCTAAACGATGTATTCCGTTGTTTTAGGGCGGAATACAAGTTTTCGCGCAGTTCTGAGAGAAAAAGTTTACACCTTTCTCTCGTCTACTCTTCGACGACTTGTAAAATCGATGCTCGTGAATCTTGCTAGTTTCAATCTAAAACGATGTATCCCGTTGTTTTGAACCGGAATACAAGTTTTCGCGCAGTTCTGAGAGAAAAAGTTTACAGCTTTCTCTCGTCTACTCTTCGAAGACTTGTAAAATCGATGCTCGTGAATCTTGCTAGTTTCGATCTAAAACGATGTATCCCGTTTTTCTGAGCCGGAATACAACTTTTCGCGCAGTTCTGAGAAAAAAAGTTTACACCTTTCTCTCTTCTACTATTCGACGACTTGTAAAATCGATGCTCGTGAACCTTGCTAATTTCGATCTAAAACGATGTATCCCGCTTTTTTGAGCCGGTATACAAGTTTTCGCGCAGTTCTGAGAGAAAGCGTTTACACCTTTCTCTCGTCTACTCTTCGACGACTTGTAATATCGATGCTCGTGAATCTTGCTAGTTTCGATCTAAAATGATGTATCCCGTTTTTTTGTGCCGGAATACAAGTTTTCGCGCAGCTCTGAGAGAAAAAGTTTACACCTTTCTCTCGTCTACTATTCGACGACTTGTAAAATCGATGCTCGTGAATATTGCTAGTTTCGACCTAAAACGATGTATCCCGTTGTTTTGAGCCGGAATACAAGTTTTCGTGCAGTTCTGAGAGAAAAAGTTTACACATTTCTCTTGTCTTCTGTTCGACGACTGGTAAAATCGATGCTCGTGAATCTTGCTAGTTTCGACCTAAAACGATGTATCGCGTTGTTTTGAGCCGGAATACAAGTTTTCGCGCAGTTCTGAGAGAAAAAGTTTACACCTTTCTCTCGTGTACTCTTTGACGACTTGTAAAATCGATGCTCGTGAATTTTGCTCGTTTCGATCTAAAACGATGTATCCCGTTGTGTTGAGCCGGAATACAAGTTTTCGTGCAGTTCTGAGAGAAAAAGTTTACACCTTTCTCTCGTCTACTCTTCGACGACTTGTAAAATCGATGCTCGTGAATCTTGCTAGTTTCGATCTAAACGATGTATTCCGTTGTTTTAGGGCGGAATACAAGTTTTCGCGCAGTTCTGAGAGAAAAAGTTTACAGCTTTCTCTCGTCTACTCTTCGAAGACTTGTAAAATCGATGCCCATGAATCTTGCTAGTTTCGATCTAAAACGATGTATCTCGTTGTTTTGAGCCGGAATACAAGTTTTCGCGCAGTTCTGAGAAAAATAGTTTACACCTTTCTCTCGTCTACTCTTCGAAGACTTGTAAAATCGATGCTCGTGAATCTTGCTAGTTTCAATCTAAAACGATGTATCCCGTTTTTTTGAGCCGGAATACAAGTTCTCGCGCAGTTCTGAGAGAAAAAGTTTACATCTTTCTCTCTTCTACTATTCGACGACTTGTAAAATCGATGCTCGTGAATCTTGCTAGTTTCGACCTAAAACGATGTATCCCGTTGTTTTGTGATGGAGTACAAGTTTTCGCGTAGTTCTGAGAGAAAAAGTTTACACCTTTCTCTCGTCTACTCTTCGACGACTTGTAAAATCGATGCTCGTGAATCTTGCTGGTTTCGATATAAAACGATGCATTCTGTTGTTTTGAGCCGGAATACAAGTTTTCGCGCAGTCTGAGAGAAAAAGTTTACACCTTTCTCTCGTATACTCTTCGACGACTTGTAAAATCGATGCTCGTGAATCTTGCTAGTTTCGATCAAAAACGATGTATCCCGCTTTTTTGAGCCGGTATACAAGTTTTCGCGCAGTTCTGAGAGAAAACGTTTACACCTTTCTCTCGTCTACTCTTCGACGACTTGTAATATCGATGCTCGTGAATCCTGCTAGTTTCGATCTAAAACGATGAATCCCGTTGTTTTGAGCCGGAATACAAATTTTCGCGCAGTTCTGAGAGAAAAAGTTTACACCTTTCTCTCGTGTACTCTTCGACGACTTGTAAAATCGATGCTCGTGAATCTTGCTAGTTTCGATCTAAAACGATGTATCCCGTTGTTTTGAGCCGGAATAGAAGTTTTCGTGCAGTTCTGAGAGAAAAAGTTTACACCTTTCTCTCGTCTACTCCTCGACTACTCGTAAAATCGATGCTCGTGAATCTTGCTAGTTTCGATCTAAAACAATGTATCCCGTTTTTTTGAGACGAAATACAAGTTTTCGCGCAGTTCTGAGAGAAAAAGTTTACACCTTTCTCTCGTGTACTCTTCGACAACTTGTATAATCGATGCTCGTGAATCTTGCTAGTTTTGAACTAAAACGATGTATCCCGTTGTTTTGAGCCGGAATACAAGTTTTCGCGCAGTTCTGAGAGAAAATGTTTACACCTTTCTCTCGTCTACTCTTCGAAGACTTGTAAAATCGATGCTCGTTAATCTTGCTAGTTTCGATCTAAAACGATGTATCCCGTTTTTTTGAGCCGGAATACAAGTTTTGGCGCAGTTCTGAGAGAAAAAGTTTACACCTTTCTCTCGTCTACTCTTCGACGAGTTGTAAAATCAATGCTCGTATATCTTGCTAGTTTCGATCTACAACGATGTATCCCGTTGTTTTGAGCTGGAATAGAAGTTTTTCGCGCAGTTCTGAGAGAAAAAGTTTACGCCTTTCTCTCGTCTACTTTTCGAGGACTTGCAAAATCGATGCTCGTGAATCTTGCTAGTTTCGATCTAAAACGATGTATCCCGTTTTTTTGAGCCGGAATACAAGTTTTCGCGCAGTTCTGAGAGAAAATGTTTACACCTTTCTCTCGTCTACTATTCGACGACTTGTAAAATCGATGCTCGTGAATATTGCTAGTTTCGACCTAAAACGATGTATCCCGTTGTTTTGAGCCGGAATACAAGTTTTCGCGCAGTTCTGAGAGAAAAAGTTGACACCTTTCTCTCGTGTACTCTTTGACGACTTGTAAAATCGATGCTCGTGAATTTTGCTCGTTTCGATCTAAAACGATGTATCCCGTTGTTTTGAGCCGGAATACAAGTTTTCGTGCAGTTCTTGAGAGAAAAAGTTTACACCTTTCTCTCGTCTACTCTTCGACGACTTGTAAAATCGATGCTCGTGAATCTTGCTAGTTTCGATCTAAACGATGTATTCCGTTGTTTTAGGGCGGAATACAAGTTTTCGCGCAGTTCTGAGAGAAAACGTTTACACCTTTCTCTCGTCTACTCTTCGACGACTTGTAAAATCGATGCTCGTGAATCTTGCTAGTTTCGATCTAAACGATGTATTCCGTTGTTTTAGGGCGGAATACAAGTTTTCACGCAGTTCTGAGAGAAAACGTTTACACCTTTCTCTCGTCTACTCTTCGACGACTTGTAAAATCGATGCTCGTGAATCTTGCTAGTTTCGATCTAAAACGATGTATCCCGTTTTTTTGAGCCGGAATACAACTTTTCGCGCAGTTCTGAGAGAAAAAGTTTACACCTTTCTCTCTTCTACTATTCGACGACTTGTAAAATCGATGCTCGTGAATCTTGCTAGTTTCGATCTAAAACGATGTATCCTGCTTTTTTGAGCCGGTATACAAGTTTTCGCGCAGTTCTGAGAGAAAACGTTTACACCTTTCTCTCGTCTACTCTTCGACGACTTGTTATATCGATGCTCGTGAATCCTGCTAGTTTCGATCTAAAACGATGAATCCCGTTGTTTTGAGCCGGAATACAAATTTTCGCGCAGTTCTGAGAGAAAAAGTTTACACCTTTCTTTCGTCTACTCTTCGACGACTTGTAAAATCGATGCTCGTGAATCTTGCTAGTTTCGATCTGAAACGATTTATCCCGTTGTTTTGAGCCGGAATAGAAGTTTTCGTGCAGTTCTTGAGAGAAAAAGTTTACACCTTTCTCTCGTCTACTCTTCGACGACTTGTAAAATCGATGCTCGTGAATCTTGCTAGTTTCGATCTAAACGATGTATTCCGTTGTTTTAGGGCGGAATACAAGTTTTCGCGCAGTTCTGAGAGAAAACGTTTACACCTTTCTCTCGTCTACTCTTCGACGACTTGTAAAATCGATGCTCGTGAATCTTGCTAGTTTCGATCTAAAACGATGTATCCCGTTGTTTTGAACCGGAATACAAGTTTTCGCGCAGTTCTGAGAGAAAAAGTGTACAGCTTTCTCTCGTCTACTCTTCGAAGACTTGTAAAATCGATGCTCGTGAATCTTGCTAGTTTCGATCTAAAACGATGTATCCCGTTTTTTTGAGCCGGAATACAACTTTTCGCGCAGTTCTGAGAGAAAAAGTTTACACCTTTCTCTCTTCTACTATTCGACGACTTGTAAAATCGATGCTCGTGAATCTTGCTAGTTTCGATCTAAAACGATGTATCCTGCTTTTTTGAGCCGGTATACAAGTTTTCGCGCAGTTCTGAGAGAAAACGTTTACACCTTTCTCTCGTCTACTCTTCGACGACTTGTAATATCGATGCTCGTGAATCCTGCTAGTTTCGATCTAAAACGATGAATCCCGTTGTTTTGAGCCGGAATACAAATTTTCGCGCAGTTCTGAGAGAAAAAGTTTACACCTTTCTCTCGTCTACTCTTCGACGACTTGTAAAATCGATGCTCGTGAATCTTGCTAGTTTCGATCTGAAACGATGTATCCCGTTGTTTTGAGCCGGAATAGAAGTTTTCGTGCAGTTCTGAGAGAAAAAGTTTACACCTTTCTCTCGTCTACTCCTCGACTACTCGTAAAATCGATGCTCGTGAATCTTGCTAGTTTCGGTCTAAAACAATGTATCGCGTTGTTTTGAGCCGGAATACAAGTTTTCGCGCAGTTCTGAGAGAAAAAGTTTACACCTCTCTCTCGTCTACTATTCGACGACTTGTAAACTCGATGCTCGTGAATCTTGCTAGTTTCGACCTAATACGATGTATCCGGTTGTTTTGAGCCGGAATACAAGTTTTCGCGCAGTTCTGAGAGAAAAAGTTTACACCTTTCTCTCGTGTACTCTTCGACAACTTGTATAATCGATGCTCGTGAATCTTGCTTGTTTCGATTTAAAACGATGTATCCCGTTGTTTTGAGCCGGAATACAAGTTTTCGCGCAGTTCTGAGAGAAAAAGTTTACACCTTTCTCTCGTCTACTCTTCGACGACCTGTAAAATCGATGCTCGTGAATTTTGCTCGTTTCGATCTAAAACGATGTATCCCGTTGTGTTGAGCCGGAATACAAGTTTTCGTGCAGTTCTGAGAGAAAAAGTTTACACCTTTCTCTCGTCTACTCTTCGACGACTTGTAAAATCGATGCTCGTGAATCTTGCTAGTTTCGATCTAAACGATGTATTCCGTTGTTTTAGGGCGGAATACAAGTTTTCGCGCAGTTCTGAGAGAAAAAGTTTACAGCTTTCTCTCGTCTACTCTTCGAAGACTTGTAAAATCGATGCCCATGAATCTTGCTAGTTTCGATCTAAAACGATGTATCTCGTTGTTTTGAGCCGGAATACAAGTTTTCGCGCAGTTCTGAGAAAAATAGTTTACACCTTTCTCTCGTCTACTCTTCGAAGACTTGTAAAATCGATGCTCGTGAATCTTGCTAGTTTCAATCTAAAACGATGTATCCCGTTTTTTTGAGCCGGAATACAACTTTTCGCGCAGTTCTGAGAGAAAAAGTTTACATCTTTCTCTCTTCTACTATTCGACGACTTGTAAAATCGATGCTCGTGAATCTTGCTAGTTTCGACCTAAAACGATGTATCCCGTTGTTTGGTGATGGAGTACAAGTTTTCGCGTAGTTCTGAGAGAAAAAGTTTACACCTTTCTCTCGTCTACTCTTCGACGACTTGTAAAATCGATGCTCGTGAATCTTGCTGGTTTCGATATAAAACGATGAATCCCGTTGTTTTGAGCCGGAATACAAATTTTCGCGCAGTTCTGAGAGAAAAAGTTTACACCTTTCTCTCGTGTACTCTTCGACGACTTGTAAAATCGATGCTCGTGAATCTTGCTAGTTTCGATCTAAAACGATGTATCCCGTTGTTTTGAGCCGGAATAGAAGTTTTCGTGCAGTTCTGAGAGAAAAAGTTTACACCTTTCTCTCGTCTACTCCTCGACTACTCGTAAAATCGATGCTCGTGAATCTTGCTAGTTTCCATCTAAAACAATGTATCCCGTTGTTTTGAGACGAAATACAAGTTTTCGCGCAGTTCTGAGAGAAAAAGTTTACACCTTTCTCTCGTCCACTCTTCGAGGACTTGTAAAATCGATGCTCGTGAATCTTGCTAGTTTTGATTTAAAACGATGTATCGCGTTGTATTGAGCCGGAATACAAGTTTTCGCGCAGTTCTGAGAGAAAAAGTTTACACCTTTCTCTCGTCTACTTTTCGACGACTTGTAAACTTGATGCTCGTGAATCTTGTTAGTTTCGACCTAATACGATGTATCCGGTTGTTTTGAGCCGGAATACAAGTTTTCGCGCAGTTCTGAGAGAAAAAGTTTACACCTTTCTCTCGTGTACTCTTCGAAGACTTGTAAAATCGATGCTCGTTAATCTTGCTAGTTTCGATCTAAAACGATGTATCCCGTTGTTTTGAGCCGGAATACAAGTTTTCGCGCAGTTCTGAGAGAAAAAGTTTACACCTTTCTCTTGTCTACTCTTCGACGACCTGTAAAATTGATGCTCGTGAATCTTGCTAGTTTCGATCTAAAACGATGTATTCCGTTGTTTTGAGCCGGAATACAAGTTTTCGCGCAGTTCTGAGAGAAAATGTTTTGCACCTTTCTATCGTCCACTCTTCGACGATTTGTAAAATCGATGCTCGTGAATCTTGCTAGTTTTGAACTAAAACGATGTATCCCGTTGTTTTGAGCCGGAATACAAGTTTTCGCGCAGTTCTGAGAGAAAAAGTTTACACCTTTCTCTCGTCTACTCTTCGAAGACTTGTAAAATCGATGCCCGTGAATCTTGCTAGTTTCGATCTAAAACGATGTATCTCGTTGTTTTGAGCCGTTATACAAGTTTTCGCGCAGTTATGAGAGAAAAAGTTTACACCTTTCTCTCGTCTACTCTTCGAAGACTTGTAAAATCGATGCTCGTTAATCTTGCTAGTTTCGATCTAAAACGATGTATCCCGTTTTGTTTGAGCCGGAATACAAGTTTTGGCGCAGTTCTGAGAGAAAAAGTTTACACCTTTCTCTCGTCTACTCTTCGACGAGTTGTAAAATCAATGCTCGTATATCTTGCTAGTTTCGATCTACAACGATGTATCCCGTTGTTTTGAGCCGGAATACAAGTTTTCGCGCAGTTCTGAGAGAAAAAGTTTACACCTTTCTCTCGTCTACTATTCGACGACTTGTAAAATCGATGCTCGTGAATAATGCTAGTTTCGACCTAAAACGATGTATCCCGTTGTTTTGAGCCGGAATACAAGTTTTCGCGCAGTTCTGAGAGAAAAAGTTGACACCTTTCTCTCGTGTACTCTTTGACGACTTGTAAAATCGATGCTCGTGAATTTAGCTCGTTTAGATCTAAAACGATGTATCCCGTTGTTTTGAGCCGGAATACAAGTTTTCGTGCAGTTCTTGAGAGAAAAAGTTTACACCTTTCTCTCGTCTACTCTTCGACGACTTGTAAAATCGATGCTCGTGAATCTTGCTAGTTTCGATCTAAACGATGTATTCCGTTGTTTTAGGGCGGAATACAAGTTTTCGCGCAGTTCTGAGAGAAAAAGTTTACACCTTTCTCTCGTCTACTCTTCGACGACTTGTAAAATCGATGCTCGTGAATCTTGCTAGTTTCGATCTAAAACAATGTATCCCATTGTTTTGAACCGGAATACAAGTTTTCGCGCAGTTCTGAGAGAAAAAGTTTACAGCTTTCTCTCGTCTACTCTTCGAAGACTTGTAAAATCGATGCTCGTGAATCTTGCTAGTTTCGATCTAAAACGATGTATCCCGTTTTTTTGAGCCGAAATACAACTTTTCGCGCAGTTCTGAGAGAAAAAGTTTACACCTTTCTCTCTTCTACTATTCGACGACTTGTAAAATCGATGCTCGTGAATCTTGCTAGTTTCGATCTAAAACGATGTATCCTGCTTTTTTGAGCCGGTATACAAGTTTTCGCGCAGTTCTGAGAGAAAACGTTTACACCTTTCTCTCGTCTACTCTTCGACGACTTGTAATATCGATGCTCGTGAATCCTGCTAGTTTCGATCTAAAACGATGAATCCCGTTGTTTTGAGAAGGAATACAAATTTTCGCGCAGTTCTGAGAGAAAAAGTTTACACCTTTCTCTCGTCTACTCTTCGACGACTTGTAAAATCGATGCTCGTGAATCTTGCTAGTTTCGATCTGAAACAATGTATCCCGTTGTTTTGAGCCGGAATACAAGTTTTGGCGCAGTTCTGAGAGAAAAAGTTTACACCTTTCTCTCGTCTACTCTTCGACGAGTTGTAAAATCAATGCTCGTATATCTTGCTAGTTTCGATCTACAACGATGTATCCCGTTGTTTTGAGCTGGAATAGAAGTTTTTCGCGCAGTTCTGAGAGAAAAAGTTTACGCCTTTCTCTCGTCTACTTTTCGAGGACTTGCAAAATCGATGCTCGTGAATCTTGCTAGTTTCGATCTAAAACGATGTATCCCGTTTTTTCGAGCCGGAATACAAGTTTTCGCGCAGTTCTGAGAGAAAATGTTTACACCTTTCTCTCGTCTACTATTCGACGACTTGTAAAATCGATGCTCGTGAATATTGCTAGTTTCGACCTAAAACGATGTATCCCGTTGTTTTGAGCCGGAATACAAGTTTTCGCGCAGTTCTGAGAGAAAAAGTTGACACCTTTCTCTCGTGTACTCTTTGACGACTTGTAAAATCGATGCTCGTGAATTTTGCTCGTTTCGATCTAAAACGATGTATCCCGTTGTTTTGAGCCGGAATACAAGTTTTCGTGCAGTTCTTGAGAGAAAAAGTTTACACCTTTCTCTCGTCTACTCTTCCACGACTTGTAAAATCGATGCTCGTGAATCTTGCTAGTTTCGATCTAAACGATGTATTCCGTTGTTTTAGGGCGGAATACAAGTTTTCGCGCAGTTCTGAGAGAAAACGTTTACACCTTTCTCTCGTCTACTCTTCGACGACTTGTAAAATCGATGCTCGTGAATCTTGCTAGTTTCGATCTAAAACGATGTATCCCGTTGTTTTGAACCGGAATACAAGTTTTCGCGCAGTTCTGAGAGAAAAAGTGTACAGCTTTCTCTCGTCTACTCTTCGAAGACTTGTAAAATCGATGCTCGTGAATCTTGCTAGTTTCGATCTAAAACGATGTATCCCGTTTTTTTGAGCCGGAATACAACTTTTCGCGCAGTTCTGAGAGAAAAAGTTTACACCTTTCTCTCTTCTACTATTCGACGACTTGTAAAATCGATGCTCGTGAATCTTGCTAGTTTCGATCTAAAACGATGTATCCTGCTTTTTTGAGCCGGTATACAAGTTTTCGCGCAGTTCTGAGAGAAAACGTTTACACCTTTCTCTCGTCTACTCTTCGACGACTTGTAATGTCGATGCTCGTGAATCCTGCTAGTTTCGATCTAAAACGATGAATCCCGTTGTTTTGAGCCGGAATACAAATTTTCGCGCAGTTCTGAGAGAAAAAGTTTACACCTTTCTCTCGTCTACTCTTCGACGACTTGTAAAATCGATGCTCGTGAATCTTGCTAGTTTCGATCTGAAACGATGTATCCCGTTGTTTTGAGCCGGAATAGAAGTTTTCGTGCAGTTCTTGAGAGAAAAAGTTTACACCTTTCTCTCGTCTACTCTTCGACGACTTGTAAAATCGATGCTCGTGAATCTTGCTAGTTTCGATCTAAACGATGTATTCCGTTGTTTTAGGGCGGAATACAAGTTTTCGCGCAGTTCTGAGAGAAAACGTTTACACCTTTCTCTCGTCTACTCTTCGACGACTTGTAAAATCGATGCTCGTGAATCTTGCTAGTTTCGATCTAAAACGATGTATCCCGTTGTTTTGAACCGGAATACAAGTTTTCGCGCAGTTCTGAGAGAAAAAGTGTACAGCTTTCTCTCGTCTACTCTTCGAAGACTTGTAAAATCGATGCTCGTGAATCTTGCTAGTTTCGATCTAAAACGATGTATCCCGTTTTTTTGAGCCGGAATACAACTTTTCGCGCAGTTCTGAGAGAAAAAGTTTACACCTTTCTCTCTTCTACTATTCGACGACTTGTAAAATCGATGCTCGTGAATCTTGCTAGTTTCGATCTAAAACGATGTATCCTGCTTTTTTGAGCCGGTATACAAGTTTTCGCGCAGTTCTGAGAGAAAACGTTTACACCTTTCTCTCGTCTACTCTTCGAAGACTTGTAATATCGATGCTCGTGAATCCTGCTAGTTTCGATCTAAAACGATGAATCCCGTTGTTTTGAGCCGGAATACAAATTTTCGCGCAGTTCTGAGAGAAAAAGTTTACACCTTTCTCTCGTCTACTCTTCGACGACTTGTAAAATCGATGCTCGTGAATCTTGCTAGTTTCGATCTGAAACGATGTATCCCGTTGTTTTGAGCCGGAATAGAAGTTTTCGTGCAGTTCTGAGAGAAAAAGTTTACACCTTTCTCTCGTCTACTCCTCGACTACTCGTAAAATCGATGCTCGTGAATCTTGCTAATTTCGATCTAAAACAATGTATCGCGTTGTTTTGAGCCGGAATACAAGTTTTCGCGCAGTTCTGAGAGAAAAAGTTTACACCTCTCTCTCGTCTACTATTCGACGACTTGTAAACTCGATGCTCGTGAATCTTGCTAGTTTCGACCTAATACGATGTATCCGGTTGTTTTGAGCCGGAATACAAGTTTTCGCGCAGTTCTGAGAGAAAAAGTTTACACCTTTCTCTCGTGTACTCTTCGACAACTTGTATAATCGATGCTCGTGAATCTTGCTAGTTTCGATTTAAAACGATGTATCCCGTTGTTTTGAGCCGGAATACAAGTTTTCGCGCAGTTCTGAGAGAAAAAGTTTACACCTTTCTCTCGTCTACTCTTCGACGACCTGTAAAATCGATGCTCGTGAATTTTGCTCGTTTCGATCTAAAACGATGTATCCCGTTGTGTTGAGCCGGAATACAAGTTTTCGTGCAGTTCTGAGAGAAAAAGTTTACACCTTTCTCTCGTCTACTCTTCGACGACTTGTAAAATCGATGCTCGTGAATCTTGCTAGTTTCGATCTAAACGATGTATTCCGTTGTTTTAGGGCGGAATACAAGTTTTCGCGCAGTTCTGAGAGAAAAAGTTTACAGCTTTCTCTCGTCTACTCTTCGAAGACTTGTAAAATCGATGCCCATGAATCTTGCTAGTTTCGATCTAAAACGATGTATCTCGTTGTTTTGAGCCGGAATACAAGTTTTCGCGCAGTTCTGAGAAAAATAGTTTACACCTTTCTCTCGTCTACTCTTCGAAGACTTGTAAAATCGATGCTCGTGAATCTTGCTAGTTTCAATCTAAAACGATGTATCCCGTTTTTTTGAGCCGGAATACAACTTTTCGCGCAGTTCTGAGAGAAAAAGTTTACATCTTTCTCTCTTCTACTATTCGACGACTTGTAAAATCGATGCTCGTGAATCTTGTTAGTTTCGACCTAATACGATGTATCCGGTTGTTTTCAGCCGGAATACAAGTTTTCGCGCAGTTCTGAGAGAAAACGTTTACACCTTTCTCTCGTGTACTCTTCGACAACTTGTATAATCGATGCTCGTGAATCTTGCTAGTTTCGATTTAAAACGATGTATCCCGTTGTTTTGAGCCGGAATACAAGTTTTCGCGCAGTCTGAGAGAAAAAGTTTACACCTTTCTCTCGTATACTCTTCGACGACTTGTAAAATCGATGCTCGTGAATCTTGCTAGTTTCGATCAAAAACGATGTATCCCGCTTTTTTGAGCCGGTATACAAGTTTTCGCGCAGTTCTGAGAGAAAACGTTTACACCTTTCTCTCGTCTACTCTTCGACGACTTGTAATATCGATGCTCGTGAATCCTGCTAGTTTCGATCTAAAACGATGAATCCCGTTGTTTTGAGCCGGAATACAAATTTTCGCGCAGTTCTGAGAGAAAAAGTTTACACCTTTCTCTCGTGTACTCTTCGACGACTTGTAAAATCGATGCTCGTGAATCTTGCTAGCTTCGATCTAAAACGATGTATCCCGTTGTTTTGAGCCGGAATAGAAGTTTTCGTGCAGTTCTGAGAGAAAAAGTTTACACCTTTCTCTCGTCTACTCCTCGACTACTCGTAAAATCGATGCTCGTGAATCTTGCTAGTTTCCATCTAAAACAATGTATCCCGTTGTTTTGAGACGAAATACAAGTTTTCGCGCAGTTCTGAGAGAAAAAGTTTACACCTTTCTCTCGTCCACTCTTCGAGGACTTGTAAAATCGATGCTCGTGAATCTTGTTAGTTTCGACCTAATACGATGTATCCGGTTGTTTTCAGCCGGAATACAAGTTTTCGCGCAGTTCTGAGAGAAAACGTTTACACCTTTCTCTCGTGTACTCTTCGACAACTTGTATAATCGATGCTCGTGAATCTTGCTAGTTTCGATTTAAAACGATGTATCCCGTTGTTTTGAGCCGGAATACAAGTTTTCGCGCAGTTCTGAGAGAAAAAGTTTACACCTTTCTCTTGTCTACTCTTCGACGACCTGTAAAATCGATGCTCGTGAATCTTGCTAGTTTTGAACTAAAACGATGTATCCCGTTGTTTTGAGCCGGAATACAAGTTTTCGCGCAGTTCTGAGAGAAAAAGTTTACACCTTTCTCTCGTCTACTCTTCGAAGACTTGTAAAATCGATGCCCGTGAATCTTGCTAGTTTCGATCTAAAACGATGTATCTCGTTGTTTTGAGCCGTTATACAAGTTTTCGCGCAGTTATGAGAGAAAAAGTTTACACCTTTCTCTCGTCTACTCTTCGAAGACTTGTAAAATCGATGCTCGTTAATCTTGCTAGTTTCGATCTAAAACGATGTATCCCGTTTTTTTTGAGCCGGAATACAAGTTTTGGCGCAGTTCTGAGAGAAAACGTTACACCTTTCTCTCGTCTACTCTTCGACGAGTTGTAAAATCAATGCTCGTATATCTTGCTAGTTTCGATCTACAACGATGTATCCCGTTGTTTTGAGCTGGAATAGAAGTTTTTCGCGCAGTTCTGAGAGAAAAAGTTTACGCCTTTCTCTCGTCTACTTTTCGAGGACTTGCAAACTCGATGCTCGTGAATCTTGCTAGTTTCGATCTAAAACGATGTATCCCGTTTTTTTTGAGCCGGAATACAAGTTTTCGCGCAGTTCTGAGAGAAAAAGTTTACACCTTTCTCTCGTCTACTATTCGACGACTTGTAAAATCGATGCTCGTGAATAATGCTAGTTTCGACCTAAAACGATGTATCCCGTTGTTTTGAGCCGGAATACAAGTTTTCGCGCAGTTCTGAGAGAAAAAGTTGACACCTTTCTCTCGTGTACTCTTTGACGACTTGTAAAATCGATGCTCGTGAATTTTGCTCGTTTCGATCTAAAACGATGTATCCCGTTGTTTTGAGCCGGAATACAAGTTTTCGTGCAGTTCTTGAGAGAAAAAGTTTACACCTTTCTCTCGTCTACTCTTCGACGACTTGTAAAATCGATGCTCGTGAATCTTGCTAGTTTCGATCTAAACGATGTATTCCGTTGTTTTAGGGCGGAATACAAGTTTTCGCGCAGTTCTGAGAGAAAAAGTTTACACCTTTCTCTCGTCTACTCTTCGACGACTTGTAAAATCGATGCTCGTGAATCTTGCTAGTTTCGATCTAAAACGATGTATCCCGTTGTTTTGAACCGGAATACAAGTTTTCGCGCAGTTCTGAGAGAAAAAGTTTACAGCTTTCTCTCGTCTACTCTTCGAAGACTTGTAAAATCGATGCTCGTGAATCTTGCTAGTTTCGATCTAAAACGATGTATCCCGTTTTTTTGAGCCGGAATACAACTTTTCGCGCAGTTCTGAGAGAAAAAGTTTACACCTTTCTCTCTTCTACTATTCGACGACTTGAAAAATCGATGCTCGTGAATCTTGCTAGTTTCGATCTAAAACGATGTATCCTGCTTTTTTGAGCCGGTATACAAGTTTTCGCGCAGTTCTGAGAGAAAACGTTTACACCTTTCTCTCGTCTACTCTTCGACGACTTGTAATATCGATGCTCGTGAATCCTGCTAGTTTCGATCTAAAACGATGAATCCCGTTGTTTTGAGCCGGAATACAAATTTTCGCGCAGTTCTGAGAGAAAAAGTTTACACCTTTCTCTCGTCTACTCTTCGACGACTTGTAAAATCGATGCTCGTGAATCTTGCTAGTTTCGATCTGAAACAATGTATCCCGTTGTTTTGAGCCGGAATAGAAGTTTTCGTGCAGTTCTGAGAGAAAAAGTTTACACCTTTCTCTCGTCTACTCCTCGACTACTCGTAAAATCGATGCTCGTGAATCTTGCTAGTTTCGATCTAAAACAATGTATCCCGTTGTTTTGAGACGAAATACAAGTTTTCGCGCAGTTCTGAGAGAAAAAGTTTACACCTTTCTCTCGTCCACTCTTCGAGGACTTGTAAAATCGATGCTCGTGAATCTTGTTAGTTTTGATCTAAAACGATGTATCGCATTGTTTTGAGCCGGAATACAAGTTTTCGCGCAGTTCTGAGAGAAAAAGTTTACACCTTTCTCTCGTCTACTATTCGACGACTTGTAAACTCGATGCTCGTGAATCTTGCTAGTTTCGACCTAATACGATGTATCCGGTTGTTTTGAGCCGGAATACAAGTTTTCGCGCAGTTCTGAGAGAAAAAGTTTACACCTTTCTCTCGTGTACTCTTCGACAACTTGTATAATCGATGCTCGTGAATCTTGCTAGTTTCGATTTAAAACGATGTATCCCGTTGTTTTGAGCCGGAATACAAGTTTTCGCGCAGTTCTGAGAGAAAAAGTTTACACCTTTCTCTCGTCTACTCTTCGACGACCTGTAAAATTGATGCTCGTGAATCTTGCTAGTTTCGATCTAAAACGATGTATTCCGTTGTTTTGAGCCGGAATACAAGTTATCGCGCAGTTCTGAGAGAAAAAGTTTACACCTTTGTATCGTCCACTCTTCGACGACTTGTAAAATCGATGCTCGTGAATCTTGCTAGTTTTGAACTAAAACGATGTATCCCGTTGTTTTGAGCCGGAATACAAGTTTTCGCGCAGTTCTGAGAGAAAAAGTTTACACCTTTCTCTCGTCTACTCTTCGAAGACTTGTAAAATCGATGCCCGTGAATCTTGCTAGTTTCGATCTAAAACAATGTATCTCGTTGTTTTGAGCCGTAATACATGTTTTCGCGCAGTTCTGAGAGAAAAAGCTTACACCTTTCTCTCGTCTACTATTCGAAGACTTGTAAAATCGATGCTCATTAATCTTGCTAGTTTCGATCTAAAACGATGTATCCCGTTTTTTTTGAGCCGGAATACAAGTTTTGGCGCAGTTCTGAGAGAAAAAGTTTACACCTTTCTCTCGTCTACTCTTCGACGAGTTGTAAAATCAATGCTCGTATATCTTGCTAGTTTCGATCTACAACGATGTATCCCGTTGTTTTGAGCTGGAATAGAAGTTTTTCGCGCAGTTCTGAGAGAAAAAGTTTACGCCTTTCTCTCGTCTACTTTTCGAGGACTTGCAAAATCGATGCTCGTGAATCTTGCTAGTTTCGATCTAAAACGATGTATCCCTTTTTTTTGAGCCGGAATACAAGTTTTCGCGCAGTTCTGAGAGAAAAAGTTTACACCTTTCTCTCGTCTACTATTCGACGACTTGTAAAATCGATGCTCGTGTATATTGCTAGTTTCGACCTAAAACGATGTATCCCGTTGTTTTGAGCCGGAATACAAGTTTTCGTGCAGTTCTGAGAGCAAACGTTTACACCTTTCTCTCGTCTACTCTTCGACGACTTGTAAAATCGATGCTCGTGAATCTTGCTAGTTTCGATCTAAAACGATGTATCCCGTTGTTTTTAACCGGAATACAAGTTTTCGCGCAGTTCTGAGAGAAACAGTTTACACCTTTCTATCGTCCACTCTTCGACGACTTGTAAAATCGATGCTCGTGAATCTTGCTAGTTTTGAACTAAAACGATGTATCCCGTTGTTTTGAGCCGGAATACAAGTTTTCGCGCAGTTCTGAGAGAAAAAGTTTACACCTTTCTCTCGTCTACTCTTCGAAGACTTGTAAAATCTATGCCCGTGAATCTTGCTAGTTTCGATCTAAAACGATGTATCCCGTTGTTTTGAGCCGGAATACAAGTTTTCGCGCAGTTCTGAAAGAAAAAGTTTACACATTTCTCTCGTCTACTCTTCGACGACCTGTAAAATCGATGCTCATGAATCTTGCTAGTTTCGATCTAAAACGATGTATTCCGTTGTTTTGAGCCGGAATACAAGTTTTCGCGCAGTTCTGAGAGAAAAAGTTTACACCTTTCTCTCGTTCACTCTGCGACGACTTGCAAAAATCGATGCTCGTGAATCTTGCTAGTTTCGACCTAAAACGATGTATCCCGTTGTTTTGAGCCGGAATACAAGTTTTCGCGCAGTTCTGAGAGAAAAAGTTTACACCTTTCTCTCGTCTACTCTTCGAAGACTTGTAAAATCGATGCCCGTGAATCTTGCTAGTTTCGATCTAAAACGATGTATCCCGTTGTTTTGAGCCGGAATACAAGTTTTCGTGCAGTTCTGAGAGGAAAAGTTTACACCTTTCTCTCGTCTACTCTTCGACGACTTGTAAAATCGATGCTCGTGAATCTTGCTAGTTTCGATCTAAAACGATGAATCCCGTTGTTTTGAGCCGGAATACAAATTTTCGCGCAGTTCTGAGAGAAAAAGTTTACACCTTTCTCTCGTCTACTCTTCGGCGACTTGTAAAATCGATGCTCGTGAATCTTGCTAGTTAACGATCTAAAACGATGTATCCCGTTGTTTTGAGCCGGAATAGAAGTTTTCGTGCAGTTCTGAGAGAAAAAGTTTACACCTTTCTCTCGTCTACTCCTCGACTACTCGTAAAATCGATGCTCGTGAATCTTGCTAGTTTCGATCTAAAACAATGTATCCCGTTGTTTTGAGACGAAATACATGTTTTCGCGCAGTTCTGAGAGAAAAAGTTTACACCTTTCTCTCGTCCACTCTTCGAGGACTTGTAAAATCGATGCTCGTGAATCTTGCTAGTTTTGATCTAAAACGATGTATCGCGTTGTTTTGAGCCGGAATACAAGTTTTCGCGCAGTTCTGAGAGAAAAAGTTTACACTTTTCTCTCGTCTACTATTCGACGACTTGTAAACTCGATGCTAGTGAAGCTTGCTAGTTTCGACCTAATACGATGTATCCGGTTGTTTTGAGCCGGAATACAAGTTTTCGCGCAGTTCTGAGAGAAAAAGTTTACACCTTTCTCTCGTGTACTCTTCGACAACTTGTATAATCGATGCTCGTGAATCTTGCTAGTTTCGATTTAAAACGATGTATCCCGTTGTTTTGAGCCGGAATACAAGTTTTCGCGCAGTTCTGAGAGACAAAGTTTACACCTTTCTCTCGTCTACTCTTCGACGACCTGTAAAATTGATGCTCGTGAATCTTGCTAGTTTCGATCTAAAACGATGTATTCCGTTGTTTTGAGCCGGAATACAAGTTTTCGCGCAGTTCTGAGAGAAAAAGTTTACACCTTTCTATCGTCCGCTCTTCGACGACTTGTAAAATCGATGCTCGTGAATCTTGCTAGTTTTGAACTAAAACGATGTATCCCGTTGTTTTGAGCCGGAATACAAGTTTTCGCGCAGTTCTGAGAGAAAAAGTTTACACCTTTCTCTCGTCTACTCTTCGAAGACTTGTAAAATCGATGCCCGTGAATCTTGCTAGTTTCGATCTAAAACGATGTATCTCGTTGTTTTGAGCCGTAATACAAGTTTTCGCGCAGTTCTGAGAGAAAAAGTTTACACCTTTCTCTCGTCTACTCTTCGAAGACTTGTAAAATCGATGCTCGTTAATCTTGCTAGTTTCGATCTAAAACGATGTATCCCGTTTTTTTTTGAGCCGGAATACAAGTTTTCGTGCAGTTCTGAGAGAAAAAGTTTACACCTTTCTCTCGTCTACTCTTCGACGACTTGTGAAATCCATGCTCGTGAATCTTGCTAGTTTCAATCTAAACGATGTATTCCGTTGTTTTAGGGCGGAATACAAGTTTTCGTGCAGTTCTGAGAGAAAAAGTTTACACCTTTCTCTCGTCTACTCCTCGACTACTCGTAAAATCGATGCTCGTGAATCTTGCTAGTTTCGATCTAAAACAATGTATCCCGTTGTTTTGAGACGAAATACATGTTTTCGCGCAGTTCTGAGAGAAAAAGTTTACACCTTTCTCTCGTCCACTCTTCGAGGACTTGTAAAATCGATGCTCGTGAATCTTGCTAGTTTTGATCTAAAACGATGTATCGCGTTGTTTTGAGCCGGAATACAAGTTCTCGCGCAGTTCTGAGAGAAAAAGTTTACACCTTTCTCTCGTCTACTATTCGACGACTTGTAAACTCGATGCTAGTGAATCTTGCTAGTTTCGACCTAATACGATGTATCCGGTTGTTTTGAGCCGGAATACAAGTTTTCGCGCAGTTCTGAGAGAAAAAGTTTACACCTTTCTCTCGTGTACTCTTCGACAACTTGTATAATCGATGCTCGTGAATCTTGCTAGTTTCGATCTAAAACGATGTATTCCGTTGTTTTGAGCCGGAATACAAGTTATCGCGCAGTTCTGAGAGAAAAAGTTTACACCTTTCTATCGTCCACTCTTCGACGACTTGTAAAATTGATGCTCGTGAATCTTGCTAGTTTTGAACTAAAACGATGTATCCCGTTGTTTTGAGCCGGAATACAAGTTTTCGCGCAGTTCTGAGAGAAAAAGTTTACACCTTTCTCTCGTCTACTCTTCGAAGACTTGTAAAATCGATGCCCGTGAATCTTGCTAGTTTCGATCTAAAACAATGTATCTCGTTGTTTTGAGCCGTAATACATGTTTTCGCGCAGTTCTGAGAGAAAAAGCTTACACCTTTCTCTCGTCTACTATTCGAAGACTTGTAAAATCGATGCTCATTAATCTTGCTAGTTTCGATCTAAAACGATGTATCCCGTTTTTTTTGAGCCGGAATACAAGTTTTGGCGCAGTTCTGAGAGAAAAAGTTTACACCTTTCTCTCGTCTACTCTTCGACGAGTTGTAAAATCAATGCTCGTATATCTTGCTAGTTTCGATCTACAACGATGTATCCCGTTGTTTTGAGCTGGAATAGAAGTTTTTCGCGCAGTTCTGAGAGAAAACGTTTACGCCTTTCTCTCGTCTACTTTTCGAGGACTTGCAAAATCGATGCTCGTGAATCTTGCTAGTTTTGAACTAAAACGATGTATCCCGTTGTTTTGAGCCGGAATACAAGTTTTCGCGCAGTTCTGAGAGAAAAAGTTTACACCTTTCTCTCGTCTACTCTTCGAAGACTTGTAAAATCTATGCCCGTGAATCTTGCTAGTTTCGATCTAAAACGATGTATCCCGTTGTTTTGAGCCGGAATACAAGTTTTCGCGCAGTTCTGAAAGAAAAAGTTTACACATTTCTCTCGTCTACTCTTCGACGACCTGTAAAATCGATGCTCATGAATCTTGCTAGTTTCGATCTAAAACGATGTATTCCGTTGTTTTGAGCCGGAATACAAGTTTTCGCGCAGTTCTGAGAGAAAAAGTTTACACCTTTCTCTCGTTCACTCTGCGACGACTTGCAAAAATCGATGCTCGTGAATCTTGCTAGTTTCGACCTAAAACGATGTATCCCGTTGTTTTGAGCCGGAATACAAGTTTTCGCGCAGTTCTGAGAGAAAAAGTTTACACCTTTCTCTCGTCTACTCTTCGAAGACTTGTAAAATCGATGCCCGTGAATCTTGCTAGTTTCGATCTAAAACGATGTATCCCGTTGTTTTGAGCCGGAATACAAGTTTTCGTGCAGTTCTGAGAGGAAAAGTTTACACCTTTCTCTCGTCTACTCTTCGACGACTTGTAAAATCGATGCTCGTGAATCTTGCTAGTTTCGATCTAAAACGATGAATCCCGTTGTTTTGAGCCGGAATACAAATTTTCGCGCAGTTCTGAGAGAAAAAGTTTACACCTTTCTCTCGTCTACTCTTCGGCGACTTGTAAAATCGATGCTCGTGAATCTTGCTAGTTAACGATCTAAAACGATGTATCCCGTTGTTTTGAGCCGGAATAGAAGTTTTCGTGCAGTTCTGAGAGAAAAAGTTTACACCTTTCTCTCGTCTACTCCTCGACTACTCGTAAAATCGATGCTCGTGAATCTTGCTAGTTTCGATCTAAAACAATGTATCCCGTTGTTTTGAGACGAAATACATGTTTTCGCGCAGTTCTGAGAGAAAAAGTTTACACCTTTCTCTCGTCCACTCTTCGAGGACTTGTAAAATCGATGCTCGTGAATCTTGCTAGTTTTGATCTAAAACGATGTATCCCGTTGTTTTGAGCCGGAATACAAATTTTCGCGCAGTTCTGAGAGAAAAAGTTTACACCTTTCTCTCGTCTACTCTTCGGCGACTTGTAAAATCGATGCTCGTGAATCTTGCTAGTTAACGATCTAAAACGATGTATCCCGTTGTTTTGAGCCGGAATAGAAGTTTTCGTGCAGTTCTGAGAGAAAAAGTTTACACCTTTCTCTCGTCTACTCCTCGACTACTCGTAAAATCGATGCTCGTGAATCTTGCTAGTTTCGATCTAAAACAATGTATCCCGTTGTTTTGAGACGAAATACATGTTTTCGCGCAGTTCTGAGAGAAAAAGTTTACACCTTTCTCTCGTCCACTCTTCGAGGACTTGTAAAATCGATGCTCGTGAATCTTGCTAGTTTTGATCTAAAACGATGTATCGCGTTGTTTTGAGCCGGAATACAAGTTTTCGCGCAGTTCTGAGAGAAAAAGTTTACACTTTTCTCTCGTCTACTATTCGACGACTTGTAAACTCGATGCTAGTGAAGCTTGCTAGTTTCGACCTAATACGATGTATCCGGTTGTTTTGAGCCGGAATACAAGTTTTCGCGCAGTTCTGAGAGAAAAAGTTTACACCTTTCTCTCGTGTACTCTTCGACAACTTGTATAATCGATGCTCGTGAATCTTGCTAGTTTCGATTTAAAACAATGTATCCCGTTGTTTTGAGCCGGAATACAAGTTTTCGCGCAGTTCTGAGAGACAAAGTTTACACCTTTCTCTCGTCTACTCTTCGACGACCTGTAAAATTGATGCTCGTGAATCTTGCTAGTTTCGATCTAAAACGATGTATTCCGTTGTTTTGAGCCGGAATACAAGTTTTCGCGCAGTTCTGAGAGAAAAAGTTTACACCTTTCTATCGTCCGCTCTTCGACGACTTGTAAAATCGATGCTCGTGAATCTTGCTAGTTTTGAACTAAAACGATGTATCCCGTTGTTTTGAGCCGGAATACAAGTTTTCGCGCAGTTCTGAGAGAAAACGTTTACACCTTTCTCTCGTCTACTCTTCGAAGACTTGTAAAATCGATGCCCGTGAATCTTGCTAGTTTCGATCTAAAACGATGTATCCCGTTGTTTTGAGCCGGAATACAAGTTTTCGTGCAGTTCTGAGAGGAAAAGTTTACACCTTTCTCTCGTCTACTCTTCGACGACTTGTAAAATCGATGCTCGTGAATCTTGCTAGTTTCGATCTAAAACGATGAATCCCGTTGTTTTGAGCCGGAATACAAATTTTCGCGCAGTTCTGAGAGAAAAAGTTTACACCTTTCTCTCGTCTACTCTTCGGCGACTTGTAAAATCGATGCTCGTGAATCTTGCTAGTTAACGATCTAAAACGATGTATCCCGTTGTTTTGAGCCGGAATAGAAGTTTTCGTGCAGTTCTGAGAGAAAAAGTTTACACCTTTCTCTCGTCTACTCCTCGACTACTCGTAAAATCGATGCTCGTGAATCTTGCTAGTTTCGATCTAAAACAATGTATCCCGTTGTTTTGAGACGAAATACATGTTTTCGCGCAGTTCTGAGAGAAAAAGTTTACACCTTTCTCTCGTCCACTCTTCGAGGACTTGTAAAATCGATGCTCGTGAATCTTGCTAGTTTTGATCTAAAACGATGTATCGCGTTGTTTTGAGCCGGAATACAAGTTTTCGCGCAGTTCTGAGAGAAAAAGTTTACACTTTTCTCTCGTCTACTATTCGACGACTTGTAAACTCGATGCTAGTGAAGCTTGCTAGTTTCGACCTAATACGATGTATCCGGTTGTTTTGAGCCGGAATACAAGTTTTCGCGCAGTTCTGAGAGAAAAAGTTTACACCTTTCTCTCGTGTACTCTTCGACAACTTGTATAATCGATGCTCGTGAATCTTGCTAGTTTCGATTTAAAACGATGTATCCCGTTGTTTTGAGCCGGAATACAAGTTTTCGCGCAGTTCTGAGAGACAAAGTTTACACCTTTCTCTCGTCTACTCTTCGACGACCTGTAAAATTGATGCTCGTGAATCTTGCTAGTTTCGATCTAAAACGATGTATTCCGTTGTTTTGAGCCGGAATACAAGTTTTCGCGCAGTTCTGAGAGAAAAAGTTTACACCTTTCTATCGTCCGCTCTTCGACGACTTGTAAAATCGATGCTCGTGAATCTTGCTAGTTTTGAACTAAAACGATGTATCCCGTTGTTTTGAGCCGGAATACAAGTTTTCGCGCAGTTCTGAGAGAAAAAGTTTACACCTTTCTCTCGTCTACTCTTCGAAGACTTGTAAAATCGATGCCCGTGAATCTTGCTAGTTTCGATCTAAAACGATGTATCTCGTTGTTTTGAGCCGTAATACAAGTTTTCGCGCAGTTCTGAGAGAAAAAGTTTACACCTTTCTCTCGTCTACTCTTCGAAGACTTGTAAAATCGATGCTCGTTAATCTTGCTAGTTTCGATCTAAAACGATGTATCCCGTTTTTTTGAGCCGGAATACAAGTTTTCGTGCAGTTCTGAGAGAAAAAGTTTACACCTTTCTCTCGTCTACTCTTCGAGGACTTGTAAAATCGATGCTCGTGAATCTTGCTAGTTTTGATCTAAAACGATGTATCCCGTTGTTTTGAGCCGGAATACAAATTTTCGCGCAGTTCTGAGAGAAAAAGTTTACACCTTTCTCTCGTCTACTCTTCGGCGACTTGTAAAATCGATGCTCGTGAATCTTGCTAGTTAACGATCTAAAACGATGTATCCCGTTGTTTTGAGCCGGAATAGAAGTTTTCGTGCAGTTCTGAGAGAAAAAGTTTACACCTTTCTCTCGTCTACTCCTCGACTACTCGTAAAATCGATGCTCGTGAATCTTGCTAGTTTCGATCTAAAACAATGTATCCCGTTGTTTTGAGACGAAATACATGTTTTCGCGCAGTTCTGAGAGAAAAAGTTTACACCTTTCTCTCGTCCACTCTTCGAGGACTTGTAAAATCGATGCTCGTGAATCTTGCTAGTTTTGATCTAAAACGATGTATCGCGTTGTTTTGAGCCGGAATACAAGTTTTCGCGCAGTTCTGAGAGAAAAAGTTTACACTTTTCTCTCGTCTACTATTCGACGACTTGTAAACTCGATGCTAGTGAAGCTTGCTAGTTTCGACCTAATACGATGTATCCGGTTGTTTTGAGCCGGAATACAAGTTTTCGCGCAGTTCTGAGAGAAAAAGTTTACACCTTTCTCTCGTGTACTCTTCGACAACTTGTATAATCGATGCTCGTGAATCTTGCTAGTTTCGATTTAAAACAATGTATCCCGTTGTTTTGAGCCGGAATACAAGTTTTCGCGCAGTTCTGAGAGACAAAGTTTACACCTTTCTCTCGTCTACTCTTCGACGACCTGTAAAATTGATGCTCGTGAATCTTGCTAGTTTCGATCTAAAACGATGTATTCCGTTGTTTTGAGCCGGAATACAAGTTTTCGCGCAGTTCTGAGAGAAAAAGTTTACACCTTTCTATCGTCCGCTCTTCGACGACTTGTAAAATCGATGCTCGTGAATCTTGCTAGTTTTGAACTAAAACGATGTATCCCGTTGTTTTGAGCCGGAATACAAGTTTTCGCGCAGTTCTGAGAGAAAACGTTTACACCTTTCTCTCGTCTACTCTTCGAAGACTTGTAAAATCGATGCCCGTGAATCTTGCTAGTTTCGATCTAAAACGATGTATCCCGTTGTTTTGAGCCGGAATACAAGTTTTCGTGCAGTTCTGAGAGGAAAAGTTTACACCTTTCTCTCGTCTACTCTTCGACGACTTGTAAAATCGATGCTCGTGAATCTTGCTAGTTTCGATCTAAAACGATGAATCCCGTTGTTTTGAGCCGGAATACAAATTTTCGCGCAGTTCTGAGAGAAAAAGTTTACACCTTTCTCTCGTCTACTCTTCGGCGACTTGTAAAATCGATGCTCGTGAATCTTGCTAGTTAACGATCTAAAACGATGTATCCCGTTGTTTTGAGCCGGAATAGAAGTTTTCGTGCAGTTCTGAGAGAAAAAGTTTACACCTTTCTCTCGTCTACTCCTCGACTACTCGTAAAATCGATGCTCGTGAATCTTGCTAGTTTCGATCTAAAACAATGTATCCCGTTGTTTTGAGACGAAATACATGTTTTCGCGCAGTTCTGAGAGAAAAAGTTTACACCTTTCTCTCGTCCACTCTTCGAGGACTTGTAAAATCGATGCTCGTGAATCTTGCTAGTTTTGATCTAAAACGATGTATCGCGTTGTTTTGAGCCGGAATACAAGTTTTCGCGCAGTTCTGAGAGAAAAAGTTTACACTTTTCTCTCGTCTACTATTCGACGACTTGTAAACTCGATGCTAGTGAAGCTTGCTAGTTTCGACCTAATACGATGTATCCGGTTGTTTTGAGCCGGAATACAAGTTTTCGCGCAGTTCTGAGAGAAAAAGTTTACACCTTTCTCTCGTGTACTCTTCGACAACTTGTATAATCGATGCTCGTGAATCTTGCTAGTTTCGATTTAAAACGATGTATCCCGTTGTTTTGAGCCGGAATACAAGTTTTCGCGCAGTTCTGAGAGACAAAGTTTACACCTTTCTCTCGTCTACTCTTCGACGACCTGTAAAATTGATGCTCGTGAATCTTGCTAGTTTCGATCTAAAACGATGTATTCCGTTGTTTTGAGCCGGAATACAAGTTTTCGCGCAGTTCTGAGAGAAAAAGTTTACACCTTTCTATCGTCCGCTCTTCGACGACTTGTAAAATCGATGCTCGTGAATCTTGCTAGTTTTGAACTAAAACGATGTATCCCGTTGTTTTGAGCCGGAATACAAGTTTTCGCGCAGTTCTGAGAGAAAAAGTTTACACCTTTCTCTCGTCTACTCTTCGAAGACTTGTAAAATCGATGCCCGTGAATCTTGCTAGTTTCGATCTAAAACGATGTATCTCGTTGTTTTGAGCCGTAATACAAGTTTTCGCGCAGTTCTGAGAGAAAAAGTTTACACCTTTCTCTCGTCTACTCTTCGAAGACTTGTAAAATCGATGCTCGTTAATCTTGCTAGTTTCGATCTAAAACGATGTATCCCGTTTTTTTGAGCCGGAATACAAGTTTTCGTGCAGTTCTGAGAGAAAAAGTTTACACCTTTCTCTCGTCTACTCTTCGACGACTTGTGAAATCCATGCTCGTGAATCTTGCTAGTTTCAATCTAAACGATGTATCCCGTTGTTTTGAGACGAAATACATGTTTTCGCGCAGTTCTGAGAGAAAAAGTTTACACCTTTCTCTCGTCCACTCTTCGAGGACTTGTAAAATCGATGCTCGTGAATCTTGCTAGTTTTGATCTAAAACGATGTATCCCGTTGTTTTGAGCCGGAATACAAATTTTCGCGCAGTTCTGAGAGAAAAAGTTTACACCTTTCTCTCGTCTACTCTTCGGCGACTTGTAAAATCGATGCTCGTGAATCTTGCTAGTTAACGATCTAAAACGATGTATCCCGTTGTTTTGAGCCGGAATAGAAGTTTTCGTGCAGTTCTGAGAGAAAAAGTTTACACCTTTCTCTCGTCTACTCCTCGACTACTCGTAAAATCGATGCTCGTGAATCTTGCTAGTTTCGATCTAAAACAATGTATCCCGTTGTTTTGAGACGAAATACATGTTTTCGCGCAGTTCTGAGAGAAAAAGTTTACACCTTTCTCTCGTCCACTCTTCGAGGACTTGTAAAATCGATGCTCGTGAATCTTGCTAGTTTTGATCTAAAACGATGTATCGCGTTGTTTTGAGCCGGAATACAAGTTTTCGCGCAGTTCTGAGAGAAAAAGTTTACACTTTTCTCTCGTCTACTATTCGACGACTTGTAAACTCGATGCTAGTGAAGCTTGCTAGTTTCGACCTAATACGATGTATCCGGTTGTTTTGAGCCGGAATACAAGTTTTCGCGCAGTTCTGAGAGAAAAAGTTTACACCTTTCTCTCGTGTACTCTTCGACAACTTGTATAATCGATGCTCGTGAATCTTGCTAGTTTCGATTTAAAACAATGTATCCCGTTGTTTTGAGCCGGAATACAAGTTTTCGCGCAGTTCTGAGAGACAAAGTTTACACCTTTCTCTCGTCTACTCTTCGACGACCTGTAAAATTGATGCTCGTGAATCTTGCTAGTTTCGATCTAAAACGATGTATTCCGTTGTTTTGAGCCGGAATACAAGTTTTCGCGCAGTTCTGAGAGAAAAAGTTTACACCTTTCTATCGTCCGCTCTTCGACGACTTGTAAAATCGATGCTCGTGAATCTTGCTAGTTTTGAACTAAAACGATGTATCCCGTTGTTTTGAGCCGGAATACAAGTTTTCGCGCAGTTCTGAGAGAAAACGTTTACACCTTTCTCTCGTCTACTCTTCGAAGACTTGTAAAATCGATGCCCGTGAATCTTGCTAGTTTCGATCTAAAACGATGTATCCCGTTGTTTTGAGCCGGAATACAAGTTTTCGTGCAGTTCTGAGAGGAAAAGTTTACACCTTTCTCTCGTCTACTCTTCGACGACTTGTAAAATCGATGCTCGTGAATCTTGCTAGTTTCGATCTAAAACGATGAATCCCGTTGTTTTGAGCCGGAATACAAATTTTCGCGCAGTTCTGAGAGAAAAAGTTTACACCTTTCTCTCGTCTACTCTTCGGCGACTTGTAAAATCGATGCTCGTGAATCTTGCTAGTTAACGATCTAAAACGATGTATCCCGTTGTTTTGAGCCGGAATAGAAGTTTTCGTGCAGTTCTGAGAGAAAAAGTTTACACCTTTCTCTCGTCTACTCCTCGACTACTCGTAAAATCGATGCTCGTGAATCTTGCTAGTTTCGATCTAAAACAATGTATCCCGTTGTTTTGAGACGAAATACATGTTTTCGCGCAGTTCTGAGAGAAAAAGTTTACACCTTTCTCTCGTCCACTCTTCGAGGACTTGTAAAATCGATGCTCGTGAATCTTGCTAGTTTTGATCTAAAACGATGTATCGCGTTGTTTTGAGCCGGAATACAAGTTTTCGCGCAGTTCTGAGAGAAAAAGTTTACACTTTTCTCTCGTCTACTATTCGACGACTTGTAAACTCGATGCTAGTGAAGCTTGCTAGTTTCGACCTAATACGATGTATCCGGTTGTTTTGAGCCGGAATACAAGTTTTCGCGCAGTTCTGAGAGAAAAAGTTTACACCTTTCTCTCGTGTACTCTTCGACAACTTGTATAATCGATGCTCGTGAATCTTGCTAGTTTCGATTTAAAACGATGTATCCCGTTGTTTTGAGCCGGAATACAAGTTTTCGCGCAGTTCTGAGAGACAAAGTTTACACCTTTCTCTCGTCTACTCTTCGACGACCTGTAAAATTGATGCTCGTGAATCTTGCTAGTTTCGATCTAAAACGATGTATTCCGTTGTTTTGAGCCGGAATACAAGTTTTCGCGCAGTTCTGAGAGAAAAAGTTTACACCTTTCTATCGTCCGCTCTTCGACGACTTGTAAAATCGATGCTCGTGAATCTTGCTAGTTTTGAACTAAAACGATGTATCCCGTTGTTTTGAGCCGGAATACAAGTTTTCGCGCAGTTCTGAGAGAAAAAGTTTACACCTTTCTCTCGTCTACTCTTCGAAGACTTGTAAAATCGATGCCCGTGAATCTTGCTAGTTTCGATCTAAAACGATGTATCTCGTTGTTTTGAGCCGTAATACAAGTTTTCGCGCAGTTCTGAGAGAAAAAGTTTACACCTTTCTCTCGTCTACTCTTCGAAGACTTGTAAAATCGATGCTCGTTAATCTTGCTAGTTTCGATCTAAAACGATGTATCCCGTTTTTTTGAGCCGGAATACAAGTTTTCGTGCAGTTCTGAGAGAAAAAGTTTACACCTTTCTCTCGTCTACTCTTCGACGACTTGTGAAATCCATGCTCGTGAATCTTGCTAGTTTCAATCTAAACGATGTATTCCGTTGTTTTAGGGCGGAATACAAGTTTTCGTGCAGTTCTGAGAGAAAAAGTTTACACCTTTCTCTCGTCTACTCCTCGACTACTCGTAAAATCGATGCTCGTGAATCTTGCTAGTTTCGATCTAAAACAATGTATCCCGTTGTTTTGAGACGAAATACATGTTTTCGCGCAGTTCTGAGAGAAAAAGTTTACACCTTTCTCTCGTCCACTCTTCGAGGACTTGTAAAATCGATGCTCGTGAATCTTGCTAGTTTTGATCTAAAACGATGTATCGCGTTGTTTTGAGCCGGAATACAAGTTTTCGCGCAGTTCTGAGAGAAAAAGTTTACACCTTTCTCTCGTCTACTATTCGACGACTTGTAAACTCGATGCTAGTGAATCTTGCTAGTTTCGACCTAATACGATGTATCCGGTTGTTTTGAGCCGGAATACAAGTTTTCGCGCAGTTCTGAGAGAAAAAGTTTACACCTTTCTCTCGTGTACTCTTCGACAACTTGTATAATCGATGCTCGTGAATCTTGCTAGTTTCGATCTAAAACGATGTATTCCGTTGTTTTGAGCCGGAATACAAGTTATCGCGCAGTTCTGAGAGAAAAAGTTTACACCTTTCTATCGTCCACTCTTCGACGACTTGTAAAATCGATGCTCGTGAATCTTGCTAGTTTTGAACTAAAACGATGTATCCCGTTGTTTTGAGCCGGAATACAAGTTTTCGCGCAGTTCTGAGAGAAAAAGTTTACACCTTTCTCTCGTCTACTCATCGAAGACTTGTAAAATCGATGCCCGTGAATCTTGCTAGTTTCGATCTAAAACAATGTATCTCGTTGTTTTGAGCCGTAATACATGTTTTCGCGCAGTTCTGAGAGAAAAAGCTTACACCTTTCTCTCGTCTACTATTCGAAGACTTGTAAAATCGATGCTCATTAATCTTGCTAGTTTCGATCTAAAACGATGTATCCCGTTTTTTTTGAGCCGGAATACAAGTTTTGGCGCAGTTCTGAGAGAAAAAGTTTACACCTTTCTCTCGTCTACTCTTCGACGAGTTGTAAAATCAATGCTCGTATATCTTGCTAGTTTCGATCTACAACGATGTATCCCGTTGTTTTGAGCTGGAATAGAAGTTTTTCGCGCAGTTCTGAGAGAAAAAGTTTACGCCTTTCTCTCGTCTACTTTTCGAGGACTTGCAAAATCGATGCTCGTGAATCTTGCTAGTTTCGATCTAAAACGATGTATCCCTTTTTTTTGAGCCGGAATACAAGTTTTCGCGCAGTTCTGAGAGAAAAAGTTTACACCTTTCTCTCGTCTACTATTCGACGACTTGTAAAATCGATGCTCGTGTATATTGCTAGTTTCGACCTAAAACGATGTATCCCGTTGTTTTGAGCCGGAATACAAGTTTTCGTGCAGTTCTGAGAGCAAACGTTTACACCTTTCTCTCGTCTACTCTTCGACGACTTGTAAAATCGATGCTCGTGAATCTTGCTAGTTTCGATCAAAAACGATGTATCCCGTTGTTTTTAACCGGAATACAAGTTTTCGCGCAGTTCTGAGAGAAAAAGTTTACACCTTTCTATCGTCCACTCTTCGACGACTTGTAAAATCGATGCTCGTGAATCTTGCTAGTTTTGAACTAAAACGATGTATCCCGTTGTTTTGAGCCGGAATACAAGTTTTCGCGCAGTTCTGAGAGAAAAAGTTTACACCTTTCTCTCGTCTACTCTTCGAAGACTTGTAAAATCTATGCCCGTGAATCTTGCTAGTTTCGATCTAAAACGATGTATCCCGTTGTTTTGAGCCGGAATACAAGTTTTCGCGCAGTTCTGAAAGAAAAAGTTTACACATTTCTCTCGTCTACTCTTCGACGACCTGTAAAATCGATGCTCATGAATCTTGCTAGTTTCGATCTAAAACGATGTATTCCGTTGTTTTGAGCCGGAATACAAGTTTTCGCGCAGTTCTGAGAGAAAAAGTTTACACCTTTCTCTCGTTCACTCTGCGACGACTTGCAAAAATCGATGCTCGTGAATCTTGCTAGTTTCGACCTAAAACGATGTATCCCGTTGTTTTGAGCCGGAATACAAGTTTTCGCGCAGTTCTGAGAGAAAAAGTTTACACCTTTCTCTCGTCTACTCTTCGAAGACTTGTAAAATCGATGCCCGTGAATCTTGCTAGTTTCGATCTAAAACGATGTATCCCGTTGTTTTGAGCCGGAATACAAGTTTTCGTGCAGTTCTGAGAGGAAAAGTTTACACCTTTCTCTCGTCTACTCTTCGACGACTTGTAAAATCGATGCTCGTGAATCTTGCTAGTTTCGATCTAAAACGATGAATCGCGTTGTTTTGAGCCGGAATACAAATTTTCGCGCAGTTCTGAGAGAAAAAGTTTACACCTTTCTCTCGTCTACTCTTCGGCGACTTGTAAAATCGATGCTCGTGAATCTTGCTAGTTAAAGATCTGAAACGATGTATCCCGTTGTTTTGAGCCGGAATAGAAGTTTTCGTGCAGTTCTGAGAGAAAAAGTTTACACCTTTCTCTCGTCTACTCCTCGACTACTCGTAAAATCGATGCTCGTGAATCTTGCTAGTTTCGATCTAAAACAATGTATCCCGTTGTTTTGAGACGAAATACATGTTTTCGCGCAGTTCTGAGAGAAAAAGTTTACACCTTACTCTCGTCCACTCTTCGAGGACTTGTAAAATCGATGCTCGTGAATCTTGCTAGTTTTGATCTAAAACGATGTATCGCGTTGTTTTGAGCCGGAATACAAGTTTTCGCGCAGTTCTGAGAGAAAAAGTTTACACTTTTCTCTCGTCTACTATTCGACGACTTGTAAACTCGATGCTAGTGAAGCTTGCTAGTTTCGACCTAATACGATGTATCCGGTTGTTTTGAGCCGGAATACAAGTTTTCGCGCAGTTCTGAGAGAAAAAGTTTACACCTTTCTCTCGTGTACTCTTCGACAACTTGTATAATCGATGCTCGTGAATCTTGCTAGTTTCGATTTAAAACGATGTATCCCGTTGTTTTGAGCCGGAATACAAGTTTTCGCGCAGTTCTGAGAGACAAAGTTTACACCTTTCTCTCGTCTACTCTTCGACGACTTGTAAAATTGATGCTCGTGAATCTTGCTAGTTTCGATCTAAAACGATGTATTCCGTTGTTTTGAGCCGGAATACAAGTTTTCGCGCAGTTCTGAGAGAAAAAGTTTACACCTTTCTATCGTCCGCTCTTCGACGACTTGTAAAATCGATGCTCGTGAATCTTGCTAGTTTTGAACTAAAACGATGTATCCCGTTGTTTTGAGCCGGAATACAAGTTTTCGCGCAGTTCTGAGAGAAAAAGTTTAGACCTTTCTCTCGTCTACTCTTCGAAGACTTGTAAAATCGATGCCCGTGAATCTTGCTAGTTTCGATCTAAAACGATGTATCTCGTTGTTTTGAGCCGTAATACAAGTTTTCGCGCAGTTCTGAGAGAAAAAGTTTACACCTTTCTCTCGTCTACTCTTCGAAGACTTGTAAAATCGATGCTCGTTAATCTTGCTAGTTTCGATCTAAAACGATGTATCCCGTTTTTTTTGAGCCGGAATACAAGTTTTCGTGCAGTTCTGAGAGAAAAAGTTTACACCTTTCTCTCGTCTACTCTTCGACGACTTGTGAAATCCATGCTCGTGAATCTTGCTAGTTTCAATCTAAACGATGTATTCCGTTGTTTTAGGGCGGAATACAAGTTTTCGTGCAGTTCTGAGAGAAAAAGTTTACACCTTTCTCTCGTCTACTCCTCGACTACTCGTAAAATCGATGCTCGTGAATCTTGCTAGTTTCGATCTAAAACTATGTATCCCGTTGTTTTGAGACGAAATACATGTTTTCGCGCAGTTCTGAGAGAAAAAGTTTACACCTTTCTCTCGTCCACTCTTCGAGGACTTGTAAAATCGATGCTCGTGAATCTTGCTAGTTTTGATCTAAAACGATGTATCGCGTTGTTTTGAGCCGGAATACAAGTTTTCGCGCAGTTTTGAGAGAAAAAGTTTACACCTTTCTCTCGTCTACTATTCGACGACTTGTAAACTCGATGCTAGTGAATCTTGCTAGTTTCGACCTAATACGATGTATCCGGTTGTTTTGAGCCCGAATACAAGTTTTCGCGCAGTTCTGAGAGAAAAAGTTTACACCTTTCTCTCGTGTACTCTTCGACAACTTGTATAATCGGTGCTCGTGAATCTTGGTAGTTTCGATTTAAAACGATGTATCCCGTTGTTTTGAGCCGGAATACAAGTTTTCGCGCAGTTCTGAGAGAAAAAGTTTACACCTTTCTCTCGTCTACTCTTCGACGACCTGTAAAATTGATGCTCGTGAATCTTGCTAGTTTCGATCTAAAACGATGTATTCCGTTGTTTTGAGCCGGAATACAAGTTTTCGCGCAGTTCTGAGAGAAAAAGTTTACACCTTTCTGTCGTCCACTCTTCGACGACTTGTAAAATCGATGCTCGTGAATCTTGCTAGTTTTGAACTAAAACGATGTATCCCGTTGTTTTGAGCCGGAATACAAGTTTTCGCGCAGTTCTGAGAGAAGAAGTTTACACCTTTCTCTCGTCTACTCTTCGAAGACTTGTAAAATCGATGCCCGTGAATCTTGCTAGTTTCGATCTAAAACGATGTATCTCGTTGTTTTGAGCCGTAATACAAGTTTTCGCGCAGTTCTGAGAGAAAAAGTTTACACCTTTCTCTCGTCTACTCTTCGAAGACTTGTAAAATCGATGCTCGTTAATCTTGCGAGTTTCGATCTAAAACGATGTATCCCGTTTTTTTTGAGCCGGAATACAAGTTTTCGTGCAGTTCTGAGAGAAAAAGTTTACACCTTTCTCTCGTCTACTCTTCGACGACTTGTGAAATCCATGCTCGTGAATCTTGCTAGTTTCAATCTAAACGATGTATTCCGTTGTTTTAGGGCGGAATACAAGTTTTCGCGCAGTTCTGAGAGAAAAAGTTTACACCTTTCTCTCTTCTACTATTCGACGACTTGTAAAATCGATGCTCGTGAAACTTGCTAGTTTCGACCTAAACCGATGTATCCCGTTGTTTTGTGATGGAATACAAGTTTTCGCGCAGTTCTGAGAGAAAAACTTTACACCTTTCTCTCGTCTACTCTTCGACGACTTGTAAAATCGATGCTCGTGAATCTTGCTGGTTTCGATATAAAACGATGCATTCTGTTGTTTTGAGCCGGAATACAACTTTTCGCGCAGTCTGAGAGAAAAAGTTTACACCTTTCTCTCGTGTACTCTTCGACGACTTGTAAAATCGATGCTCGTGAATCTTGCTAGTTTCGATCTAAAACGATGTATCCCGCTTTTTTGAGCCGGTATACAAGTTTTCGCGCAGTTCTGAGAGAAAACGTTTACACCTTTTTCTCGTCTACTCTTCGACGACTTGTAATATCGATGCTCGTGAATCCTGCTAGTTTCGATCTAAAACAATGAATCCCGTTGTTTTGAGCCGGAATACAAATTTTCGCGCAGTTCTGAGAGAAAAAGTTTACACCTTTCTCTCGTCTACTCTTCGACGACTTGTAAAATCGATGCTCGTGAATCATGCTAGTTTCGATCTAAAACGATGTATCCCGTTGGTTTGAGCCGGAATAGAAGTTTTCGCGCAGTTCTGAGAGAAAAAGTTTACACCTTTCTCTCGTCCACTCTTCGAGGACTTGTAAAATCGATGCTCGTGAATCTTGCTAGTTTTGATCTAAAACGATGTATCGCGTTGTTTTGAGCCGGAATACAAGTTTTCGCGCAGTTCTGAGAGAAAAAGTTTACACCTTTCTCTCGTCTACTATTCGACGACTTGTAAACTCGATACTCGTGAATCTTGCTAGTTTCGACCTAATACGATGTATCCGGTTGTTTTGAGCCGGAATACAAGTTTTCGCGCAGTTCTGAGAGAAAAAGTTTTCACCTTTCTCTTGTGTACTCTTCGACAACTTGTATAATCGATGCTCGAGAATCTTGCTAGTTTTAATTTAAAACGATGTATCCCGTTGGTTTGAGCCGGAATACAAGTTTTCGCGCAGTTCTGAGAGAAAAAGTTTACACCTTTCTCTCGTCTACTCTTCGACGACATGTAAAATTGATGCTCGTGAATCTTGCTAGTTTCGATCTAAAAGGATGTATTCCGTTGTTTTGAGCCGGAATACAAGTTTTC